>NC_081405.1:294331716-294654425 GCF_030272615.1 Cryptomeria japonica
GCAAGTTAACATTTCAAGATTGGCCCTGGATATTGAAGACAATGGATATGACGTGTGAAGTGTGTAGGAGGTTTTAATGATTGGTTGTGTGCTCTCCAAAGGGGATTCTTTCAGTTGTCACCATGAGTAATGATCATACATCATGCAGCGAAGATGTGTTTAATAGATGAGCAGGCTTTGGTGTAGGAGTGGCCTAATTTAAAGTTTGAGTGGTGATAAAGGTTTCTGACAGAGTGCTAATTGTGAGATAGGGTGAGATTGTGAGTTGTAGAGCGAGGCAAAGGTGTTGTGGAGAGGCTAAATAGGAGATAAAATGGAAATGACACAGACTGTGGACACAGATAAACAATAGAAAGGCTTTAAGGGTCCAGTGAAGAAGGAAATAATCTATGGTTTAGTGAAATGTAAGGATGAGGAGATTATCAACGCTATTTTAGAACTGTTAGGGGATCAATTCATGGAGCGGAAGCGGAAGTGGCGTGTGAATGTGGAGGTAATCTCTATGGTGGTGGCATGGGGTCTGGAGCTAGGCGAAGAGGTGGACCAAGTGAAATGGGTGGTAACCACCCTGTTTGATAAAGAATTGTTGTTGGGTTTTGAGTCCATCCTGGAATGAGCTATTCCTGGTGTGGGTTTCGATTATTCAAAGTGTTTTGAGGATGAGGAGGGAAAAAAATTCAGTTGTGTGCCCTTCGTGTGTTGGTTTGGCAAGGTGGATAAAATGGCTTACAAAGAGGAGATAGCAGTGGCCTGGGCGAGGTTGAAGAAAGCCATCAATGACTATGAAGATGCTCAAGTAGCTAGTGCAATTGCTTTCCATTAATGATGTCAAGGAGAAAATGTATCAAAAGCAACCGACAGGAGAGAGTAGGGGTGGAAAAGTGATAGAGAAAAGAAAACAATTTTTGGGGGAAAGGTTTTTTTGGTAAATTTTGATCTCATATGATGTCGAGGAGGGCAGTGAGGACATGCATTGCACAAAGAAGGAAGCAGGTCGAAGGAAGAAGGAAGTTTCGCGGCAATGCAAAACAGGGCGAAAGTGATGAAGCACCTTCCAAGGCTTGACAATTTTTGTTGTAGTTTAAAACTTTTACATGTAATGTTGTATTTGGCTAATTGAGAGCCACACAAATTATTAGCCTTAATGTATTGATGTAATTAATGGGGGATGGGAGTAGTATTATAGACTATAAAAGGATTCAAATATCCTCTAGTTGGTAGTTTGCAGGGTGGTGTTTAGCATATGAAGCTATGATATTTAATGATGTTGCATTGTAAATGCTTTTAATTTTAATAATAATATAGACTTATTACCGATCAAAAAAATAATAATATGAATATATAATATTATATTATATTGTTAATAGTATAATATTAATATACATTATAATTTTATTTAATAATGTCGGGTGAACTCACAAAGTTGGTTCCCACTTTTTGGTACGTCCTGATTTTTGCTGAAATCATACATTTTTTAAAAAATATAGTGATTTAAGTTTTAAGAGCTCCCATTTTAAGTAATTAATTGAAGAGAGTTAAATCAAAGGCTCTTAGATCAAAATTTCTTGGCTAGAACCTCTCTACTTCTAAATCATACTTGCAATGGAGTCTCTTTTGCATCTATCAAGAGCTGATAAAAAACCAATTTTACATTAGCTTTTGGGGGCTCAAGTTAATTCATTTAAAAGAGTTTTTTAAGTATTTAGTCCTTATTATAATCTTTCCAAATAGTATAACTTTTAATATATTTAATTTCATTAATATATTTTTATTTTATTTTTTATGAATGTAGGTTTTTCACCGAACATGAACTGCTTTGTTCAGTGCATTGGGAAAAATAGTAAACTATTTCAAAAAAAATCTAAAAAATATCTATGCACTAGGTATTGGTGTTTTCTTTCTAACACAAAAAAGAAAATTGAATTTTGATATATATAGAACAAGTTATGTGTTCAAACGTACACCTATATCCAAATTATAATTAGTCGAACTTCAAAACTTAATAAAATGAAAAATATTCAACATATCACTATCAAACCAAGTGCATGCTCTGGGTATTGATGTTACAAACCAAAATTCAAAAGAATTAAGTTTTTATCATTTATATAATAAAAATTATGCGTTTCATGATACACATCACTCTTTAAAAATGTTGTTTGTTGTAAACAACTACTTTTTGAGGGAGATGGAAAAATCAATAAAATTTTATTCAAACAAATTTGCAAAAAATATATTTAGAATCTACAAACAAGATGTTAAAAATCACTAGTTTATATCATCTTCAAATTCTTAATGGTTTGAAAGTTATAGGTGTCAGAAAGTGAAGGTTTTTTTTCAAAATATTCATCTAAGTGTCAAAGTTGGTCAAAAAGTGGGAACCAGTATTGTGAGTTCACCCTATCATAATTGTATTAGATTAAGATAACAATAATATTTTATATTAAAGAATAGTATAGTATGAATAATAGCATTATATAACTCTATCTCAGTCTTAAATATTTAATTTATAGATAGGGTTAAATTATAGTTAGGGTTAAAATATAATTTGGGTTCAAACAGGGTTCATGTTATAGCTTAATTAGCATAATGGTTCAAGAATAATTAGGGTTAGGGATAATGTTAGGTTAGGGTTGGGGTTCCAGTAGGGTTCAATTACAAGTAGGGTTTGATTATGATTAGAGTAGGGTTCGAGTTGGAGGCAGGGTTTAATTCTAGGGTTAAAATATGGTTAGATTAGGTTTTGATTGTAATTAGGGTTAAGTTTTGATTGTAATTAGGGTTAGGGTCTAATTATGATTCAGGTTTGTTATAGTTATGGTTTGATTATGTTTAGGTTTAATTATTGTTAGATTGCAGTTCAAGATGGAGGTAGGGTTTAATTCTAGGGTTACAATTTAGGGTTAGGTTATGGTTGAGTTTCAATTATGGTAAGATTAGGTTTAAGGTTAAGATTAAGATACAATTACAATTATTATTCTAAGATAATGCTTGGGGTAAGGGTTGAGATTCAATAAGAATTAGGGTTAGGGTTAAGGTTAGAGCTAGGTTTCAATTAGGATTAAGATTAGCATATTATAATTAAATTAGGGTTTACTTAGGGTTAGAGTTAGTGTTTTAATTAAAAAAGGGTTAAGGTTTAAGGATAACCATGGCGTTAAGGCTGGGGTTCTATAATAAAGCTTGGTTTTAAGGTTAGGGTTAAGGTTTAATTAGGACTATGGGTCACGTTGGCATAGAGTTTCAATTACAATTGGGGTTGAATTATAACAAGATTAGGGAAAGGGTCAAGGTTGGTTTGGTTTTAGGTTTAAGGTTACTTTAGAGTTAGGGTTTGGATTCAAGAGAGGGTTAATCATGGTTAGAGTTAATTTTAGGGTTATGTTATCATAGGGGTTCAATTACAGTTTAGGTTGGAGTCTAATTGGGGTTAGAATCAGGGTTATGATTCAATTACATTAGGGTTAGGGTTAAATTAGTTGTAGACACATAGATATGTCCACTAATTAAATAAATATTTAATTATACACTAATATTCTTCTATTAATTAAATTCACATTTAACTTATTTTGACCCCATTCTACTATTTTAATTAAATTAAATTAAAATTGCTAACTATAGTCTAATTATTAAATAAATTTATCAATTTATTTAATCTCACCCTTTCCTCTCATATTAAATAAATTAAACATTTATTTAAAAAACCCTCTTTCACATTTAATTAAATACCCTTCTCACATTTGAATAAATCAATATTTATTTAAATATCTATTCAAATGCAAGTTGCACACACATTTAAATAAATTTATATTTATTTAAAAATTCTATTTACCCTCACCCACTTGCATTCTCCTACAAAGCCCACTTGCTCACTAACCTTCCTTCTAGAATCTTCTAACCTCATCTAATTAGCCTAAACCCATTTCTAATCCTTTGCACATTCCTAAACTAAGGATTAGGAAGGAGTTACTTCTTAAAAACATTTTAAGTCAGTTTCTCTCCAACAAGTTAACCCTCAAAGTCTCCCAAAAACACTTAAGGCTCTTACAAATCTTTAAAGGCTTTCCCTTCTTCAACACACTAACCCACATGGGTCTTGTCCCTTTAGTCAAAGCCAAACATGGGTAAATCTTGCACAAGGATTTACCTATTGGATAATAGATTTATCCAATAACCCAACCACATGAAGTTACTTTTGTAGAAACTTAAATTAATTATTTTAATTAATTTATTTAATTTCTTCGCATAATTCATTTATTAATTATGTCAATCCCTATTCTTTCTCAATGTTAATTAAATATAATTAATATTGTCACTATAGTCTAGTAATAAATGAGTCTACATTTATTCTTCTAAAATATCCTTAAAATTAATTCTCTACAAATCCCCCTTTAATTTTAATCTCAATTAATTAATTCTTACAAATCACCTTTTCCTAATCCATTATTAACCTAATGAATTCTTCTAGAAGCACCCCTAATCTCACTTATCATTATTCTTCTAATTTTTAATTCCCTCCACTCATTCTCTCTCCTATTCAAATCTTCCTACAAATCCCATTTGTCCTAATCCCACTTAATCATTCTTCTAATCCCTTTCCTAATGAGTTGCTAATGGCTAATCCTCATGATTAGCCACAAAGTCAACTCCTTGTCTCCTCACTCACCCGCCTTCCTTAAATGCCCTTTCCTAAGTGAATGTGAGATTTTCAAAATCTCTAGGTATCCCTTTACCCAAGGAATTTTTAATTCCTCTATTCCTCCAATCCCTATAAGCATTCTTTTAAGAAATTTTTAATTCCTTCTTCTCATCACTCAAAGAATATTTTATTCATTTTATCTTCCCTAGGTGCATTGGGAAGCCTTCCTAATGAACCTTGAGGAGTGTGGAGATGAGAAATGCGTTTAAGACATATCTCTTGGACTCCACACTTGTCTTGTTATCTCCTCTTGGGCCATGTGTAGGCTCACACGCAATCCTGACCCTCCATCTTGGATCAATCCTAGCCCTTCATTTCCTCCCCTCTTCTCCTATAAATTGGAGGCTCCACTCCTTCATTTGACATCTCCAAAAATCACTCAAGCTTATGTTGTCAATTTGAATCTAGAATATCCACCAAATACCCAAACTCTAGCCAAATTGTCATTCATCCATCACCAAGCCAATTCAATCCATCCCATTCCATCATTCCATATCATTGTGCACGATCTTGGAGAGCCATCCATATCCAACAAGAGAGCCAATCCAATCAAGCCAAGAAAGGGGTGCAACTTTGGCTTCCTCAAAGGCTCAATCCGAAGGAGAAGGAGAATATTACAAAGGTATAATAGTTTTTAGATGTTTTTATGTGTTTATTGCATATTTTAATATATTTTACCATTGTATCTTCACTCCAAGTCTTTTCCTCTCTTCATTGTGGCACACCCAGTGGGACCCATGTCCCTAAATTTAATCTTTTTTCAAGTTTTTGTAAGTTTTTTGATCGTAGGTGTTGGAACAACGCGAGTGACTACAAATTAGTGTGACTGCCACAAGACCAGCATGAGTGTTTTCTACTTTGACGCGTGCGCATGCGCTTCAACGCGAGTGATTTAAAAATTCAAATATTATCAACCCTTTTTGCAAGATCCCATAACAATGCGAGCGTTTCTGAAGCAACACGTCCGGCATTGGCATTTTTATACGTGTTTTCTGATTGGTGTTTGTGCATTTTTTTGTTTCTTTCCTTAATTAGTAGTAAAAACACACTAAAACGCAAAAAAAGTTAAAAGAACAAAAAAATTTAAGTTAGTTTTGTCCAATCACGTTTTTCATTTTAGAAATCTCAGTTCAGCATGAGCACTCTACAAATAGCATGAGCGCTCTAATAGAGTTCCTGCTTATTTTCATTTTTTTCAATTTGCAGATTTTATTATGTTTTCTGTATTAACCCGTTTCAACACGTACGCCTTTGCTTCAACACCTCCAAAAACCTATCAGCACGACCGCTCAGGTATATTCTGAATTTTTAATTTTTTGTACTTTTTCACATTTTTCTAGTTTTTTAAATTTTCGCCCCACTTTAGTGCGTACGCAGGCATTTCAACACCTGCGTAGGCACTTCAAATCGGATTTTATGAGTTTTTCCAAGTTTTTCTGATTGGTCCAAGGCATTACCCGAGACTACTAACCTGTGTTTTTGCAAGACATTGGCCCAAGAATCCACTTGTCAAAGATTTTGTTGATTAAACTTTGAAAAACTACTGACATGTTTGTTTTGTAGGTTGCCAAGGAGATACAAGCAAATTTCATGTCTTTTATTTTTTATCTTAAGCACCTAGTCTTAATTAGGAGATAAAAAAGAATATTTGTTTGATCTTGTTTGAGGAAAGTGTGAAAATAAGAGAGTATGCTCTTGTCTATCTAGACAATTAGAAATCTAGACCTTTGGCAATTTTCTAGTTTGTTGTGTGCTTTCCCTTAGCGGGCCTGCCCTCTCGATTTTCTTAGGCATTGGTGACAAGGAAATGACCCAAGTGAGTACAACTGGACTTGGGCATTCCAACTCACTATAATAAATAGGCCTCTTGAGATGAAAGTTTCAGATGATAGAGCTATATGAGAGTTCACTCTCATATTGGGCATTTTGTAGGGCCTTTAGGTCTCAATCATGCTTGCGTGACTACATCTTGCTGGGTACTTTGTAGGGCTATAGGCCTCAATCGTGCTTGCATGAATACAAGGAGTAGTCTTCAAACGAAAATCCTTATTAAGAAATCTAGGATTAGAGACCACCCGGTTCACCTCTGAAAGGTGGATAATCTTTGTGCAAGGGAGATAGTATCTCCCCAAAGAGACTTGCCATATCATGCCCCCATTAGTGTTTGGAGATGGCTAATACATCATTGGAAAAAAATTGTGTGAGAACCAACGACCATATTCTGATTAGCTATTGGGTGTGTACTTGTTTTACCAAGCTAAGGTTTCCTCCCGAGCCAATTTCCTAGGGTAGCTTCATATGCTTATTTGAATTAATGTCCAATGTGTTTTCTTTTACTTCTTTCCAAGAGTAGAATTAGTCAACATCCTAGTCCTTATCATCAAATTCAAGTCTAGTCCACATCATATTCAAGTCATACCCAAATCATGTCCTAGTCATACAAAAAAATTTGAACCAACACCAATTAAGTCCAAGTCATAACAAATTCAAGTCTTCCAAACAAGTCCCAAACTACGTCGGAACTCCGTCCATCTCATGTTTCATAAGCCCAAGTTGTATACGCATCCCAAGAAGTCAATCTACCGACCAATCAAGAAGAAGAACCTCACACAAGCACAACTCATTAGACGTCACAAGTTTTGGTACACCAATCAAAAACTCTTGCTTAAACATAAGACCTTTTTGCACCATTACCATGATTACATCCATGGTCATAGCAATGAGTTTGATGCTAATAATGAATTAAGAGTATGTTCCCTCCATCAAGGTTTAGATTTGTCTTTTAACACCAACTATTGTCAAAATCAAGGTGATCGCATCCCTTCATACAACTTGCCATCTGAACCAATCATCTATTGAGTCATGTTCATGCCAAGAATAACATAGTCATCAAATTTCTTCCAATCATCACTATCACCTCTCTTTGATCAATCATCCTCTATCTTTCTTAAGGACTTAACACATGAACCAATTCTCAATCAATTATCTTTAATCAAATCAATCCTCAATCAACCATTTTCAACCAATCATCCTTTAACCCAATTAACATCACATTAAGGTTTTATGCCTTGTGGAGTTTTATTTAGACTTGGTCCTTAATCAATCAATCATTTGGCTTTTGTGCTTGAAGAAGAATCCACTCCAAGCACCTTCACCCCATCCTTTGAGTCGATCAAGACTCTTATCTCACGTCTTTACTTTGCTTAGGATCATCAGTCAATCATTAGTAGAACAAAGACTTTGGCCATTATCCTAAGGTCTAAATTTTATCCAACTCTGTCATTACCTTGCTTGTGGTTTCATCAAAATCCCCCACCTATAATCCTCATTCAAGGACTAAGGTGCAATATCAATCAAACTCGTGTCCTAATCCAAGGACTTTACCAATCAATCAAATCCAATTTCATCAAATCCAAATTAAATCCAGAATCCAAGATCTCTGCTAAGTCCTTTCATCAAATATTTTTTCCTCTAATCAATCTTTCTAAGGCTATTCTTGTATGGTCACAACTCACAAGGCATGGAGGGAGAGTCATGATCCTTCCTACCATGGTGTCTTATTAGAAATTAATGATACTATTGCCAAAGCTGAAGCATTCATTTCACATGCAAAATATTTGATTAAGCTCCCTATTTTGTGTTTAGTGCCAGAGTGAATTGAACCTAAAGGGAAGATCATACAAAGAGTAGAAGCGGGGAGTGAAACTCCCTTTCAACATGTCTCTGCACAACCTACCCCTAAAATCATTTTCTCTATGGAAGACATTGCCTCCCACAAGGAAGATGTAAATACTAGTGCTCAACAACAAATCTCATACCAGACATTGGTGGATACTATGCACCACAAGGTTTCATGATGGTAGTAGACCAATCATTAGAGGATCTATGTGATGATGTGAGACACATATCTTGCAAATAATTTTTTCCTAATGATGATTTCATTTAAAGACACTTGAATTCAAAGATGCTCTATATGAACATAAAGGGAAACAAGTCTAAAGAGGAGTTGCTAACATAACACCTTCCAATGAGTTCCAATTGTTACATGAGTTATAGAAGAGTATTGATTTAGAAGTGAGAAAGATGACGCCCAAAAGAGGAAGGGGACTCTTTAAGGAAGCGGGTGTAATAATTTTCTCAGGATGAGACATAAGCTCTGCTCTCTTTTTTACAGTTTCTTGAACAACTAGGACACAAAAATGAAATTGAATTCAAAAGTTGTAGACAAAATTTATATTGGATCTAGTTTCAACACAGATGAAAAACCATTACTCACATGGGACTTGTTTCTCCAAGACAAAAGGCCAAAGATTATTGATACTAGTAGAGTTTTTCGGCACATGATGGTGCAGTGAGTTGGGGAAGATGATCCAATGGAGACTACTAACCTAAATATAAATGTGCCAAAATTCAACAAAGCCTAGATTGAGCAATGTAGTTAAAGAAAAGAATATGTACAAATCAAAGAATAACTTGTTGGGGCGAGAAATTGCAGAGCTTAAGGATAAAATAAAGGATATGACCAAGGAGATGACATTGGAGCATGATATAGCCCTTCTAGCCACACAAGAGGAATCATATCATTGGAAGAAGAAGGCTAAAGAGATTCAAAGAGAACGGGACCAACTTTATGCTTAAGTTAAAACCTCAAAGTATGAAATAGCTTCAAAGCTTGTGAAGAACAAGTTTAATCAGTTAATGGGTACACATAGATAGATTTTGGTTAGCACACATGGGAAATTATAATACCCTCAAGGAACATAGAAGATTGGAAGACAAGATCAAGGAGAAGCTTCAAGACGTGCAAGGAAAAAGGACTATTAATGAACAAGCACTGGAGGAGGGAAATGCCTTGATACAGAAACATTTAAGTCTATATCACACTCTTGAGGCCGAGAGGAATGAATTTGGTGAAGTTGCAAGAGCACGCCATCCTTCATTTTTCAATGATACAAGAGGTGTAAATGATCGAGAGGAATGGAGAGAAGAATGCAAACCAATTCTTACAAAAGCTCTTGAGGATATCAATGATGAAGACTATGTGATATCTACAATGCATTCACATGGATGGAAAAGATGTATGATATCGAGTTCTCAATAAACAATATCATTGATGATGCAAATGAGTACACTTCCATAGGTTACATTGAACACATCTCGCAGGTGCACCATTTCCTTGTTAGAACAACATGAGAGCGGCCAATTGTTAACATGTGGAGATAGTTTAATATGATATTTTCTTAATATTACCAAAGACCTTAATTATTTTTATTAGTTTCTTCTATTTTAATTTGAAAAGACAATCTGAAAGGGCATGACCCTTTTCAATATTTTTCTATAAATCAACATTTGATGGAAATGGATAAGACATTAGAAGAAATTATAATAGAATACAGAATATTGGTTATACTTTTCTTGCAAGTGGTGGATGAATGCAATTGATTGTTATTTTTATCTGGTTGCACCTGTTATATTGATTAAAGTAACCAAGATTGTTTGATGTCCTTATATGTGGATTTTTTATTACATTGATTTGAATACTTCTTGGGTATCTCAAAATAATTAAAGAAATCTTTTTAGTGTGATTTATTCGCTTGGTTCTCTCAAGTGGGGATTAACTTCATTCGAATAAGTCATACAAAATAAAAGATAACATAATTCACTAAGGGATCAAATAATTGGCAAATTCATGCAAGGTGTGGATGTATAATTGTCTAACAATGTGGTCCTAACCATTAAAAAGGCAAGAAATTGACTTTGTTGCCCAGTAAAGTAAAGGCACCAATCATAAGATTTCAAAGCTACACAAATACATTTACTTTCTTTTATTTTTATGAATAGAAGTAGAGATCAATTTGTATATTAATTGAACATATGCCTTAAAGACTCCCATATACATCATAATTTTCTATAGTTATCCTCAAGGTATACCCACCTAGGCCAAGAAAAGCCTAAATAGTGGGGAATTGTAGCCATCAGTGGTTCATTTTGTTTGTTGGCCAAATTTAATTATTAAACTTGATGATAGAGCCTGACACACTCTTAGAGTTTGATAAACTTGCAAATTTGGGAACCAACGAGACAGTGAATAGAGTTGCAAAAACATAAAAGGATTAGGCAAAACTGGTCAAAAAAGTTAACGAGAGCAGAGATGTTGAAAGGCAAGCAAAGATGGAATTTCATACAATGATATCTGCAAAGATAAAGTTCCATAAAATGGCATCTACATAGACAATATTCCATAAAATGATGTCTACGCAAATGACGTTTTGTAAAATGATGTTTCTGCATACGACAACAATGTCATCTGCACAGGCAGTGTTTTAGCCTACTAAGAAAAATGGTTAGTTTCAAGACCAATTTAAGACTTAAATTTAAGAGAAAGTATTAGAGAAGAGATAGTAAAATAGAGGCGGAGAAGCAATCTATAGACATAGATGGTGAAATCCAGAACCTATAAGAAACACAGTTAATTTGGAAACTACAAAAGCAGATATGTCGATTTTATAGCACGGACACCAAAGGACAGTCACAAATGTCTACATTAGATGGAGACAAGGAAGCGAGACCTATGTGAACCTTCCAAAAGAAAACTCACAAAAATGTTAGATTAAGGGACATGGGGTCCCACAGGGTGTGCCAAAATGAAAAGAGAAAAATAGTGAGAAGGTTAGCTGCATAAATTAAACCATGAAATAAAATTAAAGCATTCAAAATGACAAATAACCTTATACCTTCTTTCTCTTCTTCCTCCAATTGAGCTCGAAATAGTGTGTGCCCAATGCTCCACTTAATTTTCTCCTATGATTAGGGATTGTGGATTGCTCTCCACTACACAACAAAAGAATAATGATTGGATAATGAAGTGTGATGAAATTTGGGCATTATGGGGGTATGATGGATGATTTTTTTATCTCAAATGGACAACATAAGAATACTCAAAAGGTGGATGATTTGTGAGGAGAGGATACTCCAATTCATAGATTGGAGGGGCCCAAAATGGATGGTCGAGATCAAAGATGAATGGAGGGCTAGGATTGAAAGGTGGGAGAATATTGAGAGGACAAAGTGGAAGATCCAAGAGATTTTCCATAAAGGAATTTCTTGTCTCCACACTTCTCAAGTGCATGGGGAAGATTTTCCCAAGTACCTTAGGAAGAGAAGAAGGAATATAAAATTCCTTAAGAGAGGACAAGGGGAATTAAAAATTCCCAAAATAATAGAATTTGTGGGAAGAATAAATGGATGAAGGAATTAAAACTTCCTTAGGAAGAGGGGGTATGGGGAGATTCAAGGGATGTGACATGCCTTGAATGGACCAAAGTTGAAGCATTTAAGGTTTGGAAGGTGTGATGGGAAATCCCTTTATGGTAAAGGGTTGACCCATTCCTAATCAAGGTGATTAGCGATATGAAAATGATTAGGAGGATTGATTAGGTGGGTTGATGAGAGATTAGGAGTGCAAGTGGGCAAGCTGGGAGGATGGGAAATGAGGAGAGAGAATGAGTGGAGGAATATAAAATTGGAAGCAATGATAAATATGATTAGGCTAGGATTAAGTAGGCTAGGTGATGGGATTAAAAAGGTTGATTTGTAGGAATCGGGGGATTTAGTTGATAAATTAGAGTAAATTAACTAATCAGGGTTTAGAAGAAATAATGGATGTTGAAATGATTTTTAGAAGAATAAGTGATATAATTAGTTTTGATAAGTTAATTATAAGGCTAAGGTAATAAAATTAATTAAAATAAAATTTAATTAATTTTAAGGAGGAGGAGGACTAACATGATTAATATAATTAATTATGTGGAAAGGTTAAATTAATTAAATATTAATTTAATTAATTTTAGGCATCTATAGGTTACACTACAATTAGGGTTACTATTCTAAGATAATGCTTGGGTAAGGATTGGGTTTCAATTATAATTAGTGTTAGGGTTAAGGCTAGCGTTCAATAAGGAACATGGTTAGTATTACAATCCATTTAGGATTTATTTAGGGTTCGAGTTAGTGTTGGGATTGAAATAGAGTTAGGGTTAAGTATAAATCATGGTGTGATGCTTAGGATTAAATAATAACACTTGATTTTAAGGTTAGGCTTAACATTTAATTAAAGTTATGGTTATGTTCGAATAAAGGTTCAATTAGGGTTAGGGTTCAATTATGTCTAAATTAGGGATATTGTCAAGGTTAGGGTTTGATTATGGTGAGGATTATAGTTAGGGTTCACCTTAGAGTTTATTAGGGTTAAAACTAGGGTTATAGTTCAATTGCATTAGGGTTAGGGTTAATTAGGATTGAAGTTCAATTAGGGTTAAGGTTTGGGATATAATTTAATTAGGATTAGGGTTTAATTAGGATTAAGGTTTGGGATAGAATTTAATTAGAATTAGGGTTCAATTAGGGTTCAATTAGGGTTAGGGTTCAAAGAGGGTTAGATTAAGGTTTGAGTTGAAGGTAGGGTTTAATTCTATTGTTAGAGTTAAGATTAGGATTATGTTAGTATTGAATTCAATTAGAGGGATTAGGGTTAAGGGTTAAGGTTATAGTTAATAAGAGTTAGGGTTCAATTATGATTAGGGTTAGAATATGGCAATGGTTTAATTATAATTAGGGTTGCCTAGATTTGAGTTCAATTAGGGTTATTATTTAGTTATATTAAGGTTAAGGTTAATCAAGATTATCTAGAACTCAATTAGGATCAAGTTTGGGATAGATTAGAGTTAGTGTTAATTAGAATTCAAATAGGGTTATGGTTAAGTTTAGGGTTAGGATTTAGTTAGGAATAGAGTTCAAAAGGGGTTGGGGTTAAATTTAGGGCTAGGGTTCAATTATTGTTATATTAGGGTTCAATTTGTAGTTAGGGCTTAATTATAGGGTTACAGTTAAGTTTTGGGTTAGGTTATGTTTAGGTTTAAATTAGGGTTCAATTAGGTCTAGATCTTAGGGATATTGTCAAGGTTAGGGCTTGATTAGGGCTTGATTATGGTAAAGGATTTAATTATAGCTAGGGTTAGTATTAGATTTCAATTAGGGTTAGAATCAAGGTTATAATTCAATTACATTAGAGTTAGTGTTAAATTAGGATTAGTGTTTAATGCTAGGGTTATAGTTAAGTTTAAAGTTAGGTTATGGTTAGGTTTCAATTGTTGTAGGATTGTGTTTAGGGTTAAGGTAGGCTACAAACAAGGTTACTATTATAGGATAAAGCTTGGGGTAAAGCTTGGGGTTAAATTAGAATTAGTGTGAGGGTTAAGGCTAGAGTTCAATAAGGAATAGGGTTAGTATTACAATTTATTTAGGGTTTAATTAGAGTTAGAGTTAGTGTTAGGATTCAAATAGGGTTAGGGTTCAATCATGGTTAGATTAGGGTTCAAGTTGTAGGTAGGGTTTAATTATAGGGTTAGAGTTAAGTTTAGGGTTGAGTTTCAGATATGGTAAGATTAGGTTTAGGGTTAATGTTAGGATACAATTAAAGTTACTATTATAGGATAATACATTCATAACACTTATTATCATTTTCTTATAAAATATTTTTAAAGAAATTATTTTTATGTACAAGTTTTCTATATTTTTTTTCCTTATTTAAATATTTTATGAAATAAATACATTTAGAATTTGTTCTATTAAAATAAAAATAATTTAAAACAACTTAATTTTTTTATTTAAAATAATTTTATTAATATAAATTTAAAATATGAACATATTAAAATAATTTATTTTAATTAGAATTTCACTTAAAAATTTATAGAAAACTATTTTTTATGGAACTAATTTTTTAAATTTTAATTCAAATATATTTAAACTTTATTAATATATAATAAAAATATTTGAAATTAGGGATGGCCCATATAATACAATCGTTAAAACAATTGCTTGGTGAAACTATCACCAAGGTTCAAATCCCCATTGGGTTGCTATGTTCCTAGGCTTTGTAGTGTTCAACACCTTAAATACCCATTACCAAGCAAAAATAATAATTTTGTTTTTTTGAAATCAACTAAGACACTTATAAGGTATAAATAGGGAGGAAAATGGAGTAGAATGTGTTAGCACACATTTTTAACAAAACATTTTGTGCTATATGGAGGCTTTTTTCTTATCATATGAGCATTTACTGCTGGTTTGCATGTGCAGGAATCTTATTAGCATGAGTAAAATTCTCTAGGGATCAGTTGTTTCAGGAATGTCAAGGTATCACTTGGGCACACTAAGGGCATGCAATGAGTATAGATTGCACAAGGGATCCATTATGGAAGCATTTATCAGCTGAGAAGTCATTACGGTATAATCTAGGATTGTCTTCTAGTGTGTATTAGACCCTGTGGGAAGGTTAGGATTACCAATATTCAAGGTAGATGGCTCATTTGTGCTAAAATTACAAAATTTTAATTATCGGCATAAGTAGTCCCGATGAAACAACATTGGCAAGAAAAAGAAGGATTATTGGCATGACATATACCGATGAATCAGAAGGCAGATTCATTGGAGCACTTAAATAATTTTCAGCACGGTGCACACTCTTGGAAAAGTCACACCATCGGGATAGCTTGTTCCGATGAGGCAGAAGGACGATGTTTTTTATCGACATGTATCGACTTATCGGAAAAGCATAAAAAATGCTATACTGATAACCTATGAGGCTATCGGTATAACTTGTAACGATAAGGCAATGCAGATCATGGGCTTATAACATCGAGAGATTAGAAATAATGAAAAAACTCTATCCCGATACCTAACGACTGAAGGGAACCAAAGGCGGGCCCATTACAGAAAAAGACCATATCGGGATAGTGCAAAAATAGTTAGGTTGATCCCCGATGACATGGAGAATCGGAAGGCAGAACCATCGGTATCACCTATACCGATAAAACAGACTCGGAGGTATAAAGCATAAAAGTGCATCGAAGACTCATCAGGACTTCAGGAGGAATAGAAAAAGGCTATTTCGACCCCCGATGAAGATAAAAGCGCCTGTGGGGATATCGGTGTAAAGTATACCGATAAAGTAAACATTAAGTGAGGACTCATCGGGACATCAAAAGAAGAAATTTTATGCTATGCCGAGTCCCGATAGGACTATTAAGGCGGATGGTGAGTTGTAAGGAGTTCTTCGGGGTGAGTTATGTTGATAACGCAGGGGGCTTAGTCAGAATGTGGATTGGTATATTGAGATCATCGGGGCATCGAAGGGACATAAAATGAACTATGCCGATACCCGATGGGTTAAGTAAAAGAAAACCGAAGGCAGATGCATCGGGGACAGTTATGCTGATGGATTGTAAAGACAAAAAGCAAAGCCGAAACTGAAGGGGTGCCCATTGGGATAGGAGAAAAATTGCTATCCCGAGACCCGATAAGTCGGTCGGGATAGATTGTGTCGGTTAGAAGGTAAGAAGTAGTGAAGTCATAACAAACAGTGCCAAACAATTGAATCATCGAGAAAAGTCTCGCCGATTAAGCATTGAAGGTCTTGATATGAAAAACTGACAAAATAGCTTCCACTAAATGCATCCATTGAGTAGGTATGATGCCACACAAAGCAGATCCATCAATATTGTAGTAATTAAGTACAAGATTGGACTCCTTGGGATATATAGCTAGTGTTGCATAACAAAATTTCACACAAAGTTATTGCAAAAAGATATCAGGTGTTTATTGAGAAATATTATGAGCTATTGAGCATAGAGTAAAGGAATTTGCAGAGATGGAAGGGTCAAGCTCAAAAGGGAAGTGAAAGGTTGTTGAAATATCTAGTGCCACAACAAAAAAATCGAAGGGTGAAGTCAGTGAGGCTCGAAGGAAATTAAATCAAGACATGATAGATCAGATGGGCTCTCCAAGAGCTAGGTCATGCAGAGCTAAGGTAAATTTGCCTATTTGCGACCAGTTGGAAGACAGATACAGAGAAACTGGAGATGTACTCACAACAGTGCAAGGGCATGAGTTGTTTATTTTTCATTACCTCTGCAGGGATGAGCCTATGCCAATTTCAAACCCATGGAGTACCAATTTAGGTAAACTCGTGGTACCTAATGTCTTTGTAAATATTGATTTATTGAAGCTCCTGGTAAGACATTATGATACAAACAAGCGATGCATTTTGTTGCCCGATGGGACTGCTTTAGTTCACTTTGTAGTAGCCACAATTCAGGAAGTTTTTGTAGTAGATTTGGAGGCAAATGTGCCCTTCTCATTTGTGGATTTGAAAGAGGGCTATAGAAAAATGGATACTACATATCAGGGTTGGAACCTCGCTATCCACAAAGCATAAAAGGGGAGGCTAACAGAGGAAGATGGTCCTCCTTATGATATGACTATTTTCAAGAAATATTTACAACATACATATATGGCATGTGGTCAGGTTGGAGGAGTTGAAGCTCCTGATGTGGCAAACATAGGACCGTTGGTTTTAGCAACAGATATTCAGAGACATGAGCCTAGAGCTTTTGATTTTGCTTCATACTTGGTGGATAGACTTCATGAAGGCTTCATGAACTTGAAAGAAAATCCAGACAAGCATTTCAAGCATTATTTGTTGTTAATGCATATTGTTTTATTTTATGGGAGATTTAGAGGGTTATGGTCAGAAGGTTTGAATGTAAGTACAATTGGGAAGAATGGACAGGATCAACCAGTGCAGTTATGGGTTTCCCTTTGGGATTATAGATATGTAAATTCTCATTACCTCAAATTTGAAGAATTCTTTGTTAAGCCAATTTTCTTTCTCTTTGGTGAGCCTCTGCAGGGATCATTTTCTGAGGATGTAAATAAGTTTCTTAGGCCTCATGAGCACAAAAATCCGAAGGTTAATCACAATTGGGGTGATTGGTACTCATGCCAAAACTTCACTTTTGTTCGGTGCTATGGATTTGAAGGTTACCCCTATGTGCTACGGAAGCCTACACCAGACACAATTTCTTTTTTGGAAATTGTAAGGCAATTAAGTGTCTCTAATGCCAAACATTTTGGAGGTGCACACAAGCAAGCCTTCCTCCCTGGCACACTTCATTTCCAAGATTTTAAAATTGTATCTATCAGAGCATATGAGGTTATCGAGAGGAAGTTGGTGGATGAGTACAACCTGTTCCAACACACATCTAGAATGCATTATAATCCTGAGGGCTACATCCACACAAGCAGGAAGAGACAAGAGTTGGGAGATTACTTTCATCAGGAGGATGAGTTTGAAGACATGTGTAAAAATAAGGAAGTGGAGGAGCTTGCAGGGGTTATGGAGACCTTCGAGAGGAAACTGGAGGAGATAAGACATAGACTAGAAAACATGGAGGGAGACCCAGCTCAAAGTGATTCAGGGGAGAACGAAGTAGTTTCCAAGCTCCGTGCACCTGAGAAAGAGAAGGAACCAAAAGCACAAGATAAACTCCTCGTTGTGCTAAATGCAGAAACAGATGAAAGGATGACAAAGCACATTTCATTTGTTTCATATGATCAATTCATCAAGTCTAAAGAGTTTAAATCCTTCTTATACCACTTCAAAGGTAAGAAGCTGAGGGAATCAATGCCAAATATCACACCAAAGAATGAGGAGGAAATGTTGTAGAAGCTTAAGACTGACATTGATGTAGAAACAGAGACAATGACCCCTCAGAGAGGAAGGCAGTTGCTAGTAGAGGCAGGTATTATTCTTTTCCCAAGATGGGATTTGAGTGCATCTTTTATTTTTGACAGTTTATTACATTCAGACAATAAGGACTTCAAGTTGAATATCTAAGGGGTTAATGATATATTCATTCGATTGAGATATGATCCGGATGAACAAGCAATGTTGTTATGGGCATTGTACCCCCCAAATAAAAGGCCAAAAATCATAGATGTGGACAAAGCTTTTGGTCACATGATGACCCTGAAAGTTGGAGAGGTAGATCCTATGGTCACTACTAACATAGGTATAAATATCTCAAAATTTAATTAGGCTCAGATGAAACACGAGATAGCAGAGAAAAATAAATATAAGGCCTTATATGAGGAAACCCTTAAGAGGAGTGGGCATCTGATCCCTCAAATTACTCATTCAGGAGGCCACTAGAAGAAGAAATCAGAGATTACTTTAGTGGTGAATATTCGCCAATGGCGAATTTTTCACGTCGGCCATGTCGGAAATGGCGAATATTTTGTACCGTCTAGGGGTGGCCATGTCACCAGTATATTATCAATTTCCGTCAAAGTCACGACTCGATCGCCATATGTTTTATGCAATTAAATGTTTCTATGTAATGATTTCGCCAATACAATATATGGTGGACACACAGTAAATTTAATTGTTTCGCCTACACTCTCCAAGGTTGCCTTAATAGATGACCTCAATTCGCCTATAGGCATGTGAAGATTTGTTAGCCAGGGGGACCCAATTCGCTTGACATCTTGCCGACGCATGTCTCCATTCGCCCCAGCTTTCGCCAACTATATTGTATTCACCTATTATTTGGACGAACTCTAATTGCCTCGGTAAAAAACATAAGTCATATTTGGACGACCTATAATTGCCTCAAAAATTACATACGTCGTGTTATAGTTACGCGAGATTTGCCAAATATTTGTATACCATATAAAATTCCTGGGGAATTCCCCATATAAGGATTGGTATAAATACATGCAAAGATCAGATCTATCTCAACACAATCTAGTGGGTTCTAGGCTTTGAATTCTGATCAATAGTGAAGTTTCAGACCAAGGAAAATCATTGTTGTTGACTGTATTGGCAACTGCTAGTGACCTAAAGCCTAAAGGTGAGCGATCATATTTTTGAAGTGGTATATTATACATTATAGTCTATTATTTCTTCTTCAGCAAATTGATTATTTTTTGGTAGCCTTTATTTCATTGGAGATGTCGAACAAGAAGAAGGGTAGGAAACCTGAATGTGGGGAAGGCTAGGAGAGGCCAACAAAAAGCAGAATGTTGTCTTCGTACTTTGGCATTGGAAAAGATTGTGGTACTAGTGAAAATTGGGAAGGTACATCATCACAAGTACAAGTACAAAATTTGCCACTTGCACCACATGTTGAAGACGACGGTGAACCTGATATCTCAGATCAGGATGATCTTGAAGAAGATTATCTGGTAGATACCCAAGTTAGCCGGAATGATATAATCGACTTGGGTGATAATGCCATTGATAATAATGCATGGAAGGGGAAAAGAAAAGCCATATCAAAAAAGGGTGAACCACAATCAAAAAAGGATCAGGAGTGGGATATGTCAGTGAGGAATTTTTAAATTAATTGGGCATCAAAGTATCCATTCATTGAACCAGTGGAGAATCCAATTGAAGGCGAGCCTCCAATAAAATGTAGGTGTAAGATTTGCACTTGGAAACATAACAAGGAAATTAGGTTGCAGCTAAAATTTGACACCATAGAAAAGCATATGGGTAAAGTTTATGATAAACAAATGATAGATGGGGTTGAAAAATTAGTGATAAAATGGAAAACAAAGGATGAATGTAAGCATGTGAGGAATGCCGAAGAGTATTATTTTCATGAGAAATTATAGATGAAGCCTGCTGCAGTTAAAGGTTCTATTGAAACTATTTTTGGAAAAGCAATGCAAATAGAACATCTGGGAAAAGTTGTTCAGTTAAGCGTTGTTTTTCATATTTTGAGCAGAGGGCATGCTATGAAAGATTTCCCATCAATTAGTGGTTTATTAAACTTTTTGAAAGTTCCTAAATATCCTAATAGACACTAGTCAATAAACAGTGGATGGGAATGGGCAAGTTGTCTTGCTGAGGTTGAAAAAGAAGATGTACATGAAAAAATAAGAGAGTCAAACTTCATTGCATTTTCTTTAGATGAAGTTACGACAGTAGACAATACTTCATGGGTATGCATGCATGTTTATACTGTAGAGAATCATACCCGCCAACCTCATCTACTATTTGTTGCTAAAATGAAGGAGAGTGCGACAACGGAAAATTTATTTCAACTAGTAAAGAGAAGTTTAATTGAATATGAAAGTATAGATGACATGACGGTAGCCAAAAAATTAGTTTGTGTTGGAGCAGATCGAGCTTCAGTAATGCAAGGTCACAGGAACGGTCTTTGTACAAAGATTGAAACTTCATTTGCACCGAACATTACTGCAATTCACTGCATGGCTCACAGAATGAATCTAGCTTTTGGAATTCTGAGCAAGTTTGCTTCGGTTAAAAAAATTAAAATTTTAATCAGAGAGCTCTACTCACACTTATGTCAAAGTCCAAAGCGATTTATGAAATTTCAACACTTTGTTGATGGATTAACTGATGGGAACAAGCTTCTCAAGGATAATGATACCAGATGGATCTCTTTGGATGGTCTAGTGCATCGAGTGTTTTCAGAATATCCATCCTTGATTGGACTATTTCACACAACTCGCGACAAATCAGATCAACCAAAATTTCTTGAACTTCTTGGTAGGTTAAGTAATTTAGAGACACTCTTAACTTTAGTATCTCTTCTGCCCATGCTAGAGGAAATGAGGAATATTATAAAGGCTGCCCAAAAAAGAGCTCTGTATATTGCAGAATATGCTACGCTGCGTAAGATGACATACATGACCCTTTACCATCTCTATCGAAATCAACCAACACTATCTAATGAAAAATTTGTTAAGTGGCAGACACTCATAGATTTGAACAATCCTGATAACTTTTTACAAATCGGTGCAGACGGGGAGGTATGTGCCAATGTACGGGGAGTTGAGATACCAATGCACTTCTATGCCACGATTGACTCTAAGGAAACAGGAAAGCGCCCCAGGAAAAAACTAGCAAGAGTTAGAAAGGAAGATTTCGACAAGATTGTTGAGACTGTAACTACTTCTATGAAGAAAATTGCATATGATCTTTCCTCACAAATTAGAAGCAAATTCCCTCTTGACAACCTACTCAAAGCCATGTCTATTGTGTCTCCTCATTATTGGAGTCTCAACAGTGCATCTGATTTTCGAAGTAAGCTACTGACTTTGGTAAAACAATTTTGCATATCCTAAAAATTAAATGGAGTAACTATAAATGAAATATTAGATGAAACTCATCTTCAAGAGCAATCATCTCATTTTTCATACACTATGAAAGAACAATATGCCAAAATGGAGAACCCCCGCGAAGAGGGATCAGTAACAAGGCTTTGGAAATATATAGCTGAGAACGCATCCTTGCATGATTCAATGCCAGAATATGTGAAGCTTGCTGATTTATGTCTTACCATGATATTGGGTTCGCAAGAAGATGAGAGAGTTTTCAGTGCTTTGGGGTTCCTAAAATCAAAGCTAAGAAACAAACTAGACAAAAATTTGTAAAATTGCTTGAGGCTCTATACATCTAGGTATGATGTCCACACTTTTCCTTACGATAGGGCACTGCAAATCTGGAGGTCCAAATATGAAAGAAGAGGTTTGGGCAACACTTCAAACCAAAGTGCCAGTGGGACTACTGGACGTACTGGTAGCATTGAGATGTAGTTCGACAAAGATATGCAGACTCAGACTCAGAGTGAAGAAACCACAGACGAGAATCAAGAAAGCACTGAATTTGATAAGGATGAATGGCAACTGTAAGAGATTGGTATTTATTAATCTTATTACTGTATCTCATCATTCATATTACAAAAGCATATTACTTTTTGCAATTAGAATTTAATATTGATTTGTAATTATATTTTTCAACTTGCTATTTCCAGATTTAAAATAGCATAATAAAAAAAAAACCATAATGTGTTTATTGTTTATTTATACATGTTTGAGTCTCAAAAATGTGTGATACATTTTAGAACCATATGATACAATTCATTCAATAGTAATACACATGTCGAGAACTTAGATTTTCATTAATTCTTTCAAAATATAGCCATATGATACAATTCATTCAATAGTAATAGACCAATCTATGTGATTCTCCATGCCAATTGCAAAAGTGAATACAAAGTTTCAAAACCCTTTGCAAAATTACAAATGACCCTGAATTCCCTTTTATAGAAACAAGGGAGCAACAACAACTTCAGGTCGAATTGCAAGTTTGCAACATGTGAACACTGAACATCAAAATCACAAACTCAGCACATATTTATATGGCCATCACAGGCCGTATTAGCAATTTAACATCTGCTACATGTTTGATGTCTCCTGTTCAAAAAACAGAGTTCAAAATTAAATATTAATTCATGCCATGACAAATTAAACATAGATAATAGCAGTGCCTAAAACCTACTAATCAGAAATAGAGAAATGCATAAATGTTAAAGAAAGGGTGAATTTGAGAATACAAATTTACTGGCTGAAGTTTTGCACTGTGCATCATAGATTCATAGGCTGGATTAGCAAAATAGCAGTAGCGAGTGTTGTTTTTTTCCTATTCATAAAATAGATTCATAGGCTGGATTAGCAAAATAGCAATAGTGAGTGCATCATAGATTCATAGGCTGGATTAGCAAAATAACAAACAGAAAAAACATAAAACCTTGAAATTAAGAATAAAAGAAGAAAATTATGCAATACATACTATGATTCTTAAGAATTCTGTGCCAATTTTTGTAGGGTGCTCCACTCTTTGTCTGATGGAAGGTCAATATTCTGTAAACTATGGAAAGTCAACTCCAACTTCGTCAACATTCCATATTTAGAAGATTTACTTGACATCACTGTTTCATCCAATACCATATTTAGAGTTGTAAATGGTTGGATGAATTCCAAAAAGCTTTTGGGAGTTGTGTCCTTTGGAAGCAAGTCTAAATCAGACTTCATTTTTATCTCCATGCTTTTTTTGTAAGCTTCTTCTCCAATGAATTTATTTGATGTGTCAACAGGCTTAGGCAAACCAAGTTCAATCGAATTATTTTTTTTTCTTGCAGCTTTACTATCTTTTTTCCACAACTATCCATAACTTCTGATGTTTTCCTTAGCTTCTGGCATTTTTGAATGATAGATGATGTCTTAACTGTGGCATCAATGCGGCTCTTAATTCCCTTGGATGCCAAGTAGCTGTCACTGGAACTGTAGACTACTTTCAGAATCTTTTTTGCCATTTCCTCTTTTGAATAAACATGTGTGCTCTTCTCATGGTGCCCTTTGATTTTGAAAAAAAATTGTCTCATACTTTCAGTCAATTGAAACCATTCACACAACTTCTCACTCCTCTGCATTATTTGCCACCAAATGTTTTCTTGTATATACTTCGTTGTATTTTTCATATTATCTTTCAATGTATCCTCTAAAGTTTTTATTTTATCATTTGTATTGTGTAGGTCTTCTTTCATTTGTGCACATTTTTCTCTTTCTTCCTCTACTTCCTCTTGCAAATGTTTTTCTTTTTCCTTCCCATGATCCAATAGGTCCTGTAATTTTCTCATTTCGGTGGCAGCAGACTCATAACTTTTGTATAATCTTTGAAAACTGGCTTTTTCCTCAACAATTTTTTTATTGCTTTTAGCCAGTTTTTCGGTCAAGTCCTTCAATTATGCATCCTTCTTCTCCTGCTCTGCAATTTCTACTGCAAAGCTCGAATTTTTTATCCTTTTCTGTAAATCATTGCACTTGTTATCTACTGCTTTCCTCCTTGATTTTTCGTTTTCTAGGTCTGCCTGTAACTTTTCTATTTGTTTCTCCAGTTTATTTTTTTCTCTCTCCACCTTTAGCAGTGAAGTGTAGACCACTTCGTTAGTCCTTTTTGACACACTAATTTTGTCCACATTATGTACTTTGGAAAAATCCATTTGGAGGGTGCTAACTTGAAATTGAGAGGGATCTATCTGACTGTGTGGTGGATTTTTATCTTAGATGGGCCCGGGGGCATAACAACCATGGACTCCATCATATCTTTCTGTGGGTCATATGTTGGAAATACCTTGTTCCTTGCAGGCTATTCGTTTACAACTTCAGACACGGAATTCCTATGAAATGCTTTCTTTTTTTCTTTATTTGCTTTTGTTGTGTGTTCATATTTTTCATAGTAATCACGAAATTGAAAATCTGGGCTTGTTGAAGCAATTGAATGTTTGAAAGGTGACATAGGAATACCATAGGCTCCAGTTCCACTTATTCCTGTGGTTTTAACTCATGCTTGACCAGGATTACCAACAACAGTTCCTGATGTTGTCCCACTCCCACTGACACTTTCATGTGTAGTTTTCATAGTCTTTTGAGGTGTGTGATCTGAAGCTGCAAATGATTGATTTGTAGTGTCAGTGGCACTTGATATAGGATTCTCAATAGTATGAGATTGAGTATCTACCTCTAGTGGCCTCTTGCGAGAGATATTTTGTGGTTGTCCTTGTCCAACACCAAGACAACTAGTATCAGTAGTAGTACCCATGCCAACCCCACCAATCACAACGGCACTTGACTGAACAATAATAGGAATACTATCCCCAGATTCCCTACCAGTGGCAGTGGCATTTGATTCACCACCAATGGGAATACCATGATGTGGTGGTGGTTGTGGATTTGAACCTAAAACAAATGTAGGTGGACCCTAAGGGTAATGAGTAGTACCTATCCGTGATGAATCTGAAGAATCAAGTCCAATGACTAGTTTATAAGGACCTTTTGATTTTGACTGTGATGGAAGTTGTACTTGAAGTGGATACCAAATGCCCTCTCCTCTGGGACCTAGACCACCACCTTCAAAACCCATTTTTTCCACAAGGTTCGCCCCTTTGCTATATTTTTCTTTCATGGACTCACTGACTCCACCTAATATTTTTGGGACTGTAGTAGTTATTGGAGGGGGCTCAATGACAACCTCATGCTCATCATCATCACCTTCAGTCCCGCCATGCTCCATATCCCATAATTTGCTAAACTTTGCATCCCCGTCAATGCTCTCAAATTCTTCACTTGTCTTTGGTTCACCGAGATTCCTCCTTAGAGTCCAAAAATCATTTATTTTGGTTTGAGTGAAATAATTATCTTTACATTCGTGCAGAATTGGTTTGGGAATAGATTTGTTAGATGGATTAGCTGATTTTAGGTAGAAATTGTAGGACCTCCTATTTTGGATGCCCTAGCCCTCCTCTATTGTCCTCTCTGTGTGCATTTGCAATGCCATAATTTGTGATGAAAATTCTTTTGTTGAAATGTTTTTGTCAGCTGCAATTTTCTCCATCTCTTTTTTAACCTCATCCCAGGAGTCCATGTTTCTAAGCTTTTCTAGCAATGGTTTACTTTCATGTTGACATAACGCTGAAGATTTCCCATTTTTCTTAAGCCTTTCTTGAACTATACCGATTGGATCATACTGCCAAAGACCCTCATCACCAAAGTTTAAAATTGTCAAAAAATCATGTGCCACATTGAATGTTTTTCTCTCAAATGTGAACCCTCCACATGAGAAAGGCAAGGAGGAAAATATGCTCTTCTTTTGCTGACCATGGAAGTGCCTATCTGTGCTTTCCAATTGTCGTACATACTCTAATGCAAATACCCTATCTGTCACATGTATTGGAAGTTTGTATGGTTTTACTATCGATTTGTAAAACCTTAACACAGTGAATTCTTCCATGAAGAACTAGTCAACCAATTCTATTTGACTTCTGAGTTGAATGCAATCTCTACAAGACACAGGCAACCTAGGCATTGGAGTGTTTGTAATTTCATTATACATTGGTGCCAAAAAGAAGTCTACAAAATGGTTGTAGTTCTTTCTGTTATCATGCATCCTTATCTTTGGGGTCCAATCATATATTGGACACTCTGTTCTCTTCCCAGTCTTCTCATCAATCTTATAGCTCACAATTTGAAGCTTGTTGGTCTCGAATATTGCACGATACTTGGATAGGAGGAGATAGCACAAGTAGGATGAGAACCTAAATGTCTTACAGGAACCTTTTTTGATCATCAGTAATTGTTTTTGCATGGATTTTACAATGTGCTCAATAAAATTATATCTTACTGGCTGACCCGCACAATGGATATTATAAATCATTTCAAGAAGGCTTGCACCCACTTCCCTATCATTTTCCAATCCCAGGCAAAATGACAGCAAGGAAATAGTATCCCTAACCCATGGAACAAAAATGTTAGAATCATAAGGAGGCTTATGATTCTGATCCAACACAATACCAGTACCAATCTTTATTAGACCTTTGATAAATGAATCTCTGCGACTTGGATCGAGACTCTCATAATTCCCTGCCAGCTTTTCAAGGTCAATTTGGACGTTTGAGTTTTGGGCTTCAAATCCTAGGTTCAACAAACAAGCGAATTCTCCCTCGTTTACGGATATAATTTCCTCTTTTGTATTTTTATTGACAATTGCTTTTTTATCTTCATCATAATTTTCAGCGCAGACCATGACAAAATCAGGGCAAGGGAATACTTCAGGTAACACCATGCTTCCCAATCCAACATCCCACGATGCGATTTTATTTGTTTTTTGGTTGTAACATTGGGTTGAAAACAGTAAATTTTGCACTGGATGCATCTGCCGCCTTACTAGACAATGTATATCTAATATATATGATACACTTTTCACCATGGATAGAAGGGTCATAAATATCATGGTATTCATTAGTGAAACCTGGTGTTTTAACCAGTTCGGTTAGGTGCATTTTTTTTTTCACTTGGCTTCTTGTTGAACTACAGCTTCCCGTTTTCCTCATTACTATTATTGTTAATAATTTAAAATAATGCTAGATAAAAACCTGAAAATGATAACCCTCAAATTGGACCACGAGATTACCAAAAACAAAAAATGCTAACCCTCAAATGTAGGTGTTCTAGATTTTACCCGAAAATTGGAATTTCTAGTTCACTAGATTGGTGCAAACAGTCTCTGTTGCAACTTGCATTCTTCAATCTAGTAGTTGTTTCTGAATCTCCCTTGATTTACAGGTTTGTCCAAGAAATGAAAGACGATTATGATTTACGAGTCTCTTATTTTGAAAACTCTGAAAAGGAGAAAAGTAAAACCTAAAGGGCAAAATATCTAGAATCATGTTGTAATTTTATTAATTACTATTAATAACTATTCGATGCCGGAGGAAAAAACATTCATTACTTCAGTATAAATTCTGAGGACATTAAGAATCATGTTGTAATTTTATTAATTATTATTAATAACTATTCGATGCCAAAGGACAAAACATTCACTACTTCAGTATAAATTCTGAGGACATTAAATGTAATACATTCAATTCCGGGCGAAGTTCTCCCAAATGTGTTCACTTCCCACATTCGGGCCGAAATCCACCCTAAGTCATTGATCTTTGCTCATCCAATAGACGAGGGACCAAGGTACCTGTTGTGACTTTACAGGTCTGTTTTTTAAGTCTGTTTAATAATTTTAAACTTCCGCCAGAAAAAGTGCTTTATAGAGTTACTTATATTTAATTAAATTTAAAACGTTTCAATTCCAGGCGAAGTTCTCCCAAATGTGTTCACTTCCCACATTCAGGCTGAAATCCACCCTAAGTCGTTGATCTTTGCTCATCCAACGGATGAGGGACCAAGGTACCTGTCGTGACTTTGCGGGTCTATTTTTTAAGTCTGTTTAATAATTTTAAACTTCCACCTGAAAAAGTGCTTTAATGACTTAATTATATTTAATTAAATTTAAAACATTTCAATTTTGGGCGAAGCTCTCCCAAATGTGTTCACTTCCCACATTCGGGCCGAATTCCACCCTAAGTCATTGATCTTAGCTCATCCAATGGATGATGGTACCTATTGTCAGTTGTCGTGGGTCCCATGACTTCTGCCATTTTTCAGGCACGTCACCATACTCGTGTCACTTTTCTGGGCAAAGTTCTCAGAAATCTGTTCACTTCCCTCATTCACCCCGAAATCCACCCTAAGTCGTTGATCTTTATTCATCTAATGGTCGATGGTACCTGTTTTAAGATGTAGTGGGTCCCACGACTTCTGCCATTTTTCTGGCATGTCACCATAATCATGTCACTTTTCGGGTTTGATTTGTAGTCTATTTAATCATTTTAAACCTCCTCCCAAAAAATAATTAAATATAATTTAGTCTATAGACTTAATTATATTTAATTACATTTAAAATGTCCAATTCCAGGTGAAGTTCTCAGAAAGGTGTTCACTTCCGACATTTGGGCCGAAATCCACCCTAGTCGTTGATCTTTGTTCATCCAACGGTCGATGGTACCTGTTTTAAGATGAAGTGGGTCCCATGACTTCTGCCTTTTTTTGGCACGTCACCATACTTGTGTTACTTTTCGGGTCTGTTTTTAAAGTCTATTTAATCATTTTAAAATTCCACCCAAAAAAGAGATTTATAGTCTATAGACTATAGACTTAATTCTATTTAATTAAATTTAAAATTTTCAATTCCAGGCAATAGTTTGAGATAACTATTAAATATAATGTTAATATTATTTGTAAAAATTTGAAATTCAAAAATAGTATAAAACATGAAACTTAGTTTCTAGAATAAAAGAAATAACTAAATAAAAATATAAATTTTGATATACAATTTGAAAGGTAAAAGTTTAATATTAAAAAGAAAACATTCAATATTAAATCTAAAATATTAATTTAAAGTTTAACAAAATTCTTTGAAAATATGTTTACGATATATAATTTTCAAAAATAGTTTAAAAATATATATAAAAGTTCAACATAAATTTAGTGTATTAATTTAAAAAAAAGTGCAACTACAGTCCTCAACCTGTTAAGGCGAGCAAATTTGGAAAGTACAAATGCCAAGGTGGCGATTAATTGTTGCAGAAGGAGTTGCCTGCGGCATGTCGCACGAACGAAGGAAGGGGAGGATGGCAGGAAATCCTTTTCCTAATCTCATGGCATTAGTGTCTTAGCGTGCACATTCATTACCCGACCTATAAGACAGAGGCAGATTTTTTTACCTTTTGATATGTGTACCACTTTTTGCTTTGAAGCAGCTACAGAATAAATCTGTAGTTCGTAGATTTGTACCTTCTGTAAGACATTTTTTGTAGGAAGTGATTTTGAAATTGCAGGTGATAATGGAGGTCAATTTTACACTTCGAACAGACAAGAAGTTGGTACCCTTTTTGGGAAAAGTATCTAATAAACGAATACAAGGACTGTTCAGGTTTAAGGAGGAGAAGTTGTGGGCGGCAGCTCGATTGATTCTTGTGGAGGAGGTGGCACATATCAGTCACCGGTATCGAACTAATATGGAGGTTTACTCTCTGATTATGGCGTGGGCCTGTGAATTTGAACCGGAGGTGGAAAAGCTAAAACTCACATTGGTCAAATTGATTGATGGGGAGTTTTTGATTAACCTGGATTCAATCTTGGAGTGGGTGGTGTCGAGAGTTGGCATTCGAATTAAGGAAGGGGACAACCAGGAGGAATTGCTTCCTTTTATTCGTGGCCCAGAGGATGAAATCAAATACCAATGCCGTGAACGAGCCAGAGTGGGGTGGGAAGCGATGAAACTCTTTGTGAAATTAACAAGGGTGGATGAAGTCTTGAAGGCTTTGCATGTGGTGGAAAGGATGGAGGTTGGTAGGGCATTGAGAGATAGGGCTGAAGAAGGAAGGGCCATACAACTACTGGCAAGCTTGGAGGGCGACCCCGACTTCGGGTGCCTAAACTGCATTCCAAAAATGAAAGATGAAGCGGAAAAAGGGAAAGCCAAAGCATCGACCTCCGAGGAGGGAAGAGACTGGGAGGAGGCAACCTAGGGGGATAGTGAGACTGAGTGAGCGGCCTATCGACAATGAACTAGTTTTTTTGTCTGCTTGCTATAAGCTATGGGCAAATTTTGTATCTTGAAACTTTTGAATTAATAGAATGAAAAAACCTTTACCGATAAACATTTGTATCTTGATACTTTTGAAATTTTGTATTTTGAATGACTATATAGTATATATTTATAAAATTATAATCAACCATAATCAATGTACAAATAATTAATGGAACGAATTGAATTTTTTTTTATAGCATTACATAAAAAAGATCACGGTATTAAATTTATTTCCATTGTTTAACAAATAATTGAAATAACATAGCTCATATACAAAAATCATTTGAAAGAAATTAATTAATAAAAATGAAATAGAATTGTAGAAAGCATTTTAATATCCATAAGACTGTAAGAGGCAAATAGAAACAAATTGGAATTTGAAAAATTATCATTAATATTTATGCTTTTGAAATTTACAATTTTTTCGTTAGAGACTTGAGTCCCCCAAAAACTTAAAAGCCAAAATGAGTGAGCCACTGGCACTCAGCCTGTTAGGGTTCAAAGACATAGGAAAAAAAAACTATAGGGGGGCGTGGCTAGGGCACAGGTAGTGGAATTGTTTACAATTTTGCCCTAAGAATCTAGCCCTCCTTCCATGTAGAATTCTTCAGACAACATAAGTTGAGAGAATTCTTCAAGCCACATGTAGTTTGGAAAGTCATCCAGGAGGAACCATTTCTGGAGGAAGTCCCTACCAATCAACGCCCATTTTCTGTGACGTGTCAGCTGCTCCGCATTCAGGTTTAGGAGAAATGGTTGCCTCGCCACTGGCAGTGTTTGGTCAAGGAGGAGAAGCTTGGATAAATCACTCGCCCAAGGTATCCCCACCCCTACTTCTGCAAGAATGACAAGAGTAATGTCGTCTACAAGGAAGTCTTCCTTAAAAACCTTCCTCAACAGCATCAACATATCCACCTTGTCTCCTCCCAAGTCTAGAAGAGATGCTAAGAAGCGGGATGTAAGGTCCGTGTTAACACGATACCTATTTTTGTTTCGCAGAAATTCTCTGCCCAGCACCATCCGCGCAGCCTCATTGGTGAACGACCCAACCTCCTTGCAGACTGATTGGAGGGTTGGGTCTTTAACGGAGCCTAGAAAGGCCCTCTGGTCCTCTGCAGAAATGCTTCTCAAGTGGATGGGAGTGTCCATCTTGAAAAAACAGATTAACAAATTAAACAACCTGAGCAGTGAGCCTATAAACCTAAAATACCTTGAGCTCTGACGATTTATCTACCAAATGGAAAAGGCTAATTGAAGATGAAAGAAGAAGAGATCATATATAAATTGTTGAAGCTCTTGATTGTAATAATTACTTCTTTAATAGTATTAACTGCTATAAAAAATTTTAAATCTTTCGTATCTTTGTAAATCTTTCCCATAAATGCACGAGTGTGCGAAATTGGAAACAGTTATGAACTAGTACCAAATTGGCAAGTATCACATTGGAAGTTGTGGGGACAGAGTGGATTTCCGTAAGTGAATAGATATATATTAAATGAATGAAATTATCGATCATGATTTGTGACATTTGATACGTGTCTATTGAATCCAATTCCATTCCGGGCACTTCTAGTGAGCTATGTTCTTTCCAGAAAATTGGGCTGAAATAAAACTTCAACCATTGATCTATGATCATCGAATGGTTTAAAATCATTGATAGATTTTAGGTATGTGTCACCCTTTACGTGTCAAAGAGGTCACGCTTATTGATACATCGTGCAGAGTTCGGACTCAATGTATTATGTGATGTGATGTACTGATGTGATGTGATGTGCCTTGTCTATTAATGGCAATGAATTTATGAAATCTCCAATGAATTATATATTGTACCATAAATAACAAAATATTCGCCAAAACAAATTAAATAATTTCCAAGCAGTGGATAAAAATCGCCAATACATTTAAATAATTTTTCCTTCTAAGTAAAATTTTTCGCTCATACAATTATATATTTGTTCCTTTTAACAATAATTATTTGTCTCCCACAATAAATATTTTCCCCATAGAACAAGGTATTATTCGCTAGAAATTTATGGCATTTTCATACCCTAGAAAAAAAAATCGCCAATACAAAATAATGTTTTCCTCATTTAAAAAAAAATTTCGCCATCGATATGAAAATTTCCCCCGAAAAATAATGTCTGATTCGCTAGGATTTTACACAATTGCTCGGGGAGGTTTCTTAAAGTTATCCCTAGAAGAAATTTAAAAAGCTAGCTTACGAGCACACTAAGTTGAAGAGGGAGATGAAGAGCATCAAGGCTGATACTGCTTGTGTATTGATGAGTAAAAGATATGATAGCGTGGAGAAGGCATTGGATGAATTCTGGGATGTATATCAGAGGAACATGGACAATATGGTTTCTAATACCAGAATTCGAGATAGACTCAACCTGTTGTTACAAGATGCATCTACTAGGGAAAAGGTAAAGAAGAAGGTTCAGGTTTTGCTTGTCACACATGATGAATTTACGAAGGAATTGAAATCTGAATTCGACGAGTGCCGGCAAATTGTTCAACATGGGGTTCCCAGTTTGGTAGACAATGCAGATGTAATTAAGGATAAGACCGTATGGCTTTCTGAGTGTAAGTCTTTACTTAGTGCAGCCCAAGCCATTGCCAAGACAAATATTCTTGATATGAATGACACGGCCGATCAGTTCAAGAAATTTTACGTGATCGAAAATGCAGCCAGGGATGTGGTATTCAACACTACAACCTACAAAGATGCGGGCTATTTTCGGCATATTCAGAAGTGTGGACAGCGACTAGATCGAAAGTCTTAGTTCGTTGTTTAGTTTTTGTAATGTAATTGATGTTTTAGTTAGGCTATTTAGTTGTTGTTCCGTTAGTTGTCTGGGATAATGAAAGGGTGTGTCCTTTCATTCATATCTCTTAGTATGTGTATTTATAATGAGTCATTTTGTATGAAAAGGGGGGAGGATTCAGAAAAAAACATACTTCCTAGAAAGACTGCAAGTTATATGTATTAGTGAAGTCTATAGGAAGAAGTATCTTTTTTGTGCAAACAGACTGTAATGGAGTATTTTCAGGTGCAGCTTATGTATGCAATCATTTCTTAAGAATTAATATACAAGGTTCATTGATTCTTTTTCTAAATATTGTGCATACTTCTGTGTCGATGAGTTATCTTTGTCCTCTTGATAAATCTGTCATTTGATTGTTGTGATGTGTCATCACATGTTGTTACATTAAATGTGAGATTGGGATTTCATTGTTGTGTAACACATACTGAAACCTTCATAGTTGTTGATTAATATTGTCTTAGGAGTTGATAAGATCTTTTGTCAACAAAGTGTCATAAATATCCCTAGATAGAGGCACTGGTCTGTTATTTATATTTTAAGGTCCTGGTTGGCCATGCATTTAAGGTCCTTAATAGAGAAACATTCTTCCCAAATTCTATATGAACTAATCTTTGCATATTTCTTTTAAATCCTAAAAGCATTCTTATTCTTAATATACTATCATAATCATTTTTATTTCTTTTCAAAGGCATTCACTTAAAGCACATAATAAAGCATAATTGCAGAACAACAATTTGCCAATTTTGTAATTTGCTAAAAAGGCTTAAATCCACTTTAAATAATCTCTTTTGTGCTTGAGAGGAAAAGGTATACCCACCTAGGTTCAGTGGAGCCTTAAGTGCAAAGGGATTTGGTCTTCAACCATCCCTATTCGTTGGTCAAGGCTAGATTACTTGAGGATTTGGCAAACCCTTAAGTTTTCCAATATGTGGTTTTGGGCACCAACAGAATGAAAAACATGTTAAAAACAAAATCTTGCAAAAACCCTTAGAAGCGAGCTCCTTAGAAAGTGAAGGCAATAAGGCAAAAGAAGAGAGCAGTGTTAATAGTGGAGAAAGGTACTCGAAAATAAGGAAAGACAAGAAGTATTGTAGTTAATAAATTTGACATTAGAAATTGGTTCAAATCTAGGGTTTTTGGAAGACTTGGCAATAATATGTCGATTCATAGGACCAGAATTCATAGGTTGATCGAAGACATCTGGAAGACGCAACAAATCATAAAATTTCTCCCCAAAAGTTCCTTTATTGTAATACTTGGATCAAAAGAATAAATGGAAAGAATTCTACAAGGTGGACTTTGGAAAATGGGTTCGCATCCATTATACATGCAAGGGTAGCATCAAAACTTTTATTAGTTAAATAATGAACCATATAGTGAACTATTTGGATCTGACTTAACAATTTACCTATAGAATATTGCTCATTTTTTTAATTTAAAAACATTATATTTTTATTATTAAAATGTAGGAAAACAAAAATTCTTTTTCATCTCTCTAAATTGAAAATTAAAAAGATATATTATTTTTGCAATATTTTTGTGGACATGTAATATTGATTTCTTGAATTTAGAAACATTCTATTTTTATGTTTGAGATTTAGAAACATAGAAATTATTTTTGATTTTCTTAAATTGAAAGTTAAGATTCTTTCCTTCCCTTTCTTTTGAAATATTGCTTTTATTTTTATCCAAATTTCTTCTAACTCTTAATTTTTAAAAAGAAAATGGTTAACTATAATAACATTCTATGCAAGCAACAATGTCTTAACAAAAAAATTCATTATTATGTAATTTTTTTAATGAATTTTTATCTTTATTTCAATATTTTAATGAAATAAATACATTTATTAAACTTTGTTCTAATGACATTTTAAAATTTAAATTATCTTATTAATACAAATTCAATTTCCTTATTCAAGTCCATAATGACAAATATAAAGAATATTAAACTATTGAACTTATAAGGACTTTTATGAAACATGGCACTTCCAACACATTTATAGCTTGTAAATAAAAAGATGAATCTAATTAGCAAATTGCAAAGGTCGCCTACTATTTCATAGTTAATTGCTCAACAAACATCGAACAAAAAAAATCTAAATAAAGGCATAAAAAATGTGTTGATGATATCCCTAATAGAGTGCTGCTAAGAATGCATTGGTTGAGTATCCTTATAGAACAAATAGGTAAACATTTCTCCCGCTTAAAGATGTTATGTGTACTTAGCTTTGTAGGTAATATGAAACTACAGTTCTATCAACAATATAGTTCTATCAACAATACTAGTAGCCTACAAGCAGATAGTTTTAATCTCTGTTTATATTTGAACTTACGTAGAATGATCATAGTTTTTGATAGAGGAAAGTAAGAAAGCTACAAATTTTGTTGATGATCTGTTGATAGTAGGCTTGCCACTGTTTCTATGTTCTTCTCCTGAGTCAACCCCCTTGTTTTTTGACTGCTTTTAATATAAAAAAAATTACACTAAGTATAATAAAGAAGAAAGAAAGAAACATCAACAATATTGTCCAAACACACTGTCTTTTTCCCAAATGTTTTCCTTATGTTCGCCACTTTTTCAATTCCAATCTAATCTTTCTATACCGACAACACTTTTTCAATTCTAAGTAAATGTGCATAATACTTTACTTGCGAGATCTTAAAAACTAACCGATATCTTTATTCACATTAAAATAAAAAGGTAAGATTTATCTAGAGCCAAAAAGGCATTAATGCTATGAAAGAACACTAGTGATATCTTTCTAGACTGAAAGATTAAAAGTGGGGAATAGATGATTTAAACCTTTTAACCAATTGTAGCATGTATTACTGTAATAACCCACCATGTTTAACCCAACAAATTTGACCATTCTTTTTTTTTTTTTTTTTTTTAATTTAATCATTTGTGTTTGATTCAATCTCATACTCTGGGCATCCATCCATTTGGATTAGGCATTCATCCATCCGGGATGAGCATCTAACCATATGGGTTAGGCATCTATCCATACGGGACATAAGATTTCATCTATCCAATACGGCATAGGCATCTACCCATACAGGGTAGGCATCTATCCAATCGAGATAGGAGGTGCTCTGGCTAGAGACTTAGACTCGTCGGGACCATTCGGGTCTTGAGTCACTCACTAAGTACTAGACTCTTCTAACTGAAGTGCATCGAGGTCGCCATCCTTAGGAGTAATTAAGTAACATAATACAAGCTTGAATTCCGCCTCAGAATTTGGCTTAAAGCATCGGGAAGTCAAGCGAATCCATACGGGATTCCTTCCGAGTATGCATTGAATTACTTTTCCCATTTTAATTATCTTTCAAATTAGGGTTCTACTCAATCCTTCCTTACCAAGCCTAGACCCCACCCACGAACGCCTGAGTACGAGGGACAACTCCATCCCAAGACTGCCTACATACCCGCTTCGACACGAGATCAAGGCGTAAAGCATGTAGTTATATTTTCTACTCTATGGTTTGATGTAAATTGATTAGTGGGTACGCAACCCTTTCTAGGGTCAATGTCCCATACAGTCTCTCTGCGGTTGCTACCCACGGTGGTAGCACTTAAACAAAGGCTCAAGATGGCCTATTGTTTGTGGCCTAAAACAACTACATCCTATCATAAGCGTCACCCTTGACCAAATTGTCAATCACCAATATCTCTTCAAGATTAAATCAATTTCATAAAAGCATTTTACTTAATCAACCCTAAAAGGGGGTTTACTATGGTTTAACTCAACGGATGTAAAAACATTTAAGTATTATCTTGTTAGATTATCGATCCAAGAGGGATTACCCGCCCCTTGGATTTTAACTTCCAAGTGTCCCTTATTACTCCCCGACGATTTATAGGGATGATGTCATAGACGTCATTGATGTAGCTTTATTAGGCGTTAAGTGCAGTAGTTCAACACGATGACATTACCCGTAAGTGTGACCTAAAGGCACTGTATATACCAAACGCTACTAGGTTTTGGTTTCCATCTTCCTTTATTTAGTTTTCTTAACTAAGAGCTTATGAAAACATCATGCTCGAAATATAATCATGAAATGAATGTACATAACTAGACATTGCAAAGTTTAATTAATTGAACAACTACTTGATGAATTTCATGGAATAAAAACCATAACTAAATTTATTTATTATTCAAAACTTGAAATATAACTTGCATAATAATGACAATTAGGAGACTTGCATATTAATAATTAAACGTGTAACTTGCATGGAGATTGAAATGCCAATAAATGTAATCAATGTAAAGAATTTGTATGAGGCGAAGATAGTGTAAGTTACATGCAAGAATATCGCTTATAAAGTCACTAGTCCCAAAAATAGGATTAACTTCAAATCATATTAATATGGATTAATTGCTGAGCAAATCTTAAAAGGATCTAAATATAAAATTTGGTATAATTTAATTTACAATTTATAAATTTGTTAAAACAAATTATAAATCTAAAAATTTACCTAAGTTTAAATTTTATTAAACTAAAATTATAAAAAAAAATAAAAATTAATAAATAACAATTGCCTTAAATTTGATTTTGAAATGGCTTTTGCAAGGGCCAAGTGAGAGTGGGACCCCACGGGTCCCCTCCACTACCATGCGGCCATTGCCGCAGCAGTGACCGCAGGCTAGTGGAGGGTACTGTTACGGTACCACTCCCCCTGCGGAGGTAATAACTCCGCTCCCCCCACCTACGACGGTCCGATATTTTGTACAGAGTACTGTTTCGTGCACTGAAACAAATAAAATTTACTTTGCATAAATTTATTAATCCTATACATATATATATAGTTTCATTCCAGATTATTAAATTACATAAAAGAAGAGTATATAAACAGGTATGTGTATATATAAAAAAAATATTAATATAAGAGTGAGAATAACAATTTAATCCCAGGGATGAAATTATAACAGAGAAATAAAATAAAATAGGGAAATGATTTGCTCTAGCGATGCACAGATTATCAAAGTAGGTAGATGTTTATGCTGATAAATACCAAGCTCACACAAAGGGGTTTGTATTTTATTTCTCAACTAATATTCACAAAGAGAGGGATTTATTTCTTCATTCACAGAGATTTATTTCTTCACTCACAGAGAGATTTATTTCTTCACTCACAAAGAGATTTATTTATTCATTCACAGGGAGAGAGATTTATTTATTCACTCACAGAGAGATTTATTTATTCATTCACGGGGAGAGAGATTTATTTATTCACTCACAGAGAGAGAGATTTATTTATTCATTCACAGAGAGAGAGATTTATTTATTCATTCACAAAGAGAGAGATTTATTTATTTTTATATTCAATATCATCTCTAATTTTCAAGAGAAAACAGAAAAGCAAAAATCTAATTTTCTACCCTTTAAATAGATTAAATAAAATATGCAAGAGAAATCTGCATTTGTATTTAAAAAGAGAAAGAATTGTATCACTGCATTTCTTTAAAGAAAACAAAATAGATTTTCTTCCTATCTAGCAATTAAGAAATGATTTCTTTCGGAAAACTATATTCAACTAAAGAATCTAGAAACTATATTTTTTTTTTGATAGTACAAATTCTTCATATGATAAAAGGAGAGAATCTGGTATACTCAAGCTCGAAGTTGAATCCTATAGCTATCCTTTTTAGGCCCTTCCTTGCAACTTGAGAGAAATCTTCAAGAACAACTTAAGAATCCTGCAATGAAAATGAGTCTACCAAGAAGATACTACTACTAAAACTTGGGAAATTTTCCTCCAAAACATAATCAACTCCCTTCTTTGAAACTTGCATACAATTTTATAAGAAAAATCCCTCCATTCCACTATCTAGAAAATTTAATTAAAAAGGAGATTCTTTTCCAATATTGGACTCATGCAAATTGATTAAACTTAGTGGGGGAGTTACATGCAAGGTGGTGGAGATTCCTCTAGAATCTTCTTATTCTTCCTACAACATGTGCCATAATTGGGAGTGGAAAATAAATAAATAAAAATAATGCCTTTTGAATTATATTCTCCAAGTGTGCGTGTGTGTTCATTTTTATTCTTTTATAACATTTATTGAATCATTTTAAATAGCTTAACCAAAATATAATAGAATTGTACTTAAATCAAAAAGTGATAAAGGAGGGTTGTGACATCCTCCCCACCTTAATTTGTGCATCGTCCTGATGCATTTATTGAATGAATCCAAAAGAGTCTATAGTTCATGATTAGTTTAAAACAAAAAAGGGAACAACTATTGCATTTCCTTAGTATCTTCCCATGTGGCATTCTTTTCATCATACTGGTTCCATTGTACTTTGCATTGATTAAACTCTCTGTTGCGCAACTGGCACTGGCGCCGCTCCAAGATTTTGAATGGCTCTATCATTATTTCTCCCATTTCCTGGACCTGTAAAGCATCCCAATTCAAAATGTGTTTCTCATTAGGTACATACTTTTTAAGAAGAGATACATGGAAGACATCATGGATTCGGTTCAACTGGGGAGGTAAGGCCAATGGGCATGCAACTAGATTAATCCTTCCCAATATTTCAAAAGGCCCAACATAACGAGGTGCAAGCTTAGTCTTTTTCCCAAATCTTATGGAACTCTTGTGTGGCATAACCCTTAGGAAGACTTTCTCTCCCACCTCAAACTCCCTTGGTGTCTTATTTTTGTCTGCATAACTTTTCTGCCTATCTAAGGCTTCCTTCAATCTTTGCCTAGTTTCCTTAGTTTTCCTTTCCATTTCCTTCAACATATCTGGTCCAACAATTACTCTATCTTCAAAACTATCCCAACTCAAAGGTGTTCGACATGGTCTACCATACAATGCTTCGAAAGGTGCCATTCCCAAAGATGTTTGATATGTATTATTGTAAGAAAATTCTACCAAAGGTAGGTACTCTTCCCATTTCTTCTGTTGGTCCATGCAGTACAGGCGGAGTAGGTCTTCCGTAATCTGATTTGTCCTTTCTGTCTGACCGTCGGTTTCAGGATGGTATGCAGTGCTAAAATTTGGTTGAGTTCCCAGAGCTCATTGAAGAGTGGTCCAAAACCTTGAAGTGAATATAGCATTTCTATTTGATATGATTTTCTTTGGTATTCCATGCAACCTAAATATTTCCTTAACAAAACGCCTAGCCAAGGTAGGTGCATCATCCATCAGGGTCCCTGGTATAAAGTGTGCCACCTTAGTGAGTTTGTCAATTACCACCATTATTGTATCATGCCTAGAAGGTGACATGGGTAACCCTTTCAAAAAATCCATGCTAATAACTTGCCACTTGCGTTGAGGTACATCATGTAACTGTAATAATCCAGCTGGATGTCTATGTTCTGCCTTTACTCTTTGACACTCCAAACATTTAGCCACATACTTGACTATGTCATTCTTCATCCCTTGCCAAAAGTATAACTTCTTTAGATCTGCATAAAGTTTGTTAACTCCTGGGTGCCCTAAATAAGGGGCATTCTGAGCCTCCAACAAGACTACTTCCCTTAAGTCTCCTGAATTAGGAATATAGATTCTATTATTGTATCTGAGCAACCCATCTTTGTCTAATGTATGCCCTTCAATCTTGGGATCTATTGGATCGTGTTCTAATGTCAATTTGACTTGCTCATACCATGGGTCGTGACCCTGCTCATCCATTACTTGCCTTTTGAAAGAATTTTTGAATGTTGCTATAGTCATCAAGTGTCTCCTCCTACTCAAAGCATCTACCACCCTATTTTCCTTCCCCTTAATATATTCAATTTCAAAATCATATTCACTTAGAAACTCTAACCACCTTCTTTGTCTAGCATTTAAGTGGGGTTGGGTAAAGATGTACTTTAGTCCCTGGTTATCTGACTTTAACTCAAAGGGCTTCCCTAGTAAGAAGTGTCTCCATTTTTGTAGGGCATGCACAATCGCTGCCAACTCTAAGTCATGGGGTGCATAATTAACTTCATGAGTCTTCAGCTTCCTAGATTCGTAAGCTACTACCCCTTCATCTTGGACAAGCACTCCTCCTAAACCTTCAATAGAAGCATCAGTTACGACTGTGAAGTGTCCATTCAGATCTGGTACTTTTAGAATGGGTGCTGAAGTTAGTTTTCCCTTCAAGATTTGGAATGCCTTATCACTTTGTTTTGTCCATACAAACCTTTTACCCTTCCTCTGTAATGAGGTGATAGGGTTTGCTATCTTAGAGAATCCTTCCACAAACCTCCTATAGTAACCTGCTAGCCCCATAAAGCTTCTTACCTCTGAAACATTTTTAGGGATTGACCATTCTACTATTGCCTTTATCTTATCTGGATCAACTGCTATTCCTTCCTTTGATATTATATGCACAAGGTAGTGAATCTTTTCCTCGAAGAAGGCACATTTTGACAATTTCCCATATAACTTATGTTCTCTCAACCTTTGCAAAACAATTTGTAGGTGCACTAAATGTTCCTCCTCATTCCTAGAGTAAATCAATATGTCATCCAGAAATACCAAAACAAATTTATCCAAGTAGTCATGGAGTACACTATTCATTAGATTCATAAATGCAGCTGGGGCGTTGGTTACACCAAAAGGAACTACTGTGAATTCATAATGCCCATATCTTGTCCTGAAAGTTGTCTTCGGAATGTCTTCCTCCTTAATTCTGAGTTGATGGTATCCTGATCGGAGATCTATCTTCGAGAAAACTGCTACTCCTTTCATTTGGTCAAAAAGATCTTCTATTCAAGGTAAGGGATACCTATTCTTTATTGTGACCTTGTTCAACATCCTATAGTCGATGCATAGTCTTAAGGTTCCATCCTTCTTCTTAACGAATAAGACTGGCACCCCCCATGGTGATACACTTGGCCTTATTAATCCCTTAGCTAAGAGTTCCTCTAATTGCATTTTGAGCTCTTGTAATTTAGTTGTGTTCATTCGGTAAGGTGCCCTTGACACTGATTCAGCTCCCGATAGTACGTCGATAGAAAATTCAAACTTCCTTTTAGGAGGTAAGCCGAGTAATTCTTCTGGAAATACATCCTTGAATTCTTTTAAGAAAGGGGTATTTTCAAAGGTTGGGGTGTTTTCCTCTTTTCCTTCATCAATTTCAACCATATAGATTTGACCTCCTCTCCTTCTTTCCTTCTTAAACTGCATGGCTGATATGGTTTCTATATTAATGGGATTAAACTTTCCTTGGATTTTTACCCTTTTTCCTCCATCATCCAAACATTCCACAACTTTGTTATAGCAATCTACATTAGCTTGATGATCTGTTAACCAACTCATTCCAATAATTACATCATATAATCCTAGGGGTGCCACATAGAGATCTACCCTTGTTTCAAACTCAGGAAATTGTACCCTTGCCCTCGGCAAACACTTAGTTACTTCCCTAGTTGCCTTATCCCCATATCGAACCGTCCATGATGACTCCATTTGATTAACTTTTAATGCATATTTGCTTACTAATTCAAGTGAGATGAAACATTCAGATGACCCAGTGTCAGTTAGAATTGAAATTGGTTGTTCAAATAGTGTACCTGTAGTTTCCACTGGAACATTCTGGTATCTTCCTCTTCGGTTCCTAACTGCTGCATGAATCCTTTGTTGGGGCCCTTGTTGGGGTTGATTGGCCCTAATCTGACCTTGCATCCTGGGACACTCTCTAGCAAAATGGTTTCCCCCACACGTAAAGCATCCACCTGGAGGACCCCTCCTGCCTTGATTCCTAGGGGGATCATTCCTTGTTTCATTGGCCCTGGGCGGATAAGTTATCCTATTCTGCTGGTTAATCCTATTATAGTTGCCCTTGTTATTACTGTTATTTCCATTCCTCTGATATTGATTAGGGGGTGGTCTTCTTTCGGAAGAATTATCCCTTTGATTCTTGTTAAAGTTTGTGTTCCCCTTGAATTCCTGCTTCCTTTTAAATGAATGGTTCCCATTATAGTTCTGCCTTGCTAGTGTTTGAATCTTCCTCTCTTTCCTTAGGGACTTTTCAAGTACTTCATTCATGTTTTTGGGTCCATGCATGTCAACCTCTGCCCCTATGTTGGTGTTTAGTCCCAAAATGAACTTCCTCGCTTGGCCCTCTTCATCTTTCTGGTACATAGGCACATACTTAAGCAATTTGGAGAACTTATCCCAATATTGTTGGACTGATAGGGGTCCTTGATGTAGATTGTGGAATTATGTCACCTTTTCATCAAAGAACAATTGAGGGAGCCACCTTTTTCGAAAGTGGTGAACAAATTGATCCCATGTGAGCATATCCCTGCTATACCCATTTTGTTCCTTGGTGTTGGTCCACCAATTAGCTGCCTCCCCTGTGAGTTGATAGGAACCCCATAAGGCCTTGTGCTAAAATCTCTTAGTTCAAAATACTTTTCCATTTCATTTAACCAATTCTTAGCTCCTTCACCAATTTGCCTCCAATCAAACTTAGGAGGGGTGATTTTCTTTAAGCCATTGGAGAGCTCCAATATGTTATTTTCTTTTCTATTACCCACCATATTCCTTTGATTGCTACCAGGGTTTCCATTTTTGGTGCCACTTTGATTTTCAAAGTCATTCTGCCTTCCCTAAGGTCCTACATTGATTGTTCCAAGAAGTTGATTTTATCTCTTTGCTCGGTTAGAAGGTTGATTATAGCTTTGACCCCATCTTCGTTATTTCCTGGGTTATGTTGATCCCCTTCATGGTCTTCCTCATGGTTTTCTTCATGGTTTTCCTCATGGTTTTCTTCCCTTTGACTCCTAGTGGTAGTACGTCTTCCATTACCCCTTCCTCTTCCTCTTCCTCTTCCTCTAGCCATTCTAGGGTTTTACCTGAAAGTCAAATTATGTAGTTAGTTCTTGATTTAAGATTTTAAAATTTAATTTCTATCATTACAAAACATTCCCTTAGTTGTGTAAATTGAAGTGAGCACAAGGCCTAGAGTTGAACCTTTGCTCTAATACCACATGTAATAACCCACCATGTTTAACCCAACAAATTTGACCATTCTTTTTTCTTAATTTTTTTATTTAATCATTTGTGTTTGATTTAATCGCATACTCTGGGCATCCATCCATTTGGATTAGGCATTCATCCATCTGGGATGAGCATCTAACCATACGGGTTAGGCATCTGTCCATACGGGACATAAGATTTCATCTATCCAATATGGGATAAGCATCTACCCATACGGGGTAGGCATCTATCCAATCGGGATAGGAGGTGCTCTAGTCAGAGACTTAGACTCATCGAGACCATTCAGGTCTTGAGTCACTCACTAAGTACTACACTCTTCTAACCAAAGTGCATCGAGTTCGCTGTCCTTAGGAGTAATTAAGTAACATAATACAAGCTTGAATTCCGCCTCAAAATTTGGCTTAAAGCCTCGAGAAGTCAAGCGAATCCATATGGGATTCCTTCCGAGTATGCATTGAATTACTTTTCCCATTTTAATTATCTTTCAAATTAGGGTTCTACTCAATCCTTTCTTACCAAGCCTAGACCCCACCCACAAACGCTTGAGTACGAGGGACAACTCCGTCCCAAGACTACCTACATACTTGCTTCGGCATGGGATCAAGGAGTAAAGTATGTAGTTCTATTTTCTACTCTATGGTTTGATGTAAATTGATTAGTGGGTACGGAACCCTTTCTAGGGTCAATGTCCCAGACAGTTTCTCTACGGTTGCTACCCACGGTGGTAGCACTTAAACAAAGGCTCAAGATGGCCTATTGCTTGTGGCCTAAAACAACTACATCCTATCATAAGTGTCACCCTTGAGCAAATTGTCAATCACCAATATCTCTTCAAGATTAAATCAATTTCACAAAAGAATTTTACTTAATCAACCCTAAAAGGGGGTTTACTATGGTTTAACTCAACGGATGTAAAAACATTTAAGGATTATCTTGTTAGATTATCGATCCAAGAGGGATTACCCACTCGTTGCATTTTAACTTCCAAGTGTCCCTTATTACTCCCCGATGATTTATAGGGACGATGCCACAGATGTTGTTGATGTAGCTTTATTAGGCATTAAGTGCAGTAGTTCAACACGACGACATTACCCATAAGCGTGACCCAGAGGCACTATATATACCGCGAACGCTACTAGGTTTTGGTTTCCATCTTCCTTTATTTAATTTTCTTAACTAAGAGCTTATGAAAACATCATGCTCGAAATATAATCATGAAATGAATGTACATAACTAGACATTGCGAAGTTTAATTAATTGAACAACTACTTGATGAATTTCATGGAATAAAAACCATAACTAAATTTATTTATTATTCAAAACTTGAAATATAAGTTGCATAATAATGACAATTAGGAGACTTGCATATTAATAATTAAACGTGTAACTTGCATGGAGATGGAAACACCAATAAATGTAATCAATGTAAAGAATTTGTATGAGGCGAAGGTAGTGTAAGTTACATGCAAGAATATCGCTTATAAAGTCACTAGTCCCAAAAATAGGATTAACTTCAAATCATAATAATATGGATTAATTGATAAGCGAATCTTAAAAGGATCTAAATATAAAATTTGGTATAATTTAATTTACAATTTATAAATTTGTTAAAACTAATTATAAATCTAAAAATTTACCTAAGTTTAAATTTTATTAAACTAAAATTATAAAAAAAAAGAATTTAATAAATAACAATTGCCTTAAATTTGATTTTGAAATGGCTTTTGCAAGGGCCAAGTGGGAGTGGGACCCCACGAGTCCCCTCCACTACCCTGCGGCCACTGCCGCAGTAGTGACCGCAGGCTAGTGGAGGGTACCGTTACGATACCACTCCCCCTACGGAGGTAATAACTCTGCTCCCCCCCCCCCCACCTACGACGGTCTGATATTCCGTATGAAGTACTATTTCGTGCACCGAAACAAATAAAATTTACTTTGCATAAATTTATTAATACTATACATATATATATATATATATATATATATATATATATAGTTTCATTCCATATTACTAAATTACATAAAAGAAGAGTATATAAACAGGTATGTGTATATATAAAAAAAATATTAATATAAGAGTGAGAATAACAATTTAATCCCAGGGACGAAATTATAACAGAGAAATAAAATAAAACAGGGAAATAATTTGCTCCAGCGATGCACAGATTATCAAAGTAAGTAGATGTTTATGCTGAGAAATACCAAGCTCACACAAAGGGGTTTGTATTTTACTTCTCAACTAATATTCACAGAGAGAGGGATTTATTTCTTCATTCACAGAGATTTATTTCTTCACTCACAGAGAGATTTATTTCTTCACTCACAAAGAGATTTATTTATTCATTCACAGGGAGAGAGATTTATTTATTCAATCACAGAGAGAGATTTATTTATTCATTCACAGAGAGAGATTTATTTATTCATTCATACAAAGAGAGATTTATTTATTCATTCACAAAGAGATATTTATTTATTTTTATATTCAATATCATCTCTAATTTTCAAGAGAAAACAGAAAAGCAAATATCTGATTTTCTACCCTTTAAATAGACTAAATAAAATATGCAAGAGAAATTTGAATTTGTATTTAAAAAGAGAAAGAATTATATCAATACATTTCTTTAAAGAAAACAAAATAGAGTTTCTTCCTATCTAGCAATTAAGAAATGATTTCTTTCAGAAAACTATATTCAACTAAAGAATCTAGAAACTATTTTTTTTTTTTTTGATAATACAAATTCTTCATATGACAAAAGGAGATAACCTGGTTTACTGAAGCTCGAAGTTGAATCTTCTAGCTATCCTTTTTAGGCCCTTCCTTGCAACTTGAGAGAAATCTTCAAGAACAACTTAATAATCCTGCAACGAAAATGAGTCTACCAAGAAGATCCTACTACTAAAACTTGAGAAATTTTCTTCCAAAACATAATCAACTCCCTTCTTTGAAACTTGCATACAATTTTATAAGAAAAATCCCTCCATTCCACTATCTAGAAAATTTAATTAGAAAGGAGATTTTTTTCCAATATTGGACTCATGCAAATTGATTAAACTTAGTGGGGGAGTTACATGCAAGGTGGTGAGATTCCTCTAGAAGCTTCTTATTCTTCCTACAACATGTGCCATAATTGGGAGTGGAAAATAAATAAATAAAAATAATGTCATTTGAATTATATTCTCCAAGTGTGTGTGTGTGTGTGTGTTCATTTTTATTCTTTTATAACATTTATTCAATCATTTTAAATAGCTTAACCAAAATATAATAGAATTGTACTTAAATCAAAAAGTGATAAAGGAGGGTTGTGACAATTACTAAGCAATTTCAAAAACAAATTAGTATTTTTTGGTAATGGAAATTTCTTGAACTTACCAATGATTGTACCTGACTTGTAAACATACACGCATACACAAATAAATATACCTATACAAATAAATTTCTCAATTTAAAATGCATGTTAACAGCAAAAATCAAATGACAATACTTAAACATAGATTGTTTCCATGCACAAGTTGGAGAAGGAAAATTTGTAAAGAAAATATGCAAGCCATATAAGTATTATGTTTTATTCATTCTCACAAGGTGAACAGAAAGAGAAAGGAATAACATACACCCATCTTCGTATGAGATATAAATTTGTTGAGTAGAGGAGGCGTAAGTGCATCTACCATCTTCAAACACATTGCCAATGGAGTATCATAGCTTCTTTTGTTCCCGTAGGGTCTCCTAATGGCATTTTAAAAGCAATGACACTTTTTATTTTTATTTTTGATAGCCCCACAATTTGAAGTAAATCCCACTGTGTTATGAGGATATTTACCTTGACCTAATAGGGGAGTGTCCCACCCTCTACTTTCATTATCTCACTACGATTCATTCAAAATAAGTCAAATATTAGCAACTGAATCTATAAATAATTAATGAAATTCAAGGTAAAGATTTAAACATGTCACATGTAGTTTTGACTTTATGGTTATGAGATAAAATATGCTTGAGCTAATTCAACAATGAAACAAAGCATTGGTTGAAGTGATGACCAAAGATTACATGGCCTATTTTGATCAATTATGGTGCGTTATTCAAACTAATAAGATAAGAACTTTGGTGCCTTCCTAGAAACTTAACACTATCGTAGCAAGATATTATGGAACATTAATTATTGACAATATTTAACTTTAATAAAACAATATGTGAGTCAAGCATGTCATCTTTATTGGGTCCTATTAATGTGTGTTTTGTGACATGCTCTAACACAAAATAAAATACTAAGTATCCTATCTTCTCTTAAATAAGGAAACCTCAAATGCTAAACAATGTGATCAATTCTGTCACCCCAAGCTTAATCTCAATGAAATTATGTGTTTTGTTGTTCTCACAAAGGGACTTACACAATTGTTCAAGCTTTCATCAATTCTCTCCTTTGGAAAACTTCAACAATTTGTAGCTTCAATACCTTGAATAATGTAAGATTTTGCAATGGTGTTCTTCAAATTATCCTAAGAAATACTTTGAAACAAAATACAAAAGGATAAGAGTTTAGAAATCTAATCTACTTCTAACAATGCAATAAATGATCATTGGCTTAGTGAAGAAAAACTAAGCTTTGCTTCGCCATGAGGAAACAAATACACAAAGATGATGCAATCTCCAAAGGTATGAAAATAATTTTTAGATCTATTATACACATCAACACCATAACATGTGAAACAATGAGCATAAAGTAATTTAAGTTAAGGTTCTAAAGTGATTTCTAACTAACTATGCACTTGAATTTGCAATCAACAAACTACAAATGGTATGAACATGAAGGGTTTCACCATGAGTCAACAACAATGTCTTCCATTCAACTATTCAACTCAATTTAACTAATCTAAACTAATGAAAAGTAGGAAACCATGCTAACATTCAAAACAACGCAAGTTCTCATCAAGCTTCAATAATTTTGCATTTATTTGGGCAATATTTCTACAACAATTTCACAAAATACCTCTTACAAATAAAAATGCAAGCCTTATATAGACTTATTATTATAAACCAAGGACCCAAATTGATTCTAAATCAATGACCAAGATTAAAAAATAAAACCCTTAATGGGAGTAGGTGTACCTTCTACCCTATTGACCAATGAAAAAAAAGATATCCTCAACAAGACAATTTCTGAGGAGCAAGAGCAAATAAGAAAATTCCATGTCTTCAAGGATTGTGTGCCTATTATCTCTTTCTTTGATAGAAAATTCAATGAACCTAGTGAAGTGTCATAAAATTGCAACCCTTGCAATTTTGACAGTATTTTAGGCCCTCACCTTTGCGACAACATTTCCCTACTCAATTGGGACCCCTCTCTGCATCATCCCTCCAAATCTCCTCATGTTTTAGCCTTCATATCACTTTCTGACCCTATCCAGGCCCCAAAATAGGGCAGGACAAGGGCGTGGTGCCCCTATCCCCCTTGGACAGGGGCATGGCACCCCTGCCCCCCCTCTTTGGGTGGCTCTAAGATGGGTCCATCTGACCCTTGGACCTAATTTTCTTCTCAGGGACTTAAATTCTCCTATGTCAACCTTCAATGAGATGAGAATTAATCCTCTGACGCAAGTATAAAAGGAGATTCAATTCCCTCATTTGGCATAAGGATAATAAGCAAAATTCAAGTGAAAGGTCTTCATCAAGCATTCAAGTCTTCAAGTATCCATCGAGTTCTCTTATTCACATGTCTTCTTCATTCGTTCAGTGGAGCAACATTACAACATTCATTTATAAGAATGTGTGTGTGTTAGGATTTTTTCATGTTACATGTCATTTCATGCAACATTTGTGATTACATTCAAGAAGCAAAGCAACCATCATCAACAAATTGCAGATCTACAAGGTATACATTTTCATTATTTACATTTAAGCATTTGCAATTATTTTCTTTCAAGGTTGATTCCTCAATCAGGGTTTGACTAAGGCAAACCCCTATCCACAACCCTTATTCCCTTCTTTTTTGTGTGTAGGTTGCAAGTGCACAGTTGTAATTGTAGGTTTGGGCTTCATTTTCAAAGATGAAAAAACCCTTTTCGTTTTGTGGATTTTTCGGAGCACCATGTGCACTTTCAACTTGGTCCCAATGAATTTTCTCCAAATTTGTAGGACAAATCTGTATCAGTCTAAATATCTCAGATTCAGAATTACGGCACGATCCCGAACCGGTAGCTCCTCATTTCACCCATTTTTTCTCTTTTCTGCATAGTCAACTCTTATACTTACAAAAGAGGGTGAATTGCATGCACCCTTGCAATTCACCTATTATTCAGATCCTTATTCACTCTAGGGTTTGGATCTAGTGAATTCAACCCCTCTTTTGAATGTAAAGTATCTCCCAAGTGAAAATCATCCTACTGATTTCCTTTCTCTCTCCTAGGTGTGGAATCACTAGGGTTCAATTTTCCACTTTACACCAAGACATTATGATTTCAAGCTCAACCATTGCATTTGCCCAATAATCTTCAAGGTGTACTTTGTGCCTCTATTTTCTTCCACTAACTCTCCTAATATTATGATAAGGATCAAAGTTCATTTTTGATGTGTAGGTCACAAGGGAGTAAATTTACAACTCCTCGTCTAATTTTTCAACTCTTTGAATTGAAGGATACATTTCAATTGAATTTACAATCTCGGGTGATTAGAAAGATTGCCCTAGCCTTGTGCTTGTTCTTTGGAACCTCAAGGTTATACATGGACAAGCCTTGTAACTTCTAACAATCCCATCTTGTCTATTGGATACATTGGAAGCCTATAAGGATGGGATGAAAATCCTTGCAATCTAATTTATATGAACTTGGGAAACTAAATAAACCATGAACCATACTTTTTCACCAACTCCTGGGTTCTTGTCACAACTCTTATGGCTATCTCATTATAGAGTTCTAACACCACACATTAAGAGAGCATAATTCACTCTTCTAAAATGAGCAATGTTGTGAAGTTGTTACTGAGGATAGCATTCCTACACTTTGATTTGTCCTTCACCATTCTCAAATGACCCTTTGCATGTTAGTCCTCTATATCTATAGCATTTAGACAACATATGAACTCATATAAAAAGATCGGGAACATTCTAACTTCCTTAGTTGGTCATCTAGGTTGTCATTGATTATCTTAACCCAATTGATCATCTTCACTCCAGATGATATTTCCTCAACATAATATAACATACATGGCTCGAGACTAGAAGCCTAAGGGAATCCCATTACTTTATTCAACAAAGTGACAAGATATTTGTATTCTTACTTGAAATCGGACCTATAAAGTCTTTTTAGTATCCTAGAATAATGATTTCTTAGTTTCAAAAACCAAGTATTATTGATATTTTTGCAAGTGTCGAGACCATCATTGTACATCTTCAATGCATCTTATTTTGTTTTGTAGATTGTGTAATTGTACACTAGAATATCAAATTATTCTGCAATAGCCTCCTCTATAAGATAAGACAATATTCTACTATCAGGAGGTACTACATGTCTTTCCTCTCGATCATAATGTTTAGCACATCTTGCCATCAACTTGCTAAACTGCATTGCATGAGGAAAACTAACAGCTTGTACAATCCTGTTCTGCATCATCCTCTTCGCTATTTTCAATGGATTGTGTCCATCATGCCCATATATTCATCATTTTAAATCCTCTATATCTATGTGTTCAAGTTTTTTGTCTCCAACCTTCTTCCATCGTGGAACAATCTTTGACTCAGGATGCACTCCTTTAAAATATACTTCATTTGGGCTTGCCTTGAAATGCCTTTGGTCTTAACACCTGATATCTACTCTGAAAAGAAGGAACTTTCAATTACAATTATGAATAAGTTCCTAGGTCAATTCCAAAACTATTAAAATGAGAGAAGATCATAATAAGAAAATGGAAGTTCAAAATTTTCCATTCCTAATTTCTCTTGCAGAACCTAAAATAAATTTCATGACAATTATTCTTCAAATAAAAATTGTGAAACACATTGTAGCTTAAAGAAACAAAATCATTTGGATTTTCAAGATGTCATCATCAATCCATAATTTGTAATGCAATAAAATCCTTCACATCCTTGTAAAACTTTGATTTCACTTTTTACACAAATTTTTTGAGAAAATTGAACTTTAAGGCATTCTGATTTTGCCTCTAACAATCTAGAAACAAAACTTTTAAGCTTGAAATTTCCAAAAAAAATTGATGCTTCAAATCCATAAATGATCTAATTGGTGAGGAAAGTCACTCAATTTTGCATGTAATTTACTATTGTTTTTCTCTTGCTTTTGATATGATCCTTGATAAAATCAGTCTTCTTCTATTGTAACTCACCCTTCTTATATAACTCACCTTGAATTTGTTAGGATTCCCAAAGATACTGAGAGGAGGGGGGGGTGAATCAGTATCTAACCGGTTGTAAGATTTTCTTAACTTAAAACATGTAAAGCATATCAATACTGTATATCGGTAAACAAGAAATAATGCAATAAATAGAGACAACAACAACCACATGAAAAACACACCATAACACAGTAGTTTAACAAGGAAACCCAGTGTGGGAAAAACCTCGGTGGGATTTGTGACCCACAATATTCACTTACTGGCCAATAAGAGAATATTACTACTACAAGAGGGGCCTGCACATGCAAGAAGGCCAAGTGCCTAAAGCTCACTGCTCAATTACAAAATGGGAAGTCTCACTGACTTACAAAAATGGATTATATAAATCCAATGTCTTGTACCTACTTCAAAATAGCATCTACTATGCTAGATCCAATACCGGTTTATATCTCTGCTTCATACATAAATCCTTAACCTATAATTCGCATAATAGGTCTGCCTTATTTCGCCTATTAACTTCCTTCTTTTTCCATCACTAAAATGTTCTACAATGATCTCTTATATATATGAGTCATTTTATAACTTGCCAAGTCGACTTACAATTATTTTACAATAATTTACAAAATTCTTGTCGGCTTCTATGCCGATATACTTCCTTTCACTGTCGGTAGTCTGTGTGTCGGTGTAGAGTCTGACCTTGCTGGTGTCGATAAATTGTCTTGTCGGTGTAATAAGATTGTAAGGTTTCCATCAATGACAAAACCTTCAATCACCTACAACGTCTCATTGGAGTGTGCATTTGCCAACAATCTCCCCCTTTGGCATTGATGGCAACACTCATGAGAAAAATCCAAAAATTGTCATCCAAAAAGAATCTGCCAGAATTGTCTTGCCAAAAATTGTGTACCAAAAGAATATGTGCTCCCCCTGAGCTAATGAGTCATTTGCTAGTTATTTTTCCCATTCCACTACTCCCCCTTTGGCATCAATGACAAAGGTTGTCAAAGTGTCAATTGAGTGTGGTTTCCTATTTCATCCTTGTAGCTGGTTGGTTACAATCTGAAAAAGATCTGCCAGTACCATATCCAGGCTCTTAATGAGCCATTTGCTATCTTTTAATGCGGCCTTTGTCCTCTGAATTGTAGTGATGAGGTGTTGCATTTGCTCTGCCGGTGTTTTCTGTCCTTGAATTAAAGCATCAAATATTTCTTTTCTTAAGGAGGCGAGGTAGTCCAATTTTGGATTTAGTCTCCATTTTAGATCTTTAGTCTTTCCTTTTATTCTCTCCTTTTCTCTTTCCAACTTTAAAAGTTCCTCCTTAAAACCTGTTATTTTCTGCTCAAAAACTGATTACGATTCAGATGAATTAATGAAATTATCAGCTAGTTGATTTATTTGTTCCTGTATCTTGATGATCTTCTGGTCTATATCTACTGTCAAAAAGTTAGTTTTACATGTATCTTTGTACAAGGTTTTAAATTCCTTCAATGTACTACATAGTTCCGGTAAAAGAGTGTCAAATTGTCTTGTACACTTCTTTATTTCTTCTTCAAAGAATTTGTGTTTTTCCTTCTCTAGTCTCTCCTTGAATGCTTCCTCTTTTATTTGTTCAACTATCACAGTGTTGTCAGTAATATACTTAGACAATGTGTCAAGTTGATTCAAAGAATCTTTATTATCTACATTGCATTTAGGTGCTATCATTTTCAAAATTGGAATTGTGTCATCAATTTCTTTGTATGCTTGTGAACTACACTCTGTTATCTTCTTGATAGAATCCAAAAGAACTTCTGTCACATTTGTCGGTTTGAATTCTGCATTTTAAGAGTCAACAATCTATATTCCCCTGGTGGGAGCAAATTCTTTGCTTGTGGTGACCTCTGGTAGGTCAGTTTGTGTTTGCATCTCTTTAAGAAAAGGTTTGGATTGCTCAGTTGTTGCCGGTGGCACTCTCTGCATGAACCTGTTTCTGTGAGGGAGCCTGCTGATCTACCTGTTTCTCAGTGTTGTCACCTGTCGGTTTACTTTCTGTGCTATTTGTTTTCCCTGTAGAATCCTTATCTACCACAATATTGACTTTTTGGGTGTCAATGTTCATTGTATATAACACCTCAAAATCTAGATTTGTGTCCTCATGTGATACATCCATACTCCCACTAGCCAGTTGATTGTTAGTGGTAACTACCGGTGGAGTATCTAGAGGCGGTGGGGATAAGTTATCTGTTATTTTTATGCTGGGTGGATCACCAACCTTACCTTTTCCCTGATCCTTATCTTTTTGGTATACTTTGATGGGTTTAGGATTTCGATATTCTTCCTGCTTTTCCTTCTCTACAAGGAATATGTCCCATGCATTAGTTGTTTCCTCTGCAACCTCATTCACTCTACCAACCATAAGTGCTACATGCCGGTGTGCAGTTGAAAATACTGACCGGTTAGCCTCAGAGATCAGATCATCTATCTCTTTTGGTGAGTTGACAAGATATATAGCAAGTAGTTTTTCAATTTTTATTTTCTTATCAAGCTCTACAACAGCTTGCCTTCTAGCTTCAAGTCTTTTGAATAGTTCTATCGGTAATTCATCCACAACTTGCATCAAAAATTTCTTGTAAATATCTAAGTGTAGGATTACACTGTTTTCAACTTTTTCCTTGTCATCAGTTGATAATGAGTCATATAATTTGTTGATGTTTTTCAGCTTTCCATCCTTCGTTATTTCACTGAGAAGTTTGTCAATTGGAGCAATGGTTTGTTGAGTCTTCTTCTTGGGGGTTAACTTCTTCTTTGGAGTTAATTTCCTAGCTGTGGGCCTTACTGCCTATTGTTTCTATCTGGTTCTTCTAGGAGAAGGTGTAGATACTGGTGAAGCTTTCATTTTTCTCACAACTCTTTTGAATGCTACTGATATATAACTTTCTGAAGAATTTCCAACCGGTGAAAGGTGAGTTTCCGGTTGAAGTGCTTCTAACTCATCTTCAGTAATAACAGTTTGTTTGAGTACATCATCCTTAATAGCTTTTGCTTGCCTAGATACTCTTCTAACTGTTGCTTCAACCTTCTTAACCCTTTTCTTTGAATGAATTTGGTTTTCAATAGTCTCAGCACTGCCAAATACCTTTTCTTTAGGTTCCTTAGGTGCTTCCAGGAGGGATTTTGCATATGTTTCTATTGTGTGGTCATCAGTTTCATACCCCATTTCAGTAACCCAAATGGTTCTTGGGATAACTGCCTCCATCCAAATTTCATCCTTCTTTATAACAAAACAGATTTCATCCTTATACTTGTTTACAATTTCTTGTGACAATCTGACTCTGGTCTTCATCTGGACCTTCAATGCCTGAAAATACTCATCTATGTTCTTTTCTCTGTTCTCTCCCATGTTGTTTAGTAAATCTGACAACTATTTGCCTACTAGTATGTCAAAACCAAGATTTCTATTACCGATATCGGGTACCTATTTGGTTATGTGCAGCATTAGACAAACAAGTAGGTTTCCAAATCTGAATGTCCCCTTTTTGTCTTTCTTTATCTTTCCCAAATTGTCAATTAGTTCATCTTTAAGCCATTCACACACATCTAGTTTTGCATTATCATTAATCATGTCATAGGCACTATTTATGCATAGGCTAGAGACTGAGTTTAACCTATTTGCATGTGTGGTTTTGTAGCCTAAGATCATACTGATGAATCTGACATTGATATATGTTACATCATTTACCCTTAAGGATCTTTTATCATATGTTGTGTCGGTTAGGTTAATCACTAGGTCATTTGAGACCTCCTTTGTTTTATCAGGTTTGTTATCGGTGGAAGGTAACCCTGTCACAACTTTTACTGCTTCTTTAGTGATTTTGTGAACTGAGTCCAACCAGAAGAATGCACCATGTACCCTTCTTAGTACTATCCTTATAACATCCTTAGGAAAATCAGGAATACTGAGAATTTCAATGAAACCTAGGGTTTCTACTATGTTGTGTTCAGGTTTAACATTACCGGATTCGTCACAAATTTCAGACTTATACATATTCTTGATTTCCTCATCACCTAATTTCTCTATGTGACAATGAATGTACATTTCAGCAAAAACTACTCCTTTAGGGATTTGAGACAAAGCACCAACATTATCATCTTTCTTGGCAATTTCGGGAACTAACTGAAATACGGGTCTAGGGCATTTAATCACTTCGACTACAGTAGGATTTGCAATGAATTCAGGAACAAATGAAGAAGCCATTATTATAAATACCTTTATCTGCCTTAGGAATGATTGCTTGATGAATTGCTTCTCTTCTATGCTTGGAATGTCTTCGCTCAGGAATTTTCGCGCTCTCAAAGATTTGAATGCTCGGTGAAATGAAAATGGAGCCAAAACACTTGTTTTATAATGTCAAATTCGCCAACCACCACATTTAATGTTTGTCGGTTAAGTAATGACTTAACTTATATGCCGGTATAGAAGTAATTTCAACTTCTCACCATCAACCGAGGGAATAATAGCATGTTTCACATTTGATTGTCAAACCCTCAAAGGAATTTTCTTTAGTTAGATGAAGAGTCTCCTATCGATGGAGTGTTACTATGTTCTACCAGTGGAGGAGTATTCTTATCACCATTTAGTTCTGATTTCATGATCCATTGTTTTGAGAATCCCTACTTTACCTCTTCAACTTTTTCTTTACCTTTTAAACTAGAACCTTTGTTATTTACCAATGAGGACTTACTTCTACAAAATTTAGCAATATGTCCAATCTTGTTACATGCATAACAAGTCACATTATTTTTCTGAATAGCTTTTCCATATCCTATGCCGGTTTGTGGTTTGCATTGATTAGATAAGTGTCCAAATCTTCCACAAACATAACATCTTACATTCATTATGCAATTTTCTGAATTATGACCAACTTTGTTGCATTTTTAACATTGACCAGTGGGTGTATTGGTATTCTGATAATTTCTAGATCTACATTGATTTGCTCTATGACCATACTTGTTATAGTTAAAGCATTTGCCATTAAATTTATAAGTAGTAGGTTGTCTTACTGGTTTTCCTTGATCCTGTGTGTTTGCAGTACCGGAGCTTTCACTAGCTTCAAATCCAAGGCCACAAGTGTCACTATTAGGTTTTTGATTCTTCAACAAGTCACCAAGTTCTTCTAAGCTTTTCTTGAATTTTTCTTTGTGCTGATTTGTAGTATTCAGCTCTCTTTCCAAGATTTCTTTCTGTCTCATAAGTTCATTTGAGTCATTATGTGTATGCATCAGATCTGTCTTCAACATATCATTTTCATAGATAAGTCTTGTGTTCTCATTTGCAGCATCACTTAGTCTTCTAGTCAAATCTTCTTCATTCTTCTTCCTATCTTCAATTTCCTTACAAAATCTCATAGTCATATCCTGCATCTCATTCTTTGTTTTCATGTTTTCTTGTTTTAGCTTGTTTATTAGATCACCAAGAGTTTCCTTTTCATCATTCTTATTTTGCATCTTTTCACAAAGTTCTCTTCTCTTGTTTCTTGCAATAGTAAGATTTTCTTGAAGTGCTTGAATAATATCCTATGCAGCCTTTAGATCATCTTCAAGTTTGATATTTTTTAACTTTTCTGCATCATAGTCTGAGAGAGCTGCTTCTAATTGCTTCATCAAGTTTTCTATCTCTACCGGTGTCAAGATCTTCCTCAAGCTGTTAGGCTTCTGAAAATAGAGGACCAAGCTCTGAAACCAATTGTTAGGATTCCCAAAGATACTGAGAGGGGGGGGGTGAATCAGTATCTAACTAGTTGTAAGATTTTCTTAACTTAAAACATGTAAAACATATCAATATTGTATATCGGTAAACAAGAAATAATGCAATAAATAGAGACAGAAGAAACCACATGAAAAACACACCATAACACAATAGTTTAACGAGGAAACCCAGTGTGGGAAAAACCTCAGTGGGATTTGTGACCCACAATATTCACTTACTGGCCAATAAGAGAATAAAACTGCTACAAGAGGGGCCTGCACATGCAGGAAGACCAAGTGCCTAGAGCTCACTGCTCAATTACAAAATGGGAAGTCTCGCTGACTTACAAAAATGGATTATATAAATCCAATGTCTTGTACTGATTCAAAATAGCATCTACTATGCCAGATCCAGTACTAGTTTATAGCTCTACTTCATACATAAACCCTTAACCTATAATTCGCATAATAGGTCTGCCTTATTTCGCCTATTAACTTCCTTCTTTTTCCATCACTAAAATGTTCCACAATGATCTCTTATATATATGAGTCATTTTACAGCTTGCCAAGTCGACTTACAATGATTTTACAATAATTTACAAAATATATTATAAACAAAATTCTTGTCGGCTTTTGTGCCAATATACTTCCTTTCACTGCAGGTGGTCTATGTGTCGGTGTAGAGTTTGACCTTGCTGGTGCTGGTAAATTGTCTTGTCGGTGTCATAGGATTGTAAGGTTGCCATCAATGACAAAACCTTCAATCACCTACAATGTCTCATTGGAGTGTGCATTTGCCAACAATTTTGCATGTAATTTACTATTATTTTTCTCTTGCTTTTGATATGATCCTTGACAAAATCAGTCTTCTTCTATTGTAACTCACCCTTCTTATATAACTCACCTTGAATTAAAGTACAATTGATGTAAAAATGATTCCTTGGACCTCTATTTTATATGCACTCCATATAATAAATTATTATAGATATGCAAGAGAGGAATTTTTTGGAGAGGGAGCACTCTGCAACTTGTGCTTGGTTAGGCCGACTTTGCACGAGAAGAGGCTTGTGCAAAGGAAACCTTCATTGGCCCGTACTTTCCTCGCTTATTTCTCCCTCCCATCAAGGGTGGGAGAGGGTTTATGGGAAATGGAGCCGATGGTTTTAAATGCAATTCTTTGTCGGTGGCGGTGGAAGGGCATGATAGGAATTTTATGCAGGCGCTCATTGGCAACCAAAGCAACTTGAAAGGTGTTTGATTCTTGGATGTGCAATCACTTATGGATGGACTGGAGACAGGAGACCGAGGAAGAGGTAAGGAATCTTCCAATGCCATTTTGACCATTATGCCTAATTCTAAAATGAACACTGTATTGTATGATGAGAGCACTAGGTTAAGAGATGTTGCCATTTTTCTAGCTATTGTGGACCATAATAAAATTCCCTTTAGAAATTACATGAATGGTTGGTTGTAAAATGTTTGGGTTAATAAGTTAGGGTTTCATTATACTTTTCGTAGAGTGATTTAAAAGGGACTATTCATTATTTTCTTTAAAGAGGTTAAAAGCTAGAAAGTAGTCAAGAAAGAATTTTGGTCTATTGGTAAATGTTGTTTTCAAGCCATTAGGTGGACACCCAAGGCTAATCACAAGGAGATTCTCGCCCTATCATTCCCTAGATGGGTAATGATTAAGAATGTCCCACCTATTATGTGGAATTGTCTCCCCAAGGCCCTAAAATATATTGACAATGTGATAAGAATGGATAATACCTCATCCCTTATCCCACATATGAATGCAAGATTGCTCATTTCCATTAAGTCGATAGTTAATATCTAGAATGAAGATAGGTTTGAAATGGAGGAGGAGGCATTTGTATGCCCATTAGAATACCTTGGAAAACATCAATGCTTTCTTTTTTATGTAAAAAAGAAGGGTATATTCAAAAGAACAACCCGCTCCTAGGTAATTCCAAGCATAAGGCTCCAAATGGTAAAGAATCCCTCCCTTGTCTAACCAAAACCTACCTAGTCTATATGATAAGGTAGGTGAAGCCTCTGATCCTAATAGGTCTATGAAGACTCTAGAATTTATTCCTAATTTTTGTTTCTCAATGTGAATAATGAAGTCGCTCTCTTAAGGTTGGATGCTTTACATGTTGTGGTCAAAGAAGCTTCCAAAGCTACACCACCTCCCATTCAGAATACTGTTAAGGAGATCTTATGTGTCAAGTACTCTCGGGATTCATTACCAAAATTCAAAAAATTGAATGCACAACAGATTGTTCTAGAAAAATTCAAGAAGATGGTGGATACTAGGAAAAGGATTGAAGACCAAATCAATAACTTTGATCTAGTTGTTATCCTTGCTAAACTCATGGGCAACACCTTGGATAGCCCTTCCCCTAAATCTTTTGTTCGTATAGAACAAGGATGCTAGTGAGGGGTGCTAATCCAACCAATGATAAATCTCATAAAGATGTTGACTCCAACACTAGTTCTAGCTTTGGCCCTAAAATCACTAGAGTTTCTCCAATTTCAGATTATGTTGATACCAAGATGATTCCCCTCATTACCACCCTTGATAAAAATAAATTTGATGGGAGTAGGGGTAGTGCTATCCAAGGTGTTGAGGTGGGTCTGGGGGCAGTATGGAAGTAGCAGACTGTGAAGACACTTTGAATAAAGACAATGTTTGTAAAGAACTTGGTGAAGACAAGAGAATCACTTGGGCCATTGTCCCATATTCTAGAGACCCCAACCTAGAATTGTTGATAGAAACTATGAAAGCTTATGATATCAAAACATCCAGTTTCAAAAAAGTGAAAAAGAAAAGGGGCAGAAAAAAGGAGGTCTCGCATGACTTAGGGTTTGAAAAAATATTTGAGTTCAAGAAGAAGAGGGGTAGGCCTAGTAACTCCCTTGCCTCTCAACCTAGTAAGAAAGGTGAACTTTTCCAGTTACCTGAATGTTACAAAGTCTTTAGAGCACCTATGGACACCTCTTCCTAAACCTTAATGATGAAATTAGACTGTGTATCCTGGAATGTTAGGGGTTTGGAATCCCATGATAGAAAATATGTGGTAAAGAGATTCATCTTGAGCTTTATAAGAGATTCATCTTGAGCTTTATAAGAATATTGATGTGTTTCTCCTCCAAGAGATTAAGTCTATTAATTTCTCTTTGTACATCAATGTAAAATGCATTCGGTGAGATGTGGTATATTTCTCTACTAAGCATCAGAAGGGTAAGGGAGGGGAAACCATCCTGATAAGCCATAAGTGGAGCAATGATATTATGATATGGGGTGCTCTCCTTGTAATAGGATGGTGTGGGTGATTCTCAAGATTAAAGAGGTAGAAGTTGGGATTCGTTCAGTTTATGCATCAAATGATTTCAGAGAAAGGATTGATCTTTGGAGGTGGGCCTCTCAATTAGAAGAGATTCCTTGGATTCTTGGTGGAGAATTTAATATGGTATAAAGGTCTTCTAATAAGTTGGGAAGGTGCATATTTGAGTGGAAAGGTGATGCGAAGTTCTATTGGAGCAAGATGGTTAACAAACTAAAGCTAGTTGACCCCATGGTTGATAAGAAGGGTGAGTGCAATGACATTTGGTTCTCTTAGAGCAACTTCCAGAAAGGTAACAAAAAGATTTACTCCAAGCTAGATAGATTTTATGCCAACAAGGAGGTTTCTCAGTTTAAAAGGAATGACTCTGGCAATTGTGTAAGGGTTGTTCCTTACTCCCTCTCAAATCACCACCCTATTCACTCAATGGTTTGTGTAGGAAGCATACCAAGGATGGTAGATGGTAATAGAGATAACTTTATCTTGAGCTCTAGTTTTCTCCTAGATGATGATATCAATTAGGCAGTTTTGTTGATCAAAATGTTCAATGAACATAACAAGTAACCATTGACAGAAATAGAGAAATGGAATCAGAATGTTAGTAGTTGGAAGAAGTTATTTCAGACAATCAGGAGGAAGAAATCCAAGGACTTTAGGAAATTAGAAGCCGAATCGCATGACTCATTATTGGAAGCAGAGAAATAGTGTTAGTGCAACCCTAGTGGTGAAACCACTATTGAAACTGTATGGCATGCTAGGGATGCTCTCAAAAGATTGCAAAATCACAGGATTCAAGGTCTTAGAGCTAGGGCCAAGTGAAATTGGGTAGATCAAGGGGATAAAGGCACTATGTACTTTTTCCAACTACTGAAAATAAAGAGGCCAAAGAAAAGATTGGCGACATAGAGGAAGGAGGCCAAATAATTTTTTATTCAATGGGTACCCTCGGTGCATTCAGACAACTTTATTCCTCCTTATTCTATTCTAAGGATGATCCCCACAAGGAGAGACTTGGTGTTGGATATTGTTGCTGCTAAGATATGTTGTTGTCATTGATGTCAACATATTCTTGCTCCAGTGCTTGCAGATTGGTTTATTGCGATTATGGTTTAGTGTATGGAGTATTTATAATATCACTATATTCTTTTGTATTGGCTTTGGCGATCCGGGAAGCTTAATTGATCATATCATATGATCCAGTTTTGCAGTTTGTTTTTCTGATCAGTGCTTTGTAGAGTTCAGTATTTCCTTTGCTATATTCTAGTATGATCACATCTTGAGTTGAGTCTTTGGGAGATTATTTGGGATGGTCTTGTATATCTTCGTTTCAGATGGTTCATGATTTGGTGCTCCACAAGTTATCTTTCTTCATGACAATTGTTGATATTTGAGTGTTCTTGAGTTTTAGACATTGATAGATGAAGATTTGATAAGTGGTGTTGGTGCAACGATGATTCTAAAGTGCTTGCTAGTGTTTCCGAATTGTTTCCTATTTGTCTTGATGATCTGCATTGAACATTGTGTGAGTTCTTGGTATTTTTTGTTGAATCGGTGATGTTCAACGTGTTATGCAGTTTTCCTGGTGGTGTAGCGTGTTGCAGTTGATCTTGACATGATTTATGGTGGTCTTGCATATTTGGAGATTTGAATTAGGATCATTTTATGTCATGCATATCATTATATTGGTCTGGTGGTCTATCTTTGAATCATGTGATGTAATTAATGAATACTAAGAGGGGGGGTGAATTAGTATACCAAAAAATACTGTAATCAATCTTTTAAACAGTTTAGCAGATAACTGGTGCAACAGATTCACTAATAAACCAGTTAAGATAAGTGCAAACCAAATAGCAAACAAAGCATTCACCCACAAAAGCACAATCACCATAACACAAGATATTTGACGTGGAAACCCAAATGGGAAAAACCACGGTGAGTAGAAACTCACAAGTAACTGTCTGTAGAATAGTAACCAGACCGGTTAAGGTCATACAATGTTCTTCACCAAAACAGATCATGTTAGGAATCTAGATCTCTGTTAGGAGATAAGTCCTGTTAAAGACTACTTTGTTAAAGGATTTCAGATCCACAGTTGTGAACCACCTTGTTAGAGGATTTACAAAGGCTTTGATGGGCCTACTCGGTTAAGGGTTTCAAACTTGTCTAAGATATTAGTAATCAACAAGTGAATGATCTAGATAATAACACAGTATGCTTAATTAGATCCTTGACAGCTCATTGTTAATTTTTTTTAGCATTACTCCAGTCTTATATAACTACACACTTTATATCTTCACACAGACCTAACCTTCTCCTCACTGACCGCACATAATAATCTTTTCTTCTCTATCTCATATATGCAAACCCTAGACATGATGTCCTTATAAAGGAATCTAATTTCATGTCGGTCCAATAGAATTAGACTACAAGTTCCTAGGTACAATGCATCTAGACACATTTGGTAACACGGCACAAACACACTGCCAAAGTGTCGATGGATGATAACTCATCACACATTACAGTAATATCGATTGGTAACTCATCACAGATATATACCGATTAATACAATATACCGATTACTGGTTGTCAAAAATGAAGACTAGAAGATCGTAGTGTTCCGATCAAAAGTTAACTACCGCTTGGGTCCTTCATACCGCTTGAGATCCTCGAACCGCTTGGGGTCTTCATACCACTTGGGATCTTCAGTCAATCTGTAACCAGTAAACCATCTTCTGCAAAATACTGATAGTCTAAAGACTATTCATTTAATAATACACAATACCGGTTGGAACAATTAGCGGTTTAGCATAACTCATACATTAAGAAAGTGTGTGTCCATCAATGACAATCAAAACATCATCAAAATGTCAACAATATCCCCCTTTAGCATTGATGGCAACACTTAGGAAAATTTTGACATCTAAGTGCTTTACAAACAAAAACATAAAAGATGTTATAATCAAAATTACTCCCCCTAAGCATATACACTACCCCTTTTGCAAAAATTATAAGTAAGTGCATAAACATTCACCAAAATTTTAATGTACACTACTCCCCCTTTGCCAACAATGACAAAGTAATGCAAACTATCTTTTTTATAAAATAACACAAAGTAGATGTTGATGACAATAAGGAATGAAATTTCTCAAAAACAGATTTAAAGTTCTGCACAAAAATCTTCATGTCCAATATCCATGACTCAAGTAATGAGGTAGCAACCTCACTTTCAGTCTTCATCTGGAATGCCAGTTCTTCCATTGCATCGATGGTACTCGTCTCTTGAGTTACCGTGATAGCTTCCAAGTTGAGAAAACATCTCTAAAGAACCTGCAGTTTTGGCAATAGGAGCAAGCTCCTGCAAATCTTGAGTCCGGTTGTTGATCTCTAAGTCCATCTTGGCAGTATGATGCTGAAAATGATGAACAGTTTGTCCACAGGCAGTGAATAAATCATACGACATCTTGAAGTTGCTGATATATTCCTGTAACTCTGACTGGAGTTGAGCTTTCTCTTTGAGCACATCTTCACAAAACAGATGGGGTTGGCTGATTTTACTCAAAAGTAATTCACCCTCACCCATAGAAACACTGATATCATTTTGTTGCTTCAGTAGTTGTATCCTGAGTTCATTCATTTGCTTGAATAAGGCAATATTGAGTGCCTTTTCATGGTTCTTTCTTGCAGTTGCTTGAGTAACATCTTCTAAGCATTGTACTTGGTCCTCTACTATGGTACAAAGAAGTTTGAGCTTGGATAGAGAGGAGTCGGTACTGGGGAGGTTAGTATCGAGAATTAGACTGGTAAGGGTGTCAACTACAATTTGTATGACATCTTGTTCTTTCTTCTTCCACAATTCTTCCAGTCTCTCATGTGCAAGTTTGATACCTCGAAGTAGCTCAGATGCATCTGTTGATTGAGTCAGACATGCAAGAGTTAGCTCAATAGGATTGGTGGAATCAACCTGCTTCGTTTGATCACCGATTGCCTTAGGAGTTTGCCCTCCTTCTTTGGTCTTGATCTCTGCTTGTTTTCTCTTCTCTGATTCCTTCTCCTCTTCCACTCTTTTCTTTTTATCTTCTTTCTTCTTCTCTGACTCTTATTTTTTCTCCTCTTCTTGTTTCTTCTCCATTTCTTCCTTCTTCTTATCCTCTTCCTGCTTTTTCTTCTCTTCCTCCTCCTTCCTTTCTTCTTCCTTCCTCTTGTCTTCTTCTTCTTTCTTCTTCTCTTCTTCTTTTCTCTTATCTTCTTCTTGCTTTTTCTTTTCCTCTTTTCTCTTGTTTTCTTCTTGCCTTGCTTTTTCCTCTTGTTATTTCTCTGCTTTCTCTTTGTCCTGTTTCTCTTTCTCAACTTTTTCTTTGTCAAGAGTGACATCCTCATTATCTAATGCATCAACATCAATAGGGTCAATTTTTTCTGTCACTCTTTCACCTTGACTGTCAAATAACTCATCCAGTTTGCCTGAGGATAGGCCAGGTTCTTGATCGGCCTTCCTAGTGGCTTCAGATACTCAGTGTATTTCGATAGCAACTTTAACATGTATGTGTGTATCCTTTTCTACTTCAGAAGTTTTACCTTCTAGTAACCTGAGTCGCCTCCTTCTCATAAAGAAGATGCCTTTGTTCTTGTCCATAATTTCAAATAACTCAGAATTTGAAGCATTAGGAAAGTATTGTGCAAAAATTTTCTCCCTGATCTCTTGTTCTCTTTCAATGGCAATGTGCCATTTATTATCCAAAGAATTATACAAAGAATTTGGAGTAACAGATTTAATCTCAAAAGGCGACCGATCATTAAATCATAAATATTTAATGACCTCCTCTTCTACCTCCTCTTTCTCACTATCATTAAAGTCATCAAAATGTTCTTTCAAGTCATCAAGCAATTTCCTCCCAATATTCTTTATTGTCTTCTGACAGTGTGTCATTGGTTTATAAGAGGTAATATCTATATTTACCGGTGCAGAAGTTGCTAGTACATTATCGGTAGACTTCGGCTTTTTGCTTGATTGCCTTGACTTTTTTGTTTCAACCTTCGGTTAAGTGTCCTTTGACTCCGGTGAGTGATTCCTGGATTTCCGCTTCCTATCAAATACTTTTGCCGGAATAATCTCAGGTTTATTTTTGGTTGGTGATTGCTTGGTCACTTTCGGACTGGCAGATGTAATCAGTGCAAATACCAATGGCACTGCTTTGCCATTTTTCTGCTTTGGTTTCTCAATTGGTGTGACCCTCTCTAAGTAGGTACCGATTCTTTTCTTCTTTGCATCCAGTGGTGAGGCAAGTAGGGTAGACACGTACCCGATCAATAAGTCATTCACCACTTCCTTTCTAGGTTCCATAGCTTCCATTATGCAATCATCTGTCCTTATTGTGAAGCAAATGTCATCTTCATACTTCTTCACTATATCACCAGATATCCTCATTCTCTAGTTCATCTTTCGTTTGAATTCATCAAAATACTTACCTAGACCTCATGATATGCAGTTCCCACTGCTTGTAGACTCTCCTTAATCTGTCTGGAAACCGGTAGGTTAGTAGACCATTGAACATCACCGATTCTAGGGAAATAACCTTGAAAATAGAAGAATAGACTGACCAGAAGTTGGCCAAATCTGAACCTTAGGGATTTGTCATGTTTGATGGATTTCAGATTCACCAACAATTGCTTCTATAAGCAGGTACATAGGTCATATTTAGTACTTCCTTGATCATCCTGTAAGCAGCATTCACTGTAGCAGCAGGAACATAATTCATTCTGCTGGCATAAAATATTCTATAACCAATCATCATGCAAGCGTATTATACCAAATCATCAAAAATGGTGTTGACTGTCATTTCCCATTGGTCACTCACAGAACTAGTGAGCTCTATCATTTTAGTTTTGGTGACCTTCCGTAGAACTGATACTTCTCCAACATTGTAGAATCCGGTGACGACATGAATCGCTTCCGGTGTGATGTCATGGGTCCACTCGAGATACATCTTGTCACCATGCACTCTACTGAGGATAATGCGAATATGTTCTTCTGTAAATTCTTCCAGAAAGTATACTGCATTGTGTAGCTTCATCTTCTCGAGGATGCTATACTCTGGTTTGATCTTCTTGTCATCTCCACAGAATAGACTTAGTTGGGAGTGAATTACTAGGGATCCTAGGTCTTCCAACTTATAGTCTATATACCCTAAAATATCTCCCTCGACAATGACTCTGGCAAGAATTTGAGATAGGGCATTCACATTTTCTTTTGAAGAAACTCAGGTGTATCTTCAGGTGAACTAGAACTAGAATGCGATGCAGAAGCCATAACCAAATGATAAGAAAGAATTTCGGAAAATACCTTCACAATCTGAAATTTAGGTTTTCCAATATCGCGCACAGTACACCACTTCGGTTGCTAGTTCACCGCTTAGTGTTCTTCACTAATTGCAAGATTTCGCACATGATTTCTCTAAATGCTAAACAAATAGCTCTAGTTGCTCTGCTCTTGAAGATTCTTCTTTCAAAAACAGATAAGTGAAAATGACGACGAAAAACCTTTTAAGCAAACTCTCACCGATCATAATAAATGCATCACTGCTAGGGTACAAACCCTAATTTTGCTTTTTACTGCTTCAAATCTTCTGCCGACTGACAAGTAACTTATACCAGTAAAGGTCTTTACTGATATAAACTGGGGGTTCGAAATATTTCACCGATATGTTCCCCCTAAGATTTTCTGAAGCTCAGTTTGTCGGTTCAGAGACTTCCACACTAGGTGCAGAAGCAGGTTCATCCTGTTACTCTTCTTCTGATTTCTTTTTCTAAGTTTTATTCATTTCCACCTGAACGGTTTCAACATCAACCTTCCCTTCTAGAGTGATCGGTATATGACCCGATAGGTTCTTTCTCAGTCTGCAAGTTCTGGCAGTGTGTCCCAGTTTGTTGCAATGATAGCATACCATTCCAGGTGTTCTCCATGGTCCGTTATTCATACTTTCATTCTGCCTTTTGCATGTTGCAGCAATGTGACCGCTACCACAACAGATCAAACAAGTTGCTTTCCAACTAGTTGTCACTTGATAACCGACTGACCGATGGTCATAGGTATTGTATCAGTTGGGATTCCGATTCACAGGAAGTTCCGAAATAACTCCTTGAGTCCTTGGAGGATATCTCCCAGTGTTGTGCAAAACTGACCTACATTCAAATGCTCTATGCCCAAACTTGTTGCATGCATAACAGTTTCCATTGAACCTATCGGATCTGATGAATAATGATGAATAGTAAATACCCAATAGATACTGAGGGGGGGGGGGTGAATCAGTATCGACAAAAACTTCTTAAACAAATTAAACTGCAAAGATTGCACTAACTGGTAAACAATATCACCAATCTAAATCAAGGCACTACCGGTAAAACACAGTATGACTGTAAAATACATAAACCGGTAACATCTAGATCTTCTCAAAACCTAATATCTCATCTCAACATCACCCATATGCTTAAGCAAGTAATACATCAGAAATAAAATGACCATTGGATTAGCTTGCATTACTGCTTAATAGAAAACACTAAAACATCACATGGAAAAGCATCACACATAACACACTGATTTTTCACGTGGAAACCCAACTGGGAAAAACCACAATGGGGATAAATACCCACAAGTTGTTCTTAAACTCTTCTGAAGTTCACTCTGTTAGGAGCCTAGTCTGGTTAAAGACTTTACAACTGGTTTTGCTAGGAACCGATCCTGCTAGGGATCACCTGGTTAAGGGATGGCTAAACACCCGATTAGAGGTTAAAACCCTGTTCAAGGTTACCTTGTAAGAGGATTTGAAGAACTCAATGATTTTGAGTCACCCTGTTAAAGGATTTACAAAAAGCCTGTTAAAGCTACTCGGTAAAGGGATTTTCCATCTACTTAAATGGTTAGAAGTCAACAGGTAATACACTAATCTGATAATAGCACTTAATGCCAAGGCAAATCCGCTTTAGTTTCTTTACATCTGTAATCACACTCTACAGATCTCAGCTTACTCCCTAGGTCTGGCAAGAATCACCTCACATACATTCATTTGCCAACAACTTCAAATAAAAATCATCATCGATTTTATAGACAACAATTAAGTCAGTGGTCAAAACCTCAAACCCTAAGCATCTAGATTAACAATACAGTCGGTCCAATCTTGGCCGTTTAAACACATTATATAGGGTAAAGCAATCTTGAACAAATCTCAAGACGTTCTCCATTGTCCGTTCTTCACTGCTTCTGGAAGCTGATAACCCATCATGTGTTCTCCACCGTTTACTAAGATTTTGCACATTCCCAAGGTAGATAGAATCAATATTCTTCATGCAAGATCCTCAAGGAAATTCTTCACGCGCACAAGGCTGACATGGCAACGCAATTTTATCTTCATTTCAATGGTAACTCATCACAAGATATCGTCGGTTGAATCACACAGACTTGGAATGCATCAACCGGAAACCCTGAAGCTGAGACTACCAACCTGTAGTCATATCAAATGAAACCCCGATACAAACTTTGCATATACCGGTTCACACTCCAACATACCGGTTCACTTCTTGCATATACCAGTTCATACCATCATACCGGTTCACTTGCCAGTTTGCTTACTTCAATATACTGATTCATACTTCAGCATATTGACATCAATAACAACATACAATCCCATCATGTCATCAAACTCTGCACATATGCCAACAGGATCTCGGCATATTGTTTTAAAAATAAGGAAAATTGTTGTAGGCCTTGCTTCTACACACATTGGCAGTATGTCCTTCTTTGAGACAATTAAAGCAAACAGGTTTAAATTTTTGCTTACTTTTATCCTTAGATGTTGGTTGCTTCTTTGATGCTTTAGCTTTTGTTCCAGAGGTCTCACCTTACTCATACCCAAAGAAACCAAGTCCAGTGGTATTCTTTATTGGCTTTGCTGATTCTAGCTTTTGTTCTAGCTTAGCAGTACTTTGATTGAATTTGGCAAGTATTTCCTTTGACTTAGTAAGTTCCTTGGAAAAAGCAGTATTGGATTCCATCAAGGTTGCATTCTCAGAAATAGCCATGTTTAATTCACCTTGTATTACTGTAAAGCGGAAAATCGCGATCGAACCCTAGTTGCTCTCCCCTCTTCCAACTCCAAGGAGAGAGAAGGGAGATTCACTAGGGTTGATGGTTTTCACTTAGGGGAGAGACTTTACATTCAAAAGAGGGGTTGAAACCCACAAGATCCAATCCCACGCAATGCAAGATTGGATGCTAAATGTGTTTCAAGGGTTAAGAAAGCAAGGCTACCCTCTTTTGTAAAGAATGTAGATAGAAAGAATTAAGCTAAGCATGCATAGAAAGTGACAAAGATTCGCTTATAAACTGAGATAGGGATATAGGATGAAGCTGCGGACCTGGAATTAGCAGTAAAATGTCGATACGGCGCTGTCCTGCAAATTTGAGCAAAAGTTGTCGGGACGATGGCGCCCGGCGCCACGGTCCTCCGAAAAATCCGTGAAACGAAGGGAGATCTGTTCGTCTCTGCACAAGGATTCCAGATCTTCAATTTCAGCCGTGTACCTGCAACCTACACACAGAAAAGCGAAGACGATTGGGGGGTTAGGGATGAGGGGTTTGCCTTTAGGTCAAACCCCGGTTTTGGAATTAACCAAGAAATGAGAAATGTTGTAAATGTAATGTAAAACAAGTACTAATACCTTGTTGTAAGGATGTTTGTATCCTTATGTGCGAAGGTATAGATGTTGTTGTTTGTTGTATGTTGTATGTTGTATGTAGCATGTAGTATGTGATCTCCTCTTCAATGGTTGAATCCTTGTCTTGAATGCAACACTTAGCCTTGAATGGAGACTTAGAATGATCAATTGCTTGAAGGAATGCTTGAATGCTTGAATGCTTGAGTATAGTTTCCACGCCTTTTCCATCATATCAAATGAAAGAGGAAAAATGTAGTTTATATACTTGTCAATTAGGGTTGATAGACTGATTTTCCCGACCTTAGGCCGACCAGGAAAGTTAATTTTCCAATTTGCAAATAAAAAGACCCGAAGTCCAAAAGAGACCGGGCCCAAAATAGGACCCAGGGACCAGGGCGCTGGGCGCCATGGTCCTGGGGGACCAGGGTGCTGGGCGCCCTGGTCCTGAAGGACCAGGGCGCTGGGCGCTCTGGTCCCACCTCCCGGGACAGCGAGGTGCAAGGAGGTTCAGGCCAGGGTGCTTGAAAAATGCAGTTTTTAGTGTCGAAAACAGGTTTCGGGGTCTCCATTCAGGTTGCATGTTGCGTCGCCATCGTGAAGACCCAAATGCAGTCGAAATTGCAAGTGTCGCAATTTTAGGATGCTACATTTAGCCCCCACTTTAGCGGGAGTATGTATGCTCATACTTCCGGTAAAGTACAAGGAAACAACATTGAAAAACTTTCACCACGTCAAGGAGGCAAGATACACCAAGCCCCCAGTGGACTAAGGATCTTACGACTTCGATTGAAAAAGTAAAAGGGAAGATCACGAGGGAGAACCATGACTATCAGTAGTAAGGTTCCCTCACTATGCTTCATGCAAGAAAGATATCAAAAATTTTCAAGGCAAGGTTAAATTTGCCAAGAAATTTTCAAGTATCTTGAATAGATATGAACGGGATGTATGCCCCCCTACGTTAAAGCGATCGCACACGCCTCACCGGGGGTGATTGCTTTAAGGTAGTGATACATATAAGAAATGAGAAAGGAGCACGTTATCACAAGGATTTAGCCCCTAAGTGTGAGATAAGCCAAAGGATAATAGACACAAAACACAAAGCACAAGGTGACTTCGCTTTCCTCGGGGTCAGTATACTGTATGATAATTCATGTATATCATATGTATATATGCATAATTGTTCTTCATTCCCCAATCAAGGAAGGTCACCTAGAAGAAGGGAACACATGTGTCTTTTGAGTCAACATGAGAGAGACCAAGAGATCTCAATGCTTTGCATTGTCCTCAAGTAGACAACACTAAGGACAATAAATAGAAGAATGAGAATAACATATAGAAGAAGTAACAAAAGAGAGGAGGAGAGAATCTGCTATGCTAATGAAAGTAGTCTAGCACGTCATCTACCCCCTGATCTTGCTGATCAATGTTTCGGGAAGGTAGGGAACACGCTAGAGGAGGAACATCCAACACAGCAGATGGAGCTATCACAAGATCCAAACAAGGGCTATGTTCATGTTCCGAGCCACATTGTTCTTGTCTAGGAGCTAGGATAAGTACTTTAGAAAATTCATTAGATAGATGGTTATCAATATCAACAAGTTCATATTCACTATCAGAATGAACAAGAGAAGTAGCATTTTCATCATGAATAACATTTTCATCTATATCATCATCAAGATTTATGAAAATAGGATCTTTAACTCGCACAGGATCAAGACCATCATGCATCTTATGTTTAGGAGATTTCGGCTCAATCGTCGGCTAAGGAGAAAATGGAATAATGCTTGTTGAAGGTGTTTTTGGAGATTGTAAAGTTTGAGAAGCAGGTGCCTGAGCTCTAAGACGACGCTTTCGTCGGCGTTCACGTGCAGAACGATTTCATCTAGTCTTAGTAGGAAGTGGAGAAGATTGAGGAGGAGGAATGTTCTCATCCTTATCACTTGGGTGTTTAGGTTGTGGTCTCTTAGGCTGGATAATAGGAGAAGAAGAAGGTATCTTCTCTCTATAGAAGGAAGGAGGAGGAACTGCTCCATATAAGGGAGGAATATTCGGTTTAGGAAGGAGACCAAGTCCATCATGATGAGGAGGTAAAGGTCTACTCTTAGGAAGTTTATTAGATATAGGCATAGTCACATCCATAGGGATGGGTTGGGAATCTTCTTGAGGAAAGACATTAGTTTTATCTTTCAAAGGAAGAGCTTCCTTCTCAAGAATGATAGGAATGTCAAGTTTAGGTGTTCTAAGTTCACTTAGAGATAAGATCATATCTTTTTTCCACTTTTGATAAGATTTGAAAAGATGATCACTTCGCGGAGGAAGAGCTTGGAATTGTTTAGGCCAAAAGTAATCAATAGGAACGCTAGAAGTTCTTTCAGCTGGTTTAAAGAGACTATGATTGACAGTAACAACTTCACCATTATGGGGAAATTTCAAACACTTGTGAATAGGAGAAGCAATAGCGTTCATGGAAGATAGCCAAGGATAGCCTAGCTTCACACGAAATTGTTCGGAAGATGGAATAATAGCAAAGTCTACATCAAGGGATTTGTTATGAACTTCAATAGGTAATGTAATAGAACCAATTGCAGGAGAAGAAAATGCATCAAATAATTTCACAACCACATCTGTTTTGTCATAGATCACTTGATTCAATTGCAAAGTAAAAAGAAATTCTTCAGTAATAACATTAACCATACAAGAAGGATCAATAAGCACCCCACGGCAAGGTGTGTTCTTGACCTTCACAACTATGTATAAAGGACCATCAGGTGCCCTCATAGTTTCACTGGAATCAAATGTGATGGAAGGTTCTTTAGGGATTTCTTGCTGCTCTACAAAGTTAATCACATTAGGAGTCATAGACACAAGATCATCAGGTGAGACAGAGGAATCAGTAGTATCAATCGCATTAGAGGTATGAGAAGGCAATGGATCAGTAAAAATCTGAAGATTTTGGTTAGGAGGAGCTACAGATGTATTGCCTTTATCATTCACTCCAGAAACAGAAATAGTATTATTATCAATCAAATCTTGAATTTTCCCCTTTAAAGCAAAACATTTTTCAGTATCATGCCCAGGTTGACGATGAAATTGACAAAAAGATTTGTTATCAAAATAAGGTGAATTAATTTTTGCAGGATCAATTTGCCTTATAGGAGGAAGTGTAAGCACATTTTGTTCCAATAACTTATTCATAATACTATGCAATGATTCATTCAAAGGAGTATACTTTCTTTCTTTCTTGAAAAATTTAGAAATAGGAGGCACACCTGATGCTGCATTCACATTGTTGTTGATGATGTTTTCATTGAATTTGATGGAATCTCTATTCGGTTTAAACTTCCCAAATGGTTGTTGACTGCTATCACCCTTATCACTCGGAGCCATAGGATTTGATTGTTCCATTTGACTCACAGTCAGTTGATAATTGTGAAGAGTTGCGCACAACTATTGGAAAGAAGTAAACTCAGAAAACAGGAGTTTGTCTCGAATATCTTTTTGTAAATTAGAAATAAAGATTCTTTGAATATCATTGTCAGGCACTGGAAAGGAAATTTGAGCATACAAATGCTTATATCTACCAATGAAATCAGTCACTTTTTCTTTAACACCTTGTTTACAATGCATTAAATCAATCAAAGTAACTTTAGGACTTATATTGTTTTGAAATTGTTGAATGAAAGCATTTGCAAGTTGTTCGAAAGAAGTAATAGAATAAGAAGCCAACGAGCAATACCATTGTAGGGCTTTGTCTCTTAATGTTCTAGTAAACAGTTTTGCAAGCAACCTTTGGTCATAAGCAAAATCAGTACATATTGTTTGAAAGGTCTTAACATGTGTTAGAGGATCACCCTTACCATTATAAAGCTCCAAATGCGAAATTTCAACATGTTTAGGGGGGATAGCTCGAACAATGTCAAGAGAAAGTGGGCTCGCAACGTCAAATGTGGGCACACTAAACTTAGATTGATTCATAGAGGCAATTTGTTGCTGTAAAGAGGAGACAGTCTATGCAAGATTGTTAATGGTCGCTTCAGTCGAAGAGTTCATATTAGACGTGTTAGATTGTGATGGAGGTGTTATGTTATTGAAAGAAGGTAGAGAGTAAGGTGGTGGGACTCTATGATAATTAGTCATAGGAGATGATTGGACAGGAGGAACACTACAAGGAGGAATGGAAAATGAATTGCCCCCTTGCGTCATGTTCATTTGTGGAGATATAAGAGGAACACTTACTGAAGGAATGAATGAAGAAGTTGGATTGAATGAAGGAAGAGGGTTAATTGAAGAAGAAGGGTTGCCCCCATGACTGGTGATCACAGGAGGAATGTCTTGTGTAGAAGTAGCCATTATGTTTGATGTAAAAGTAGGTATATTAGCAATAGGAGTTGTCAAAGGAATAGAATGATTGACTTGAGTAGGAGGTTGCGTATAACCTAAGGTTTTGGCACAACTTTTCATAGGCATCACATTTGAATCCACAATGTGTGCAATACCGCGCAAAATATCAATTCCATTCTTATCACTTTGAAGCATACGTTTTAGACCCTCAATTAAAGGAAGAGCTTGACTATCAGGGTATTCTTGAGACATCCATTGTCGAAAATCATCAAATTGGTTATCCAATTTTGAAAGTTGTTCTACAGAAACCTCATGGAGAGCTTCTTCATCATTAGGAGGATTAGAGGAATTACCCATGTCCTCGTTAAAAAGACCATTCAAATTAGGTTCCATCTCCTCAGTAATTAAACCTTGGAAGGACTTAATTCTAAGGCTTCGCCTAACGGGAATAGTGTAAGTAGGGCTTATTGTTGTAAAACTCATGCACTAAAGAAAGAGAGAAGATTTTGAATTTTAGAGGTAGCAAATTTCAGTAAAACCAGCCAATCTTCTAGATTTAAGCTGTTAAATACAATCACGACAGTCTCCCGAAATTTCGAAAAAAATGTCCGGGACCGTGGCGCTCGGAGTGCAACACGGTCCTTGCAACTTTTTTCGAAATTTGCAGGGATGAAAGGTATGATGATCTTACAGCTAACCTAAAAAAATTGAGTGATTTTACGATCTGTAGATAGGCCAAATTAAAGTTGCAAATTCAAAATTGAACCCTATCAAGATTGTCGAAAAATGCAAAATTTGAATTTTGAAAAAGAGAGGGAAACTGAAATTTTGAATTTTATGATTTCAGAGGGAATGTTAAGAGCAATGCAAGTTTCAAAATTTGAAAGTTGACTCAATTTCACGCAAAATTCAATTTTGAAAGCGGAAATCAAAGTTGTTGTAATTAAGCACTTAGTTTCAAAAGTCACAAATTGTAAGAATTTGAATAAAGCACTGAAATTTCGAATGAATGCAAACACACTTTCAGATTTAGGACAGTAAGAACACAATTTTGACACAAAATTTTAATTTCAATGATTTTTGAATGTTTAGAAGCCTTAATCCAAGCAATCACAAGACCAACTTTGACTGTAATTTTGAAGGTGTTAAATTTGATAAAATCAGCCAAAATTCTGGATTTTAGCAGGAAAATACAGTAAGATCTCGCTCCCGAAATTTTGGAAAAAATGTCGGGGACGATGGCGCTCGGAGTGCACACGGTCCTCGCAACTTTTTTCCAAATCTTCAGGGATGAAAGATATTGTGATTTTATTGCGGAATCCAAAGTTACAGCTGATTTGGAAATGTTTTGATCAGTGAAATTGTCAGACAAAGATTGAATCAAGAGGGTTTCAAAAATTAGGGTTTTGACACTTAACCACTTAATTTTCAGAATTAAAGCACAAATATGAATTGATAATTTGTAATAGAAGGGCAGATCTGAAACAAGCATCAACAATTAAACACTTCACAAGTTTAATTACTTAAAAAGAAAATTTAGGGTTTTTATGCAATTAACCTCTAAAATTTTGCAAAAGATCAAACATGGAAATGTAATCAAGGAATCCAATTTTCAGATCTAACTATGAATAATCAGAAAGGATGTTCACGTCGGGTTCACCAAAATGTAAAGCGGAAAATCGCGATCGAACCCTAGTTGCTCTCCCCTCTTCCAACTCCAAGGAGAGAGAAGGGAGATTCACTAGGGTTGATGGTTTTCACTTAGGGGAGAGACTTTACATTCAAAAGAGGGGTTGAAACCCACAAGATCCAATCCCACGCAATGCAAGATTGGATGCTAAATGTGTTTCAAGGGTTAAGAAAGCAAGGCTACCCTCTTTTGTAAAGAATGTAGATAGAAAGAATTAAGCTAAGCATGCATAGAAAGTGACAAAGATTCGCTTATAAACTGAGATAGGGATATAGGATGAAGCTGCGGACCTGGAATTAGCAGTAAAATGTTGATACGACGCTGTCCTGCAAATTTGAGCAAAAGTTGTCGGGACGATGGCGCCCGGTGCCACGGTCCTCCGAAAAATCTACGAAACGAAGGGAGATCTGTTCGTCTCTGCACAAGGATTCCAGATCTTCAATTTCAGCCGCGTACCTGCAACCTACACACAGAAAAGCGAAGACGATGGGGGGGTTAGGGATGAGGGGTTTGCCTTTAGGTCAAACCCCGGTTTTGGAATTAACCAAGAAATGAGAAATGTTGTAAATGTAATGTAAAACAAGTACTAATACCTTGTTGTAAGGATGTTTGTATCCTTATGTGCGAAGGTATAGATGTTGTTGTTTGTTGTATGTTGTATGTTGTATGTAGCATGTAGTATGTGATCTCCTCTTCAATGGTTGAATCCTTGTCTTGAATGCAACACTTAGCCTTGAATGGAGACTTAGAATGATCAATTGCTTGAAGGAATGCTTGAATGCTTGAGTATAGTTTCCACGCCTTTTCCATCATATCAAATGAAAGAGGAAAAATGTAGTTTATATACTTGTCAATTAGGGTTGATAGACTGATTTTCCTGACCTTAGGCCGACCAGGAAAGTTAATTTTCCAATTTGCAAATAAAAAGACCCGAAGTCCAAAAGAGACTGGGCCCAAAATAGGACCCAGGGACCAGGGCGCTGGGCGCCATGGTCCTGGGGGACCAGGGCGCTGGGCGCTCTGGTCCCACCTCCCGGGACAGTGGGGTGCAAGGAGGTTCAGGCCAGGGTGCTTGAAAAATGCAGTTTTTAGTGTCGAAAACAGGTTTCGGGGTCTCCATTCAGGTTGCATGTTGCGTCGCCATCGTGAAGACCCAAATGCAGTCGAAATTGCAAGTGTCGCAATTTTAGGACGCTACAATTACTTATTTTTCCACTTTACTCTCTTAGAGATGAGCGTTAAGGGTACTGATTTCTTTCTTCAGCTTGAAGATCTCATGATCTTTGTGTTTTACCAGATCTTCAGCTTTCCTTCTATTCTCAAGCTCTTGACTCATTCTGATAGTCAGTCCTTCCAACTCTCTTCTCATATTGACTTTAGATTCATTCAGTTTTTCAACTTCTTTAACTAGGGCATCCATGTCAGCTTCATCAGAAGAGCTATTTTCAGTGAGTTCCATCAATTTCTCAGCATGCTCTCTTCTTTTGACCAAAGAGGCTTTATACTTGACTTTGAGTTCATCATAGGCTCTCTCAGTCTGAGTGAGACGATGAGTAAGTTCCCTCACACTGTATTCCCCCATATCTCCTTCCAAGTGGTTAGTGTTGGCACTATGTGAACTAGTATGAGGACATGATGACATTGTATGTTGTCATTGACGTCAATATGCTGAAGAGAAGACAACCGGTATATGTGAGAATCAATATGTCACCAAGAACCGGTATAACACTATGAACCGACATTTGTGCCAAAGTGAAGCGGTGTGTTTGTTTAAGGTGAACCGACATGTGGTTATGGGAACCGGCACATGGAAGCTTTGTATGACTACTGATTGGTAGTCTCAACTTCAGGGTTTCCGATTGAAGTGTCTCAAGCCTGTGTGACTCAATCAGTGACTTTGTGTGATGAGTTAGCATTGTAACGAAGAACAAATCGTGTTGTCACGTCAGCCTTGTGCACGTGAAGGATCTTGCATGAAGGAAATTGTTCCTATCTACCTCAGGAATGTGCGAAGTCTGTAAATGGTGATAACGCGTGATGGGTTATCAACCGCCATGAAATTGGTGGAAAAAGAATGATGGAGAACGTCTTGAGATTGGTTCAAGACTATTGTGTTAGGGTTTCAAGCAGATCCGAAGAAAATATGAACTAACAATTATATGCAAATTTAAATACAAAAATAAAAAAATAAAATAGGACACAGATAACACAGAGATTTAACGTGGTTCACCCAAAATGGGTTACGTCCACCATACACAGTCGTCCAATCTTTCTTATTATCCAGCAAAAATAGTACATCAACCTTACAATGCCTTAAGCATCCCAGCCGCTTATAACATGCGTTTTTAAGGCAACAAACAAAGTCAGCCTTTTTAGGGTTTTATTACAATGTCGGTTTTCATCAACGAAAAAACGGCAAAAAAAACTTATAGAAAGGTTGGCTCTGATACCAATTGATGAATACTAAGAGAGGGGTGAATTAGTATACCAAAAAATACTATAATCAATCTTTTAAACAGTTTAGCAGATAACCGGTGCAACATATTCACTAATAAATCGGTTAAGATAAGTGCAAACCAAATAGCAAACAAAACATTCACCCACAAAAGAACAATCACCATAACACAAGATATTTGACGTGGAAACTCAAATGGGAAAAACCACGGTGAGCAGAAACTCACAAGTAACTATTTGCAGAATAGTAACCAGACCGGTTAAGGTCATACAATGTTTTTCATCAGAACAAATCCTGTTAGGAATCTAGATCTCTGTTAGGAGATAAGTCTTGTTAAAGACTACCTTGTTAAAGGATTTCAGATCCATAGTTGTGAACCATCTTGTTAGAGGATTTACAAAGGCTTTGCTGGGCCTACCTGGTTAAGGGTTTCAAACTTGTCGAAGATATTAGTAATCAACAAGTGAATGATCTAGATAATAGCACAGTATGCTTAATTAGATCCTTGACAGCTCATTGTTAATGCTTTTTAGCATTACTTTAGTCTTCTATAACTGCACACTCTATATCTTCGCATAGACCTAACCTTCTCCTCACTGATCGCACATAATTATCTTTTCTTCTCTATCTCATATATGCAAACCCTAGACATGATGTCCTTATAAAGGAATCTGATTTCATGTCGATCCAATAGAATTAGACTACAAGTTCCTAGGTATAGTGCATCTAGACACATTTAGTAACATGACATAAACACACCACCAAAGTGTCGGTGGATGATAACTCATCACACATTGCAGTATTACCGGTTGGTAACTCATCACAGATATATACTAGTTAATACAATATACCGATTACCGGTTGTAAAAAATGAAGACTGGAAGATCGTAGTGTTTCGATCAAAAGTTAACTACCGCTTGGGTCCTTCGTACCGCTTGAGATCCTCGAACTGCTTGGTGTCTTCATACCGCTTGGGATCTTCAGTCAATCTGTGACCGGTAAACCATCTTCTGCAAAATACCAATAGTCTAAAGGCTATTCATTCAATAATACACAATACCGGTTGGAACAATTACCGGTTGAGCATAACTCATACATCAAGAAAGTGTGTGTCCATCAATGACAATCAAAACATCATCAAAATGCCAACAATTTTGTAATTATGAGTTGATGGTTTAGTCGGCCTTGTTGTCAACGTTGATGAATTGTATAATAGGTAAACCATCTTCTGCAAAATACTGATAGTCTAAAGGCTATTCATTCAATAATACACAATACCGGTTGGAACAATTACCGGTTGAGCATAACTCATACATCAAGAAAGTGTGTGTCCATCAATGACAATCAAAACATCATCAAAATGCCAACAATTTTATAATTATGAGTTGATGGTTTAGTCGGCCTTGTTGTCAAGGTTGATGAATTGTATAATAGGTAATATTGTCATGTAAATTAGGTGTTGTGGTTGTGTCTGCATTATCAGAGGGTGGTGTATGTGTGAATAAGTGATTTATCCTTCGACATTCTGATTGACCAGAGTTTGGTGTTGCAGGGTATACAATTGTGCTTAACCAGAACTGTCATCAGGCATTTGGAGATGCTATTATTGCAGTTCATTTCTTTTGGATTGTATTATGAATCTTATTGTAAGTCAATGAGACTTCCCTAAGGGTTGTAGCCTTCTAAGTCATTATCTTTTGAGCTGTGAGATCTAGGCAATGTTTCTGAATGCATGTGCATTCCCCGTTGTAATATTTACACATACTACTGCAGAGTATCATTTTATTGTGGGTAGGTTCCTACCGTTGTTTTTCCCTTAACTGGGTTTTCCACATCAAAATCTGGGTGTTGTGTGTTGTGCTATCAATATTCTTGTCTTTGTTAGTGCTACAGTTTATCAAAAAAAAAAATTGGTTAAGTTTATAGATATGGTGAAAACTGATTCACCCCGCCCCCCCCCCCCCCTCAATTTTCCTTCATTATTGTTGCCAACACTCGAGGCCAAAATCAATTCCATCATTCCTAACAAAGTAAGAAAGGATGATTGTATCAATTTAAGAAAGGAAATTTCAGTGGGAGAGATTGAGAATGTTATTTCCTCTCTTAGTAATGACAAATCCCCTAGGCCTGATGGAGTTACAATTGAATTTTACAAGAAAAACTCTGAATGGATGGGTGAGGTGTTATTAAAGGATTACAAGGAAGCCATTGTGTCAGGTTCATTGGGTAAGGAGACTAACACTGGTCTCATTAAGTTGCTCCCTAAGAAGGTGATAGGTCTCTGCTAAAAAATTGGAGACCTATCACTCTCTTGAATGTCTCATATAAAATCTTACCAAAGTTGCTTGCAAGGAGGTTGGAAGACATTATTCCCAAAGTTGCGAACCCTACTCAGACTGGCTTTGTAAAGGGGAGGTATATTCTACAGAACCTAATAATTTGTTGGGAGGCCATGAATTGGGAAAAAGACTCAAATACTATTGCTAGACATTGAGAAGGCTTCTAACAGGATTGAATAGAGCTTCTTCTTTACGATGTTGAAAGGGTTGGAATTCCCCAAAGGATAATGCAAGATGGTTAGGACTGCGTTGGTTGATGCTAATGCTTGTGTTGATCAAGTCAATGTTCATAAATCTGATAGTTTTGGGCTCTCCAGGTCTATCCAACAAGGGTGTCCCTTAGCCCTTTCTCTTTTTGTTATTGCAGCATATGCATTGCATTATCTGTTGAGGGACAATAGTCTATCCTCCAGGGTCAAATTTTTATCCTTGTCGAATAAAGAGGAGCTATCTACTATGTAGTTTTCTTATAACACAAACACTATTATTGACTTTTCAGAAGGTAACTTTGCATCTCTAATGGGAAAAATGGACATATATTGTGGGGTCTTAGGGAGCAAGATTTCCTTGGGCAAGTCAATCATGCTTGGTTGGGACCCCCACCCCCCTCACTGGTTTAGCAAATAATCTATCTTATGTGGGGATCTACACTGCCAAGTCAAATATCTAGGGATCCCTTTCTTTGTTAACCCCAACCTCAATAGATGTAGTTATGGATTAGAGAGAAAATTGATTGCAAACTCAAAAAATGGAATAAACACTTCCTCTCTCTAGCAAGGAGGGTACAAGTCTACCAAAAAATTATTTCTTCATATAATATTTACTATGCCTCTACATGGCTATTTAATAACTACCAGTGGAGTCACATTCTGAAACAAATTAGGCAATTTCTTTGGTCAGATGGTAGAGGCAAGAAAAAGCCTCATGTTTTTAGATGGGAATGGTGCACAATGAGAGAGACTAAAGGAGGGTTAGTTGGGGCCCTTTTCAACTATTCAATTATGTTAAATGATTCTTGAGCTTGAATATTAAGGTATTTTACTTTATTTGGCAATATTTCACTTTGTTTCTGATATGATGGGGGCGATGGCTATGACCTTGAATTTCTTGCAAAAGTTAATTTGGTTCTTGTGATAGCTTCTTACTTCTCAATCAATTTCTTCTTTGAGGAGTGTAGTAGACTGATTGGACTCCACATGCCTTTAATGTTAAGATTCATTTATGAACATTGTGTCCTCTACTTCCTCAAAGAGAAAAGTGCATGATCTAAAGCTATTTCTTCTTGTTGTTCTAAGGACACACGTGAGCCATTAGGATGACACTTTCAACCCCAGGAGACTAGTATCCACATGCACTCGCATCATGTGCAATCCTTATCTTCATTCTCTATTACTCTTTGTTGTAAGTTACCTCTAGGACAATTTCAGGGTGCATGCGTATTAGTGCACGAGAAACACCATGAATAAGAATCATCCACCCAGTTGTTTTGGCCTACAACCTATCCTCTATGTGGATTCGGTGGGATCGTTTATATAGGAGCGAGAATCAAGACAATCTAATTTACAAATTGTGCCTAATGATATGACCTTTGACCCCTTCATACTAGTTATTTTGGTATGGAGGCCTTTCACCCTAATAGTTTTGGTAAGGAGGATTTTGGGGCATACCTTCTTGCCTTTTGAATTAATGATCTCATTCAAGAAACTCAACATAATACTCTTCATGGCATTCATCTTTGTGGTTAGAGCTGAAAAGGTGGACACATTTGTTTGAGTGACAAGATGCACATACATGGAGGAAGTTGCTTGTGAAGTTCTCAAAGCTTCATCTTGGGGCAGTGTGGATAGCTCTAGGAATATAAGCATACAATGTAGACAAGATTGAGGGTTCTTATCAAACTGCCTGATCTCGTAGCCTTAACTTGTTATCCAATCCACTATATGAAAAAATATCTAAAAAATATCTTTATTGAAACTCTTATTTCTACATTCATATCAAAAAATAACTCAAGAACAATTTCATATATTAAGGATTTCAACATGAAACAAAATTAAAAAAACCATATTTTTTAGGCGCTTTATGCCTACAAGTCTTTAAATTCTCATTTTCAAACCTTGTTAGCTTTTCTAATCTTTTCAAATCTATTTTTTTCCTTCATCTAAAAACTCTCATGCTTGCCTTGGTCACCACCAACACACCTGAAAACTCCTTTGTCTCTTTCCTCTATTCCTCTCATCTTCATAAGTTAATTTCTTCCTTATACGATCTTATGGAGCAACCTCCAAGTTCATTTCTCCCACCTTGTTGATATTAATTGCTAACTTTTAATATGATTAAATGCTTCATTTTATGGATATCATAACCCTTTTAAGACACCCAAAAGAGGAGCCCAAATCTGCTCTTTCATTTCCTTAAACTTGACCTTAGAAATTCCTTAAGAAAAACATCAAATATAATATAGTTTTTGGTTCCAAAATGTGTCATAAATTTTGCTAAACCATATCCAACACCTTGCTATAGTAGATTTCTCTGAAAAATGAATAAAATCATGAACCAAGTTGTCCTCCTTTGGAAACTGAAGAGTCGTTGTCATTTCAAAATTCACTACTTTTTCCCTCCATTTAGGCACCTAAATTGAAAGCCGACAAGAATGAAATGCCAAAGTTTACATTCTTTATGAAAACTTCTATAGGCATCCAAATTGACTAAATTATAATATACAAATGAATACCTTAAACCCTTGAAACCTTGAAATTTTGCAATACTTTTAAAATCACAGAAAACACCTTGTTTGTCTATGATTTTGGAAATGGAAGCCAAGTTTGATAAAAACAATATTTTATCCTTTGAAACTCTAAAATACTCTTCAAACTCCAACCTACACTAAAAATGCAAAATTAAACAAGAAACTAAGATATTATTGTTTTGGTGATTCAAGATTGCTTGTGAGCCTAGATGCTCCTACATTAGCATAGGTTGTCAAGGTATAAGTTTCCCCACATCTATTAAATTCTTCTTTGCCCTTACGACTAACTCGTATGCATCTAGAAGTTTTTTTCCCCAAGAGACTGAATCATCATGACTATATCTGAGTTGAAGGACTTAAGATAAAAACCAATAGCCATTCCTACTGGGGGTCAGGCTACTATTACAGTTATTTGTCAAGTTTTATGAAACCTGCTATTTAAATTAATGATGGCCTTTTGTGGAACCCTTTTAATAGTTATCAACTATGGAAGGGTAGATGAGTGGCCACCCTTTTTGTTGAATATGTCAAAGAATTTATCACTAAGCCCATCGCATCTACCAATTGAATTAGGCAACCAAGATCAATACCAATCAAGGTCTATACAAGATGCAACAAGCAACCTTAAGGCCATAATATGTGGGGTGATATGGTGCATGATGCATATGTCTATATTGTGTCTTGCAGATACTCTACGAGGGTGTTGAAATCTTCTCTTATAATTTTTGGGAGAGCTTTTAACACGTTGGCAAGAATAGGTTCCCACACATCTAGCGGGGTTGGGGGAATTGGCAAATTGTCGTATTCCATGCCACAAAGTTTCTTGATGCTTCCAGAGCAACCATAGGTACTTGTGTTTGTGTTTTTCTAACATTGACTGCCTTTCTACTGGTTATACAATGGGGGCTTCACTTAGTGAACCTAGGTTATAGCACGTGTGTTCATGGCATACTAAAGAATCCTCCAATTTTCAAAAAATATTGCTCTAAACTCTTTTTTTTGTCACCCCCTCCTAATACACAACTTGAATTAAAAGTCCCCCTATTTTCACCAATATACAATATATTGTACCCTCATTTTTGAAATATTAAACCCCCCAAATATAAATGCACGTGATATAATATTGCCTAGCCAGTGAAGCCCCCGTGGGTTATACTCACAAAAGGTGGTAGCATCAAACCTAGATTTTGTGTTACTTGTGACCTCGTAATAGGCCCTCGGCTCATGCACCCAAATTCTGGTCAAGAAATGAAAGTGGTCCCATCGAGTGTGTCAATTAAAAAATGATTTCCAAAGCTCATGCTTAAGCAAAAATCTAAAAGTTCAAAGGTGTGGAACTATGACCAATGAAACAACCTTCACAATTTAAAAAGATGACTCTTTCTATATTAAATGGGAGAGAGAGAGAGAGAGAGAGAGAGAGAGTCTCACTATCCTTAAATGCTCTTTTTCTAGGTGAATGTGAATTCCTCTAGGCATCTCATCTCCCAAGGAATTTTTAATTCCTTCTTATTCCTCCAATCCCCATGATCATCTCTTTTTGAAGAATTTTAAATTATTCCTCTGCATTCTTCAAGGAATGTCTCATCTCTTGCTCTTCTCAAGGTACATTGGGAAAGCCTTCCCAATGTACCTTGAGAAGAGCAAGAGATGAGACATTCCTTGAAGAATGCAGAGGAATAATTTAAAATTCTTCAAAAAGAGATGATCATGGGGATTGGAGGAATAAGAAGGAATAGGCATCTCATCTCCCAAGGAATTTTTAATTCCTTCTTATTCCTCCAATCCCCATGATCATCTCTTTTTGAAGAATTTTAAATTATTCCTCTGCATTCTTCAAGGAATGTCTCATCTCTTGCTCTTCTCAAGGCACATTGGGAAGTCTTCCCAATGTACCTTGAGAAGTGTGGAGACAAGAAATGCCTTTAAGGCATATCTCTTGGTCTCCACACCCTCTCTTGGGTCTTGTGTGAGCTCACAAGAAATCCTGGCCCTCCATCTTGGGTCCATCCTAGCCATCCATTTTTTCTCTCCTCTTCCTATAAATTGAGACTCCATCCCTTCATTCATCATCTCCAAGTTTAGTAAGCTTATGCTATTAGTTTGAGCCTAGAAAATCACCATTGCATCCTTACCATGCCAAAATCATCCCTCATCCACACTTAGTCATCTCATCCATATCATTCCTCAAGATCCCTTTTTATCCATTTGTACACAATATTGGAGAGTCATCCACATCAAGCAAGCAAGGAGCAAATCAACATCAAATTGGAGGCACATTGGGCGCACTTCAACTCCATCTAAGATCCATCCGAAGGAGAAGGTAAAAAGGTTGTGAAGTATATGCATCTTAGTCATGTTTTCATGTGATTTGAGTTATGTCTTTTTTATTTCAAGTGTTTTCATGTTTGATTTGCATGTTTACTATCTAATCCACCTCACTCTCTTTTTCACCATCTTCATTTTAAAGGAGTGTTGGGAGGCATCCAAGGATGTGTGCCTTTGTTGATCTTGCTTAGAGATTATTTGAGGTGATGGAGTGGTGGATGGAGGGATTTAAGGACCCAATATGGATGGAAGGGATGGAAGATTGAGCGTCGGAACATAGGGGCTCAAAATGGATGGAAGGAATGAAGGGTTTAACTTTGGAACATAGGGTCCCAAAATGGATGCGGAAGATGAGGGATAACGGGATTTTGATTTGTATGAGGGAAATTTGGATTTAGGAGGAATAGAGGATGTACCAACATCTTGAGCATTATCTTGAGGACCCTTATTATTTCGGAAACAAGATGCGAGTCCATTTTGAGGGGGATGAGATGTGGAAGGAAGATTAAGATCTTTAGATGGATTGGGATCATGACATGGAGATGAAGGGATACTTTGATCCTAACTTGGGAGGGTATCATGAGATGGAGTGGGAGGGGTGATTGGATCATGAGATGGAAGAGGATCATGCGATAGTAGAGGAATCATATGATCATGAGAGGAAGTGGAGGGGATGGGATCATTAGATGGAGAGATTTCTATGCTAGCATGCTTTGGAACAAGCTTTTGGTATGTTTGGAGTTGTGGGGATTGTGTGATGGAGGAAGGTATGGAAGCTTTGATGTGAGTAGATGGGGAAATGGGGGTATCATGAAGTGTGGGGGATTGGGATTTGTTTTGAGGTGGAGGTGATTCGGGTGCATGGAGGAATTGAGGAGACTTGGCCACTTTGCTTTGAGGTGAGGATTTTGTCTCCTTTGCTAGCATGTCTTGGATAAGATTATGGATGATGGATTTGGAGGACGTGGACAATATGGATTTTGGATGATTAGGATTAGATGGAGGATTGGGATTGGATGGAGGATTAGGATAATGGATTGGGGAATTGGGATTAATGATTGGAGGAATATGGAGTAAAGGATTTGGATGGGGAGTAGAGGTAATGAATGCATTATAGAAGGATGGGGATTGGGATGTAGATGGGGGGGAGATGGAGGCATTCAATTGGTCTTAGGTTATGGTATAAATGTAAGATTGATATTCGATTGAAAAAGGATTGTAAGAGGTTATATGCGAAAATAAGCAGAGCTATACACACAGACATCATTTGAAGGTTAAAGGAAGGTTTTAGTGAAGGCAACCAGAACTAAACCAGTACTGAATCCAGCATATGAAGATGCTATTTTAAGCAGTACATTATCATTGGATTTAACCATCCAATTGTAGTCAATGTGACTCTCATTTTGTTGAGCAATGAGCTCTAGGTAGCCGACATTTCTGCATGTGCAGAATCCATATTGTACACACATACTATCTGAAGTAGTATCATTTGATTGTGAGTAAAGCTTCCCACCGTGGTTTTTCCCCTTATAGGGTTTCCACATACAAATATTTGTGTTATGTGTTGTGGATGCTAATGTCTTTCTGTTTCATGCATTAATCTTTACTGGTACTGCAATTAACTGATAAGACTGTCTACCGGCATAAAGTTTGGTTTATCGACATTAAGCATTAAGTTTTGGTTAAGTTAATTTTGGTTGAATTTATTGGACAACTGATTCACCCCCCTCTTAGTTGTCTCTGGGACCTAACAATTGGTATCAGAGCCTAGTCCTCTTTTTGCAGAAGTTTAACAACTTGAGGAGATCCAATGTCTTCTACTACTTCAGGAAGGCCAGTCCGAAACTTGATGGAACTAACTATGGCATATGGAAGATCAGGATGGAGACACATTTGAATTGCATTGCAAAAAACATATGGGATGTTACAAAGAATGGCTATACTGCTCCTAGTCAAGGTCAACCTAATCCACCTAACTTGGCTAAAGATGAGGAAAATGATTGCAAAGCAAGAGAAGCACTTTTAAGCGCATTATTAGATCAGCAAGCCATGGGATTGTCAGACAGATCTACTGCTAAAGCTATTTGGAACAAACTGGAAACATTGAATGAAGGAGATTCCACAGTCAAAATTGCAAAACTTGAATGCTTCCAGGTCAGGTATGAAAATCTGAAAATGGAAGATGAGAGAATTTTTGCTTTTATGGAAAGAGTAAATGAAATTGTTTTGGGCATACAATGTTGTGGAGGAACCTTGAGTGAAGATGAGATTGTTTCTAAAGTTTTAAGAGCTTTGCCACCGACATATAAAATGAAAGTTACTGCTATAAATGAATTGAAAACAATGCCTAATGCATCAGTGTCTAGAGACACCTTGGTTGGAAAACTTTCAGCTTTTGAACTTGAGGAATTTGGTCATGTTGCTACTATTAAGACAGATCTAGCTTTCAAAGCATCACCATCATCTACAGCATCATCATCATCTAAGAAACCTGATTGGAAAGCCTTTTATGCAAGAGAACTTGAAAAAAGCAAGAGAGAAAATGAAGAACTTGAAGAGCTTGAAGCACTATTTGCAAGAAAAACGCCTAAAGGTCCAGTTGGAAGTAAGTATGAAGGTAAAATGCTCTTTAAATGTTTTAACTGTAATAAGATTTGTCATATGGCTTCTAGATGTCCTGATAGACATGCAAGATTAAGAGAAGCAGCTAAAATAACATATAAGCCTAACCCTGATTATCAGAAATACAAGTTTAAGAAAAATAGAGACAAATCTTGTTATTATGTTGATGAAGGAGTTACTGATGATTCTGATGAGGATCCAATAGACAATGGATGGACTTTTGTTGCTATAACAGAAGATCAACCGACACCTATTGTTCAACCGGTAGAGCAGGCCCTGGCAGCTAAAGTTGAAGATGAGGATTAATGGATTATTGATTCAAGATGTTCACTTCACATGACTAGTGATAAGAGTAAATTCTTAACCTTTCAGGAATACAATGGAGGTCTAGTAAGATTTGGAGATGATAAAGCTTGTTTGATCAAAGGAAAAGGCACTGTATCTTTTGATGGTAAAAACAATACTGATAATGTTTACTATATTGAAGGTTTGAAGTATAATATTTTGAGTGTTGGTCAATTAGTTGAAAAAAGATTTCAGTTACAATTCAAGAATGGTAAATGCAAAATCTTAAACAGAACTGGTTTGGAAATTGCAACCGGTAATCAAACTAGAGGTAATATCTTTCATTTGAACAACAATGAGAAAGCATGTTTGATTGCACATATTGATGAAAGTTGGTTATGGCATAAGAGACTTTGTCATGCAAATTTTGATTGCATTGTGAAAATCAGTACAACTAAGGCAGTAAGAAATTCACCTAAGATTGTTAAACCTCACAATCCAGTATGTAAGGAATGTCAATTTGGAAAGCAAGTTAGAGCAACTTTCAAGAGTATTCTAGATAAATCTAACAATTTTCTTGATTTAATTCACACTGATTTATGTGGTCCAGCAAGAACTAGAAGTATACAAGGAGATAGGTATTTTATGCTAATCATTGATGATTATTCTAGAATGTGTTGGGTTACTTTTCTCAAGGAGATATCTGAAACATTTGGGAAATTCAAACTATTCAAAGTGATGGTAGAGAATGAAACTGGCAAGAAAATCAAATGTTTGAGATCAGATCAAGGAGGTGAATTCACATCTAAGGAATTTAATACATTATGTGAAGTGAATGAGATCAGAAGACAGTTATCAGCACCTCATACACCACAGCAGAATGAAGTTGTTGAAAGGAAAAACAAAACTATCTTGGATGCAGCCAAAAGTATGATATCAGAAGCAAATCTACCTCATATATACTGGAGAGAAGTTGTCAATACAACAATATATACATTTAATAGAGTTCATATCAGAGGTGAAACCAGTAAGACCCCTCATGAACTATGGTTTGGTAATACTCCTACTCTTAAATATTTCTGAATATTTGGAAGTAAATGCTATATTAGAAAAAATGAGTATATTGGCAAATTTGATCCTAGAAGTGATGAAGAAATATTTCTTGGTTATTCATCTAAGAGCAAGGCATATAGATGTTTTAACAAGAAATTGCTGAAAATTGTTGAGAATGCAAATGTGAAGATTGATGGACAGTTTAGAAGAAATTCAAGGTACATAGACATTGAACCAGCAATAAAGATAATCACAAACGAACCTACTATGAGTACACCAGTACAAAATGGAGATCTAGTTACACCCGCATCATCTAAAGATTCAACAGTCATAGAAGAACAACAACAAATAAAAACACCCCAGTATGTAAGATTGAATCATTCTAAAAATCAGATAATTGGAAAAAAAAATTCAAGAAGTTATGACTAGAAGAAGATTGGCAAATGAAGAGGTATGTCTTATTTCTCAAATTGGACCTACATCAATTAATGAGGTATGTGAAGATAAATATTGGACTAAAGCTATGGAAGATGAATTGGAACAAATTGAAAGGAATAACACTTGGTCATTAGTTCCTCAGCCTAAAGACAAAAATGTAATTGGAACTAAATAGGTTTTCAGAAATAAACTTAATGAAGATGGTAAGGTAATCAAAAACAAAGCAAGATTAGTGTGTAAGAGATATTCACAAAAAGAAGAAATTGATTACAATGAAACATTTGCACCAGTAGCTAGAATTGAGGCAGTCAAACTTTTATTGGTTTTTGCAGCAAACAAGAACTATAAAGTATATCAAATGGATGTTAAATGTGCATTTCTGAATGGAGAGCTTGAAGAAGAAGTTTATATTGAACACCCTGATGGATTTTCTTTGACAAATAACAAAGACATGGTTTGCAGGTTAAGGAAAGCTTTATATGGACGAAAACAAGCTCCTAGAGCTTGGTATGTTAGATTGGACAAATATCTTTTGAAGCTTGGATACACTAAAGGTAATGCTGACAGCAATCTATACTACAAAGTGAGTAATGATGACATCTTTGTTATTGAAGTTTTTGTTGATGATATAATCTTTGGAGGAGAAAATGGGTTCTGTAAAGACTTCTAACAAAATGCAACAAGAATTTGAAATGTCTATGATTGGAAAGATAAAATTATTTTTAGGATTGCATATTTCACAGACTAATAAAGGTATATTCCTATGTCAATCTAAATACTTGAAGGAATTACTAAAAAAAATTGGCATGAAAAAATCTAAACCGGTAAGCACACCTATGACTACAACTAATAAATTATCTTTGAAGGATGAATCAACATCTGTTAATCCGACTAGATACAAGTCTATGATAGGAGGTTTACTATATTTGACACAAACAAGACCTGATATTATGAATGTACTGTTTCAAGATTTCACAGTAATCCTAAAGAAAATTATGAATCAGCAGTGAAAAGGATTTTTCGGTACCTACAAGGCACTACAAATCTTGGTTTATGGTATCCTAGAGATGAAAATTTTCATTTATGTGCATACACAGATGCTAATTGGGTAGGAGATTTAGATGACAAAAAAAGCACCATCGACAGAGCATTTTTTCTTGGTAGCAGACTAATTTCATGGTTGAGCAAGAAACATAGTTGTACAAGTCTATCAACTGCAGAATCGGAGTATGTTGCAGCGGCAACTAATTATACACAAGCATTATAGATCAAACAAATGTTGAAGGACATAAAGGTAAAATGCAAGGAACCTATAACTATTTACTGTGATAATATGGCAACAATTGATATATCAAAGAACCCGGTATTTCACTCAAAAACTAAACATGTTTCTATCAAATTCGATTTTCTAAAAGAGAATGTTGAAGCAAAAGAAGTGAAATTGGTTTATGTGAATACTAAAGAGTAGATTGCAGATATTTTTACAAAGCCTTTGCCTAAGGAGACTTTTAAATACCTCAGAGAGCAGCTTGGATTCCTACCCCCACTGGTAGAGACTTAGATAGTTGATGTTTGTCATCAACCGACAGAATTAACAGAGAAATCTTTTATTTCGGCTCTGATGAAGAGAGCTACTTCTCAAGGGGAGTAGTTGGTATAATAAGTTGGTATTTTGTATTGCTTGGGTATTTGATGTCAAAGGGGGAGAGATATTATGGAAAAACATTTTTGGGGAGGAGATTATTCCTAGGGGGGAGACATTATGTATTTTGATTTCTGGTTAATGATCTCTTTGGGAGATTGTTGGTTTTTGGTTTTTGGCATTTCTGTTTTGACACTTTGATGGTTTTTCCATCTTGTGTTGCCATCAATGCCAAAGGGGGGGATTGTTGGTTTTTTGGATATGTTGATATGGTTCTGTCATTGATGTCAACACTTGTCATCAATTGTCAACACTTATTAGCACTTGGAGATTCTTGTTATGTTCACCGGCGAGTCAGAGACTTATGCACAGTCACTGGTATTTGGTTCGTCGGCAGATTATATTGTTCACCGACACTTGGAATGACTTGGAGACTACTTGGTTATGTTGAAGACATTATTTGATCACTTGGTTTTGGCGATTTGGTTATTGGTTTATTTGGGTTTGCATATTTGTTGTTACCGGCAAATAAGTCCAGGATATACATTGACGGGCATATCTATTCCAGATCAACACAACACGTTATGGAGATGATTTATTATTATTGTAAATACATTGAGCCGACATGATGCATCAGATATCGATTTATTTGTAATTGATTTTATTGTAATATCTTTTAGTGAGCCGACCTATTCAATTGGTCTTAGGTTATGGTACAAATGTAAGATTGATATGCAATTGAAAAAGGATTGCAAGAGGTTATATGCGAAAATAAGCAAAGTTATACATGTAGACATCATTTGAAGGTTAAAAGAAGGTTTTTGTGAAAGCGACCAGAACTAAACCGGTACTGAATCCAGCATATGAAGATGTTATTTTAAGCAGTACATTATCATTGGATTTAACCATCCAATTGTAGTCAATGTGACTCTCATTTTGTGATTGAGCAGTGAGCTCTAGGCAGCTGGCCTTTCTGCATGTGCAGAATCCATATTGTACACACATACTATCTGCAGTAGTATCATTTGATTGTGGGTAAGGCTTTCCACCGTGGTTTTTCACCTTATAGGGTTTCCACGTACAAATATTTGTGTTATGTTGTGGATGCTAATGTCTTTCTGTTTCATGCATTAATCTTTACCGATACTGCAATTAACTGATAAGATTGTCTATCGGCATAAAGTTTGGTTTATTGGCATTAAGCATTAAGTTTTGGTTAAGTTAATTTTGGTTGAATTTATTGGACAACTGATTCACCCCCCCCCCCCCCCCCCTCCTCCCCCGCCCCCTCTCAATTGTCTCCGAGACCTAACAGGATGTGTTCTTGTCTTGTCTTAGATTTGCCTAGTAGATCATCCACATAGTCCTCCATAATTTTATGCAAGAGGTCATGAAAAATTGTTGTCATGGCACATTGATATGTAGCTCCAGCATTTTTGAAGCCAAAAAGCATGACCCGGTAACAAAAAGTCTCCCAAGGTGTTGTGAATGTTGTTTTATGTTGATCCTCGTCTACAATCCTGATTTGGTTGTATCCAGAAAATCTATCCATAAGCGATAGCATCTCGTGTCCTGTTGTAAGGTCCACAATCATATCTATATTGGGGCCAACAAGACAAACCCACTTTAGACATCTGCGCTGATGATAATGCTCTCATTATTCTCCTAACGGTGCGAAATCTAGAAGATTGTAACAGAATAGAGGGGTATTCAACTACATGAAAAGGGATAGTTTGGTAGTCGGGTCAATGCCCTTAGTCGCAAAAAAAATAATCAAAGCAAAAAACATGATCCCCTAGGTGATAACCTCTCTGAGGCACCTTTGGATGAGCAAGAAATAAAAACAAAGGACGTATCCAAAAGTGAAAACCTGAAAAAGGCACTTGACGATGAGGAACTTGACCTCCCTACCATTGGTTACCTTCCACATGACAGATCAAATTTGCTGATAGAAGAAACAAATAGTATCAACATGGGCACCGAAGTCATTCCAAAAAATGTGCTCATTGCCAAGTCCCTCACAGAAAAAGAGAAACAAGATTTCATCAACTTCCTTACAGAGGTAAAAATCAATTTCGCATGGTCCTACGCCGATATGCCAAGGTTGGATCCTGCCTTGGTAGTTCACAATCTCGTCGTCCGCCCAGATGCAAAACCTGTAAAACAAAAATTGCGCAAAATGCACCCCCATATTGCACTCCTGGTTAAGGTGGAACTCCAAAAGATGTTAGATGCAGAATTCATGAAACCAATAGACTACGCTGAATGGGTCTCCAACATTGTACCTATCGGCAAACCCGCCGAGGGCATCCGCAAAGAAAATCTGGAATTTAGAAAAGTTTTTGAAACACTTGAAAAATCAAACAGGATTATTAGCGATCTGAAATTGCAAACAAGATTATTGGCGATCTAAAATTGTCACCTTAAAGGAGTTAGAAAAATACCAAAAATTTGATAAAAGTACCAAGAAACTAGATAAGTTTATCAACTCACAAAGATCACCATGTATCAAGACTGGACTTGCTTTTAGTGAAAATCATTCAAAGACAAAGGAAGCTACAAGTTCTAAGGTTATGAATTAATCGCAAAAGGATAATGAAGCAAAGATGAAAAGCTACATCGAGGATCTCAAGAATTCCAACAGTGACAATTTGAGAATGCCCCTTCACCAAACACAACCATATATGACTAGTTTTTATCATTCCTTTAATGGCTATTGTTTTTCATGAAACAAATTTGGTCACAAAGCAATAAATTGTAGAATTCGTGCAAGGAATATCCCTAACTTCACTAAAAGAAATTATAATCCATTTGCTCCTTTAATGAATTATGATATCGTGTGTTACAAGTGTAACAACTTTGGACATATATCGCATTTCTGCAAAACCATCTTTGTTGAACCTCCAAGACAAAGAAAGAAGGAAAATATTCCTAACAAACAAAAGGGAAAACCTATCAAAGTTCAGAAAAATAAGATGGATGCAAGAGATAAAAAAACCAATGCAAGTGCAACTTGCATTTCATATACCTCCTAGTTCATTTGGAGAAGCACGATTTCAAGGTGAGTTATCCAATGCACCATCTGTTACCTCCATGAAGAAGTCAATTTAAGGTGAGATCAGCTAATATGAGCTTTCTCTTGTCATTAATCAAAGGAAGAGAATTAAAAAGGCATCTTATATTAAAATGATTGGAGAAAAGAAATAATGAAGTTTCCATAGAACATTGAAGAGGAAGATTAAACAATGACAATGGTTCAATGTGCAAAAGTGGCAATCAAAATATCATGAATGACAAAATGTTACGAAGCAATTTAACATTGTGCAAAATGGCAAATGTTATAAAGTGATGAGAAATACTCTTGTTTAAAAGAATGCAAACATTGAAAGAAGAAAGAAATCATATTGAAAATGCTATGGATGAATAGCAATAAGGATATGGTCAAATAATCAATTGATCTACTGTCTTACGGAATAAATCTATATTAAGGATAACAATGAATTGGTATCATAAAATATTGGCATCAAGGAATAACAATAGCTTGGTATCCACATAATTGGTTAGAAGTGTTCAAGACAAGAGATTACATACCTCTACCAATGCACATGAAGCGGCAAGTCACAATCTTATGATGAGATTGAAGAGTTGGGAGGGTTAAAAGAATAGAGATTGATCTCAAGAAGGATTAAAGCAAGGGGGAGCCTTACAGACAAAGGCAACATCAAAGAAAAATCACATCATGAAGGAAAGGAGTTAGTTACATCCCTTTGTCATTGATGTCAAAGATGGGGAGATACAGATTTGGGGAAGAGAAAGAATAGATTGTCATCAATGGCAAAGCAAGAGATTGTTGAAATTATTGTCATTGATGTCAAATAAATGAAGTTGTATTATTGATATAAAAGATAAGAAGACAATATTATGTAAAGACTATCATCAATGTCAAAAATAAATAAATAAATAAACAAGCTATGACTGTGACTTACATTATAAGGCAGCAAATTTATTAAAGAATGGTGACTAGATGAGTTCATAAAGAGAGTCAAGCAGCGACTCAATAAAGTTTCAGTTCTAGATAAAGCAACCAATGCTTTAGAGGCAGAAAATAAGAATCATAAATAGCGATGGTAATAGGAAATAAATCATACTTGTTATTGCGCACAGGCTATCCACGCTATAAGTGCACAATAATTTGTCAAAAGAAGCAGCGATGGAAGATAAGAAATAAACGTCAAGAAAGAAGCAGTGGTTATGGTTATTAATATAGCGATGGAAGGTAAAGAGTTACAAAGAGAGATGACTTCCTTATCTAATACTGCAACGACTTATTATCGTTATGCTGGCCGATTTGATAGTCAACAATTCACTAAAGATTGTGAATATGGAAGAGACAATTGTGATCATAAAACAAGTAGCAATTAATAAAAACTATGATTAATTTGTAAAGAGAACGTTGGAAATAAAAGACAATCGTGATGACTGTTATTAAACATTCATTTTAAAGCAACAATTACTAATATATTAAGTGCCCATGTAATGCCATTGATGCACATATTAACAAGACAATGCTTATATGATCGAAGATTAAGACTGGAGTATTAACCATAATCTTGAAGAAAGGCAGCAATAACGAAGGTCAAAGCTGTAGCGACTAAGATCGCCCAAGATTGAGAAGCAGCTGATGATTAATGGAGCAGCGATTCCTTATTAAGAAAGAAGTCAAAGTCAGCAAACAATCTCATTCATTACGTGCAAACCGATTGATAACCAAAGGTGATGGATTAATAAATAAAGCAAGTCATAACAAATGGATTAGTCTATAAGCAACGAAATCATAAGAAATGGTTATTAATATGAAGATAGAATCAACGATTTGTTGAAGACAAACAAACAATTAATATTGTGGTCAACTTCACCATACTTATCAGATAAAGAGCAGCGATTACACAAGTTAAATAGATTGACTTTATTAAGGATTGGGTTTAATTGAATATAGACAGCGACTATGTATTGCAGCTCGACTACACTACTCAATAAGCTATTAGAATGGATAACGACTTCAATTTGTTACTAGGCAAACAATTGACCAAGGGTGGAAAACTTTAGTGATAAAACTACCATTATATCAGAGGGCTTATTTTTTGCTACAGCCACCCACTAATCTCTATGGACAAGATCTTCTATCTTAATGATATATAACTCAAAGTTCTAGTCATTAATTTTTTTTATCTTCAGACTTGAAGTCGTCATTGTTTTCCTTCACACATGAGATTCAACTAAGTTAAACTCCCACTTAAGAAAAGGCTTATCATAGAGCCAATATGACCTGTCAAAAAACTAGCTAAACCTAAGCTTTGATACCAAATGAAGACAAATGATACTAATAAACCTATGCAAAGAGAAGCAGTGCTAATGGTATTTTATTTACAGTAGAAAGCAATAATGACTGACACATAGTATAATGAGAGATTTTACCTTGGGAAGCCCTTTTGGGGGAAAACCTAGCAAAAACAGCACTCAGTCTCTTTATTAACTCTATAGTCCACAATACAATAAGATATTTCTTACTTGTATATAAGTCTAATCTATGTGAAAGATTTTATAGGCACATCACTAAAGTAAACAACTGAGTAATATTACAATACAACGAGTATAAAATAGTGAGCTGGAGAAACCACCTTTAATGGGCAAAAAGTCCAATGCATGACCACTCATACTGCTTAGGCATTGCGCAGCCCCAGGCACCACTAGGAATGGTGGGTTCTAGATAAGGGAAGCAGAACATGCGAGTATACAGCACATATCCAACAATTGGTAGGCCTTGGGAGGTTGTTTGAAAGAGCAATAGGTGGTGCTAGAACCTGTAAGATGTACCATGGAAAACACTGTATAAATGTTTGTACCAAACTGTAGACATTTTAAAGTCTCATGGATAATATTGTTATCAATTTCGTTCATTGTGTAGGCACGAAGTTAGGTTTTGTTTAGTTTTAAAACTGTTAGTTACATCCTATAAGGCAGTCTGCTTGTGAACCTTCATCACATATGAAGTTGGGTTTGATCTTGTGGTTAAATATTTCAGCTGCGGCCTACAAGGTGACTCATTTCCAGTGTGTAAATTGAATGAACCACTCGATGGTCTAGATCTTTTGGAGTTTGTGTGTTTGGTGTCTTGGTTCGTGTATTCTATACTATGTTCCACAGTCTTAGGGACGGGCAGCAGTCTGAAGCCACTTTTTGGGGACAGCAGCAAGTCTCATGTATTCATAGTTACAGTATGTTATAATTACATGTATATACATATGCTGAATTTGATGCATTATATGAATGTCTAAACTTGAACGGGCAGCAGTCTGAAGCCACTTTTTGGGGACAGCAGCAAATCTCATGTATGCATAGTTACAGTATGTTATAATTACATACATACATATACATATGTAGAATTTGATACATTATATGAATGTCTAAACTTGAATCTTGATGTGATGTGCAACTAAACTTGTAAAATAAGTTTAGGGCCTCATTGTACCAACTAGTATTGTAGATCAACATAAATCTCTTCTACATAATATATCCAAAGTGAATTACAAAAATATGTTCTGAAGTAGCTAAGAGCCACAAAATTCAATCAAACTATGTGCAATGCAAAACAAATTCTCAATTTAGTGACCTCATTTTAATTTTTTATTATTATATGGATCTGTCTATGTAAAATGATCCTTGGTTTGAGGGATTTACTACTTTATATTTTCTTTAATTTCTCATCTTAAATTGGCACTGGCTTGAGATATTGGGTTCGATTTTCCTCTCAAAATTTATCTTAAAAGGTTCCTTTAAATTGCAGTTTGAGGCTTTGTTTTCAGTTGGCTCTCCTTGTTTTCATAGAGTTGATTATTTCGAGCATTACACGATAGGAGATGTTTATGTCGATAGATGTTCTATATTTGAGGAAGTAATCTTTGGTTTCAGATATATATTTTGTCTATTTAGAACATGCAAGGTGTCTGCCAAAAATCTGTCATCTGCTTGATAATTTTGTAACTGCCCATATCCTTCAACATTTGTTACTACATATGCCCATTTGATATGGTATTGCGATGATAGCTGTATGCAGGTTGCAGAAATAAGATTTGCAATACTACAAGAAGCAATGAAATGCTGACGGAGCTTGTTGCTAATCAAAATTGTAATTGCAAAAACAAACTTTGAAGATAGTTATTCCTGCAAAATATGAAACGTACAGGCAAACAATTTCAAATAAAGATGAAATTATGTCAATATTATTACTAATTGAGGATGAAATGTGAATATATGCTTTTAAAAATTAGGGCCGTGCTCTTTATTCTGTTTTAGGCGGAATGTCTGCAAAATTCTGTTCAAAGTTGAGCTCAGAAACTTCAAAAATCTTAGAAGAGTACCCCGTTAACTATCACACCAAGATCTCTTCACTAGCTTGCTGTTTTGCTTCTTTTTAACTTGAATTTCTGGTAAATATTTGATGTTTCCTTTCGAATAAAAGAGGGTCTTCCTTGAAAAATCAGTTTGATGGTAAAAGCATACCTCATATCTTGATGAGACAGTCTGAATTAGCCTATAAATATCCGATGTACAAGCTCCAGTCGTGGCTTAGCTCTAAAAGGGCTATCCTTTATAAAAGATCTGTTGTTGCTTCCTCAAATTACAAGCCTCCCAAAAGTTAGGTCAAACAACAATTATTGATCATCTAGAAAATAATTCAAAATAAAATATGTACATAAACCTGGCCTTTACTAGTCGGGGTGGCAAGGAGAAGAAATGGACTTTTTAAATCAAGGTCAAGGACAACATTTTGGGGTTATAGAACATGTCACCCCTAGAGTTGAAGCAATTGCATTGTTGGTCGTAAAATGGGCTTTGTACTACTTGTTAAGCTACGTTGGTTAAGTATGTTAGTGTCGTTGAGGGTAGTTGTCTGTTGCACGATGGTTCCCCGCGGGCGGTAACCGCAACCCTCGACCGTGTCTTTATATATGCTCTTGTACTTGTTGTTGGATACACTGATGCAAAGAATGATTATTGTACTAGACATTTTGGCATTAATGAAAGCATTGCTCTAAGTTTCTGGTTACTATTCTATCCTATGGTTATTATCTGACTGTTGATATGCAATATTAATAACACACCCCACGGGGTAAACATCTAGCGTCGTTGCCGTCTGAATCTGGGTAGCCACAGAGCGTGAATGGCCTACGGAGGATAATGGGCCAGCCCATTGGCAATAGCATCGAGGGGGATGGTAGCTGACTGAGAGAACTTTACGAAGGGGAGAACGCATTGACAGGCGACTTCGTGATCCAGTTCCAGGCGGCTATAGAGACTTTTGTACGAGGGGAGGCTACACAGGAAGAGGTACCCGAGGGTGTAGTCTAGGACGCTCTCAACGTCAGTCCGACGGCAAATAGGTTGTTGCACCAACTCCCGCGTCTCCTAGCCCAAGCAACCCTTGCCCACCAGCACTGAAGGGAGGAAACCCAACGGGAGGAGTGACGCCAATAGGTCCTTCGAGAGTACGAAGAAAACAACTGTCGCTGGGAAGAGGAGCGTAATGGCAAGCGACGACGAGAAACTTGAACCTTGAGCCTTGGGGGCAGAATAAAGAACACTCCTACATTATGAACGGGGATTAATGCCCAACTTATTAAATAAGGATAGAAATAATAAGGCACAAAGTGAGGAGTGGGAGGCCGCACAGAGAGCCCTAATTCTGGAACAACAAGTAGAACGTAGATGGAGGCTGAGGCAACTTGCCGAAGGGTTGCCCGAAGGGAACCAAGGAGGTGTCACGGAGGGTGCAAGAGCAGAAGCCGAAGGAGATTTCTACGTGTCGCCAGAACATCGTAGGGTGAGAAGCTATGAAGAATTTTTGGAGGAAACAAGGCTACGAAGAAATCTGGTCAAAGAGACCCGGGATCAGTTCAGGAATTTATCCCTTACACCGCGCACGGAAGACCACTGAAGGGAGCGAACAGACGACGACGGTGAGAACGGAGGGGAGGGCAACCGTATGACCGTAGGTGCGTAGGAGGCACAGGCACGAGATAGCTTTAAAATCATCGAGGTTCTGATTTCTTGAATTTTTATTATGCTCATGTAGTGTTAGTGGAAAATATTGGTCCTTTGAAAATAACTCGGTAGTTTTTTTTGTTTTAGCATGACGAGAGAAATACATAGATATATATCTTCAAGAGATGCATAAAGTTTTTGGGTAGGGCTTTGGGTAAGTTGCCTTGTAGAAGTAAGTTGTTTTGACGCTCAGTAGTGCAACCAAAGGTTCTTGATTTTTGCACGAGCTTATAAAGCCCTCCAATTTGAGCTTGTAACGACTTGAATGCTACAATCTTAGGGATTTGGAGGTGAACATGATGTCAGATACGTGCCTATTAATTATCAAGAAGGGATTGACACCAATAATGATCTCTGAAGCTTACTTATTGGATAGCTGGCAATGAACATCTCTACAAGGTAGTAAATGCTCGAGTAAAAACCATTGATTAGGAACATAATTTTAAAAAGTATTTTTGTTTAATATATTGTGATGTAAACAAAAATGCTTGTAAAATAACATCAAAGGTTATATAAGTAATTAATTTCAACAAATTAGAATAAATTTGTATGGCATATAAACATTTTGAATAAAAGATTGCAACATACAATAGTTAATTTGTTCTTAAAATCACTGGACTAAATGAGCTTCTTCACAATTTAAGAACATATGTTTCCCTGACCGTTTGCTTATGTTATCCTTGAATCTTGAAATAGAATAGTAGCTTTGGATAAATTTCATTCTCTTAGGAGTTCATTCTCTTAGGAGCTCAAAAACTCATTGACAAATTTCAATCTTATAATTACTATGATGTGGAACATTGCACACACCTGTCATATATGAATATATGCATTCCCGATGAAGCTTTTCTCCAAGATCTCCCGACTGAACCCACGGCCCCTTGTGAAAATGGTTAAGATTTTGTAAATATTACCATCTCACAAGTGCTCAGAGCCAAAGAATACATGGCTACAACCGATCCCCCTATCGCCTGGTATGTAGGCGGCAAGAGCGCCATCTATTTGCTACACAGGCTACAACCCCATTGACATGCATGCTCTATGTAGATGCCCAGACAAGCCAAGCAAACCGTTTGGAAGATTGCTTTACAGGAAAATAGCCTCTTAAATTTGATAAAAAGGCTTATGAAACTTTCACGATAATTTGAGAATAATGCCAAGAACTTTTTTTTTTAAATTATGATTTCACCCAAAATAACCTTCATTTTCTTGATCATTTTCTAATTCATTCAGAGGTTATCAGCGCAAAAGTACAGATAAACTTCAACAACATAGTATGAAATGAATGATCCCACAGCAAATACTTTATTATTTGTCATATAAGGATCTGCTTCATTCTCCCCGATGCCAGATGTCTATGTCATTGGCAAACGTGTGAAAATATCAGAAGAAATTTCAAAGAAAGCGGCTAATTTGTTAACCTCAGCTGGACCCTTTCATTAATAAACCATAATTGGGTATCTCACTGGAAGCTTTAAATTGATCTGTCGTTAGAGACCTGTCTTCACAAGTACCGAGTTGTTTTTTACGCCATATAGTTAGGATCGTCAACTGCAGCACAAACTCTAGACTCCTTTTTGGTTTGAATAAAATGCTCAATGGAATTATTGCAAAATGACAGGAAAAAACAATTGAAATCTTCTCGAGATGGAGTAACAAAAAACCCTTATCAAATATTTTTTTATACATCAACAAAATGAGCAGAAAATACGAAAAAAGCAGAAAGAAACATACCTAGTTAGAGCAAGGTAACAAGAATAAAAAGCAGAACGGCAGCAATGAAAGAATACTTAAGCGCGGCAACAGCAATTGCCAGAGATACAAAGAAGAGCTGCCAACATATATGGGCAGTTGCCCAAGCAAGAAGCCCAATCAAGCCCACAGTCAACATATTCTCAGGGTCAGGGTCCAGCAAATCAGTCAGGCCAATCTTTATTGGTTCTATCGGCTCCAAATCCCCGCCATTCCCTGATGCAAAAGAGTCCCAGAATGCATTTGACGTTTGATCTTTTTCCTCTTTACTTTGTGCCGATGTTACCTGTCCCCTTCTTAGTTTAGACCAGAATCCATTTTCCCTCCTAGGCTTAGAAGTGGTGTTGTTAGTTCCTTGCTGTTTTCCTGCATTTTCTCCATTGTTGTTGGTTTTTTCTGCAACCACCAAACCCGGTCTCTGCTTCCGGCTTCTGAAGATGGGTAATGCATGAAAGCTGGTGTGAAAGGTTCTAGCTTCAAATGAATGGGGGTGCTTCAGAGTATGAAGGTGAAGCAGGGACCCCATGCCCTGCAGATTGGTTCGAAGACCGAGAGTTATATAACTGGATGCCCTGGACACTCGATGGACTTAACATTCCGTGGAAATTTAATTTGCACATTATATGAACAAGAGCTGTGAGACAGCATGAGTCCCTGCCATTAACTAAAAATAGATAAGCTATAGTTCTTTGCCAATACAACCAATACAAGTCTTCATCTATAGAGTTGATCATGTTTGTTAAGTTTTTGTCAACAAAGTAGATATTATGCAATTGCCTAGATTATTAAAGTCAAATGATAGATCTTTTAATTAGTGTGAACTTTAAAGGACTTCAAACTTAATACAAAAACAAAAGACAATATGTAGAATGCATAATCTGGACAAGATCAAATTTTTATATAAAAAAAAGTTCAGATAATTTCAAGTTTTAGGAGTTCAAATTACAATAGAACAACAAGAATAAAAGTGATATTTAGGCAAGTTTTAAGGAGTGCAAATTACAATAGAACAACCAAGAATAAAAGTGATATTGGTAAAATTCAAACTTTCATTAGTGAAGTTGTGCTTGCTTTCATTCATAGAAATTTAGATCATCTCAGGTCCTTTTCTCATTGGGATAATTGGGTCACTTGGCGATGGTCTTTACTTCATTTGATGCCTTCTCATGGGGTTATAACAGATGGAGTATCTTTGACTCTTAAGCGCAAGATGGCTAAATGGAGTCCTCCTCCTTTTCCTTCATTCAAACTTCAATTTGATGGGGCCTCTAAAGGGTAATCTGGGGAGGTCTGGGGTTGGGGTAATTATTTTTGATCACTCCTCAAAGATCATCAAAGCAGTGGGTAAATATATTGGTCATGCCACTAATAATGTGGCTGAGTTTCAGGCCTTATCCCTTGAACTTGATCTTGCTCGTTCTTTAAACATTAAGGACATTGTTATTGAAGGTGATTCAATGCTGGTATTTCAGGCAGTTGCTAGAAAAAAGTGTCTCTCTTGGCACCTGCAGTATTTTTTAGAGCACATTCTCCTTCAACTAAATGGATTTTCCACTTTCTCTATTTCTCATTGTTTTAGAGAAATTAATGCTTTCGCAGATTTTCTTGCAAACAAGGCTGTTGTTGAGGGTGCTGATCATATAGAACTTGCCCCTTCGGATTTTCCTATCTCTTGCATGAAACTTCTCTCTTAATAGACCTTTCATTCAGAAACTTCCTTCATTCCCTATTCTTGGTGTGGTTGTCCTTTTCTCTGTTATATTCCAGATGAGGGACAAGTTATTTGGTGGTGCAGATGGCTCCTTATCTTGTTGTTGTTGTTATGGCTTTTTACTTGGATTCTTTTATGGATAGGCCTCTCCCTGATTCCTGAGGGTTTTTTCCATCCTTCTCTGCTTATTATATGGATGGGCATATGTTTGCTAACTATTCTTGTGTTGTCAGGTCTGCTTTTACTTGGTTCCCTTCTAGCTGTGGGTTTGTTCTCTGCAGGGCCTTGGAGTCATGCGATGCATAGACAGTTTGGTCCCTTTTGGGTGATGACACTGTTTTTGTGGACATGGTGGTCTCATTTTGGGGTGCCATCTTCTTCACTGATTCCTATAAGCTTTTTCCAAGCTTCCTTTATATCTAATGCGATTGATATTGTAATCAGGGGTTGTATCTGGGTTGCCTATGGGCTTTTATAATGGGTAAATAGGCTTTTGTTTTTTGAGCAATACTGAAGGGTTTTCTTACTGGTTCTTTCCCTTCAGTGCTCGTTGAACTAGACACCATGTAAAAAAAAATATAAAGATTTAATATAATTTCAGTGGTTCATCCACTTTTATCAAAAAAAAAAAAGTGATATTTAGGCAAGTTGAGTATAGAAGGCTTTAACAAAAATCATATCGAAATAATTATCATTGATAAGATATTAGGAAATAGGTACATAACACAAAAGCATTGTGTCTAGTTTTAATATGCAAAAGTCATGAAAGAGGTATCAAAATTACTGTGTGAAAAAGTTTTTTATTTAGAACAAAATTTTGAGTTTAGCAATTCAGCTGTAAAGGTATTATGTTTACAAAAACTTAAGTATTGTATCAAATAGCATTGAGCATTATAAGTATGCATATAACATTGTAAGATGTTGTTGATTGTTCCCAGCTTTTGTATTCAAATTCCTGCAAAATTAAGAGATATAGCAAAGAGTTATGATTACCATTATCTATATAAACTTTATATTTAAAATGCATATTTAATTCTCTACAATGAGTTGTATCTCAAGTCATAGCAGAAAAACATTCAACATTGACTATTAATTTTACTGGCTATAAATATGTTGTGATGAACTAGTAAGCTTATCTAGTATAAAGAATGCAATTGAAACAATCAGATAGATAAGAAACAACAATCTTCAAAACCCATGAGCCAATATTTTCTTAGTATTTTAAAATGTTATTTCTATGTGGAAAATATGATGATAATGATAATGTTATTTTGACTCTAAAAACTACAAAAATAGAGCTCCTATTAATCAAAAACAAAATTCTGATCAATTCTAGTTGCAACTGATTTATTCAATAAATACCAAACTAGGCTACGATGCAACAATTGATTTTCCTGGTGTTTGATTAAACAAGCTTCTCCAATATTTAAACTTTGGAAATTGCTATATGTTCTTATATGTTGAAAATTGAAATATATAAAGACTTGTTCCATGGTGTTTGATTTCCTCGCTAGATGTGTTGACACTAGCACCTTAGTAGGATGCTAGAGAACACACGAATTTTGTTCAAGATGGAAAAGTAGCTGGTTGGGGAGGTGAGCTAAATTTAGGAATGAATTGAAAGCCCATGGGTAAGTTGAATATTTTTCTCTCATGTTGTATGGTTTTGTCTTCATGGAGTAGCTTTTTACTTTCGTCTTGAAGTTTAATCATGTTGCTCAGTGAAAACTAATAATGTTGTTATGACTTCTAATAGAAGTTAATTCATTTGTAAGCACTAAAAAAATTGATGAGTTAATCAGTATTTGGTTCATCTTTTTGTTGTAGATTTGAGTGCTAATGTGCATTACTGCTTCAACTTCAGCAAGCAATGTAGTAAATTTCAATGGAACAAAGACGTTGTAAAAAGTAAAGAGAAAGGTTGTAAAGAGCAAATTCAAAAGTATAGTTGCACAGTTGAGGAAGAGATATTGATGATCTTTTAGGATGGCACTGACTAGGCACCAGATACACAATCATATAAACTTAAAGCATTAAACATGATTTTTAAACTCATCATATCAAACAATTTAATTTGAAAAGCATACAACAAAGTCTTATGATGACATTCTTATTGTAAGACATGCATACCAATCTCTAAGAGATGTCATCTAAAAGCACAAGGAATCAATTGCATTTGTGCATCAATAAAAGTTCTATTCACAAAAGCAAATGAATATTAATGCCATAATAAACATTTCCTAAGGTACAAATACCTAAAAGTAAATTATTTATTTATTTTTGAGTGACTTTTGACAGTTTATTGTTTCTTATGACACTTCTGGGCAAGTGTTTGTAAAAAATGCTTGTGAACGTATGTTCAATAAATGCAATGCAAGAGGGCAATGATAGCAGTAGCAGAGTACACTGGCTTGAATTTAATAAAAAAGAGCAAGTGGAAGCCTGGAAAGCTGTAGCAAAGGCTGTTCATGACAAGGCTTTTGTCTGGTCTTTTTTGGCTCCTGGAGGTTGTCTATACTAGACATTTGTGATTCCAAGTAAGAGAAATATTAATTTTGTAATCGAATGGGGAGAAAGATAGTAGATTATCAAATTCTTAATACCCTTGTCTAGAGTTAGTGACAATCATTATCATGCATTTTGTGTAAAACAATGAGAATACAATGTAGGCCTGATGGTTCAAGAAGTCTGAGTTTTTAATCTCAAAATACTGTAGGATTCATGTGCTAAATTTTCCTCTTTCTAATGATGACTTATGATGACTTTTTCTTCTTTCTGATAATCAATCACTAGGTGTGATTCGAAATATCGAATCTGAAAAATACACACAAGTTAACCCAAATAAATTTAGCATATGGATTCATGAACTGTAGAAAACTAATTCCTTCTAATACTGTAGTATTTTCTTTGTTGTGTAGAAATTGCATTTCTAATAGAGAAATTTGATCTTTTCATATGTAGTGTTATGTAGGATCTTCTAGTAGCTCCGTTATGGACATAAGAAAGCCTATGTGGGCTTGCCAATAAAGAGTAATGAATATCAGATTATCCTCTTTGGATGATTATATTAGATCTTTATTCTGAAGTCAGCAATACGTAAAGACAATTGACTAGCTATATATTCAAATGCCTACAATAAATTCACAGCTAATGCATTTAGTATTTTATTTGGTTACTTTAAGACACTATATATTATTTTCTTAAATATACAAAAAAAATTATTTTTTTCTAAGAAGTTGTGGAGAAGATACAAGATAAAGAACAAATCAAAGTCATAGCAGAAGTAGGAATAAGTTTATTTTATAAGCTAACCTTTTATTTTGCGGTAGAAAGATTCACTTGCAATTGGTTCTTATTTGGAGTCTTTTTTGCCTTCGAACTAACAATGTTTGCTTGTGTTCACTCAAATGATTTTAAATAAGGAAAAATAAAACTACAATTATTACACGAAGCATAATGGTGTAGGGAATTGTTACATAATTAACTGCTCTATTATTAAACATGAACTAACAACATTTAAACACTTTATAAAATGAAAACAACTGCAAAATTAATTAAATTATGATAAACTATTATTTTACGGTAAACTGATATTTAATATTCTAGAAAAGGGATATACTTGATAGTGTGTATTGAAACTATAGAGCCAAACAAGAAGAATACATGTGCAAAATAATGCATTCAAATGTATCATGAAAGACTAACATGTGGACAAGAGAAGGAAAAGGACTTAAGAAGAAGCAAATACATGTAGTCTGGCAAGTGGAACAGTATTTCTTCAAAAGCTGTTCACATTTGTTTTCGTGTTAACACGTGATTAGAAAAAAATGTCAAGTTAGTCTAACATTAAGAAACCCATTCTGAAGAAATAAATGTTTGTTATCTGTGTTGAAATGTCATAACAATCATATGCATCAGACATGGCAATGGCTAAGCAGGTCGAAAGGGAGGGAGATTCAACTTTGATCAATCACAATAGCTTTGTGGTGGTCTCAATAATGATCTTTTAAATATGGTTTTCCTCAACCAAATTGTATAGGACTTGAACTATTCCAGACAGGGAGTGCTTCATGCTGATAACATAGTGGTGGTCATATCTCAATCTTTCTAATGACTAAAATGTAACACTTTTGCATATCTTACACAAGGAGTGTCATAAAGGTGTTGTAGGCAGGGGAAATGATTACTTAGAAAAGACAAAACAAAAAAGAACCTACAATCTAACTACTCATCATTGTTTTAATGGAGAATATTGCAACAGTTACAGCTCCAAAAGTGAACAAAGACAAGGAGATGGATAAACATGAAGGATAAGAATTATTCTGCCAAATGTTGAAAGCCAAATATTTATATTAGCTTTTCAAATCATTTTTAGGCATTCATTCATTAGAAGAAAAAGAGAGGCAAACAACCTTTAAATATTGTAGCTCATGTATAGTAGCATTAACAATGAGCTTTTGTAGCTGTAATAGTGAGTATGATAGTTGTTGTTGGAGATCTATTTTCCAGGAACAAAATCAATAGCATTCAATATTCTATTCAGCAAAAATAGTCAGTCTATGGTGCTCTGTTACATGCTCTGTTCAGTAGTAAAAAACATTGGCTTGTAACAGTTCAAAGAACAGTAATAATGAAAAAATGCGGTTTGGCATTGTCTTGGTTATAATTGGTGTAAATAACTCTTTTTAATTATATATAAACATTTATTTAATTTTATAAGGCATTGTGAGCAATTGAAATAGCATTGATAGAAGTGATTGCAATAGCCAATGCAAGCAACTCAAATTTAGACTGAATTTTTTTAAGCACTAAACCTCTAATATGGAGGTTTCAGAGATCTTCAGGCGAGGCTTTAGCCTACACAAATATTAATAACATTAAATACACATTTCTAGTACAACTGTAACATAACTTGTTTATGCAACAGACTAAGTCAAAGAAATATTCAAAAATCAGATTAAGTGGTGCAGGAGTAGATTGAGGAAGTGCAAGAAGTGCAGGACTAGATCAAGAGGAAGTGCAAGAGTAGATTGATAAATTGTATGATATTTTTGAATTGTTCTTCTTGGAAAATAGTGGCAATTAAGGCCTAAAAAGGCAATAAACTAATAGTAACATAAAATGAACTTGAGGACACTATAAATGAATGACAACATCATTGTCATAGTAATATAGAAGAGTAAACATGCAGTGATAAAATAAAAAGACATTCTCCTATTTGTATAATTATTAACATCAATAACAAGAGGCTATATTATTTTCCAAATTTGAACAATTATAGAAAAGGAAGAAGAAATTGTTTTTACTTGATATTTGCAATGTACAGCGAACAGCATGTGTCCTAGCATTGGTTCAATCTGCGAAGTACTAAAAAAATGTTAGTTATAGTTTTACGTAATTTTGAAAATAATTAAACAATTGTCTTTTTCTAATAATATTAAATCAATTCTTAATAGACATTAAATATATTACACAACAGTAAATGACATAAATGCATTGTGTGATAAGAAGATCAATTAGCTTGACACCACCTTTGCAAGAGTGACCTATTTGTTCTTTGTATATAGGCAAGCTGATTTACTAGTGGTAAAATTTGTAATGAACGATAGCAAAGGAGATTCAAAAAGTAAAGTCCAAACCATACAAATGCACATACAAGATGATCTAGACAAGCATGAGGACACTTTGGCAATGGTAGGGTTGTCTTGAAATGTGAAAATAAACTATGTTGACAGTAAATAAGATATGAGTCATAGTAAATCAAGGAAGCTATAAAAGGCATTGTTTGGAATAAGTGAATAAAAGGCTTAGAAGGTAAAGAGGAGACAACCAAGAGCAAGATAAGATGGCAAAGATGCATGTATTCCTACAGGAAAATGACCACAAAGTAATGGTTTCAAAGCGTGAGCAATGTCAACAAACAAATGACAGATGAAAAGCCCTATGATGATAAGATTCAACGATAAAGGAGCAGTTATAAAATGTTAGTGTGAATGTGGTTATATCATCTGAAGTGGTTTATGCTCAGAAATCATAGAGGCCTATATATTGTATCTAACTTGTCAATGTATTTTCCTAATAGGTGTTAGTTTTATATGGGGATGGAGAAAGCAAGAAAATATGAAGATTTGCTTGGTTAAGGACACTAATATGAAGCTGATTACATTAAAAAATGAACAATTTTACCAAGAAAAGTAGTCATTAACATTCAAGACAAAAAGAAAGCTTGCTTGGATTTATCGGATCAATATATGTAGCTTCCACCAAATTTCATGATAGTTTCATGAGCCATAACGCAATGATTATGTCTTAGATAGGTTTTTATAGTTATTCAAAGTGGTGAAGAGTGGAGACAGAGGTCACCTTAGATCCACAAGTAGCTGAATAGGGAATGCATGAATGTCTTGTTTTATTTTAAAAGGAATAGTTTTTAAAGCACTTTCAGGGATATTTGTGTGGTTTCCACATTCTCTTGCTGTTTCTTTGGATGTAGTGCAATGAGCCACCATTTGATTTTGTCATTAATTGAGTGGTTGTCAGGGTCACTAAAAAATTGTGTTCAAATAGAAAAATAGCTTTAAAAAATTATAAAATTATCATCTCATATTAGTTGAATAACTCCTATATGATTTATAAAATTATTGGTTTTTATATTATCAACGTTAACTTTAATTCAACAAAGTTTGAATTTATATTATTGCCTTCTCAAGATAATCTGTCGAATGTATTCTATTCTTCCAATGGTGCAAGTAGTATAGTTTAGTAATCTGTATGCATATAAGTAGTATTGGAAATCCTCAGCCTATATTCATATATAATCAACAGAATCCAAGATAACTCATTCACAAAACCACAACAGTCATAGGTAGAATCGTATGGTTTATAGTGACCTCAAGATAGCTAGCGTGGGCTTGAGGGTTGCTTCAGATTTTTGCATTTTGGCATAGCTTAGGCAAGATTAGAATGTTTGGTTTCAATACATCGTGTTATGCTTCATGGGAATGGAAGAAAGTCTAATGAATTAAAGGCAAGCAAACCTGGAAGAATGTCAAAAGAATCACAACGGGGCAGGTAGATGAATAAGTCTCAAGTGGGAAAATGTCCTAAATGTTGCATGGAACATGGTGGTATTGAGAATGAATCTAAACCAAAAAGAGACACAGTTATCATAGAAGATGAAAACGTTACACTAGCTTCAATCCTAAAAAATAGAAAACGCTTTTCGTTGGTTGCAGAGGGTTCGGGTGATTTGTCTTTGCATAAAAAGAACCCCTAACTTCTTCTAGCAAAGAATTTGTAATAGATCGTTCTCTCATTTTGTTTGAAGCACATAAACATTAGTCTTATCATGGCAAATTTTGCAGCAAAAACGATAGTTTTGGACATGTCAAAGTGAAGTGTGTATCTATATCCTAAAGCATTAAAGTTCTAGAGAAATTCATTGGCTTTCTTTTCTGATGTAGTTTTATTATTATTATTATTTTTATTATGAGGAGTTCAAAAAAATAAAAATACATACATAGATCCATAAAAAGTGAAGTTTCATCAAAACGAGGTGAACTTGTATGAGATGATATTGATTCGTGGCAACCAGAGCAGCTAACAAAATCCCATCTTCGTTTATACACTTGAGTGTGCATGAATTTAAATTTGATATTGTTGCAGGAATATTTACTTTTGTACTGAGTGGAAGGTATCATCTATATTTTGCCCGTTCAGTACTATTTTTCATTGATTGTTGTGTCTATATCTAATGTTTGTCATCAATCTATTTAATTGCAAATTATCTTAGTTAGAATAGTCAATATCTTTTTGTAATTTAAAAACATTTTTCATAGCATAGTTGGGTATGTAGTCATAAATAAAAGGAAATGACACGTTACCATACATGATCATCAATTTGGTGCTATGTTGGAAATTAATCTTGGATATTTTTAAAATAATATATAGATAGTCAGAAATAAAAGGAAATGACATGTTATCATACGTGATAATCAATTTGGTGCTATGTTGGAAATCAATCTAGTCTACACGTTACCATGAATCTCCAGATTAACTGTACATGTAGTAACAGGGAAAAACAGAAGTGGGTAGTGCCTAAAACAAGTTAGTAGACTATGTAATGCAAGGGCTGCTGAATTGGGAGATTCGGGTTTTGGGTCCATTGAAGAAATGCCAATATATTAAAAATTTCTTCTTTTGACAGATTTGCATCACCAATTTTTTTTCTTTCAAATTTTGTGTCTTTTCATTGATCATATTTTTGGTAGATTTTACGCTCTTGATGCAAATATTAAATCTGAAGAGAAACAAAAAAAAAAATTTACCATGAATTGTAGTTATAGATTTATTTTGTGGCACCAATTTAGGCAATTACTTGGATTTTACATGATGATCCTTCTTTTTGATAAATGATTTGAACTCTGTTCTGAAAGTCAAATTATTTGGGCGTGTTGAAAACTCTTGGATTTCAATGGCTTTGAGGTAAGGAACTATATGGATAAAATAAAAAATAGTTGTGATGGACACCCAAAGATTAAGGAAAACAATACTTTGGTGGAGTGTTGATTCTAATGCTATTGTTGAATAAGGTGTTCGGGAACCTAAATCCTACACAAGTAGAGTTTAATCATATTTATCTAAGAAAAAAATTGCTTATTTGATTATGTAAATTTATTTCATAAAATATTTTGGATCATTTCGAAAATTTAAGCTGGGTTGGCATCCCAAAAACTGAATAACTGTTATGTTCTTAACACATTTTAAATGCAATGATAGAGACATTGACATCTGTCCAACAAGTTGAATTAGTGGGGAAACATATGAGAAGTCAATAGACATTCAAATTAATTCTTCTATCGGTTCTAATTTTATAAATTCCTTGAAAGAGAGAAATCCAATTCCGAAAGTGTCTACAAATTTTTATTGCGAAGAGCTGAGGTTAAAACAAAGCAAAGTAGTTTAAGGACTGTGTTTGAATAGAAGAAAAAGCCTGTGATTCCAGCTCTTTTTTTTGCAAACCATTGAGGTGGAGTGGGCAAGACCACTTTAGCTTATCAGGTGTCTTCTTCCATCGTGGTCACAAAGTGCTTGTTATTGAGTGGAAGATTCATGGTTTATTGCAGATTTCAGTGTTGGCAAAATGCTTTTTTCTAATTTCTTTTGCTCTTCATAAATGTCATTTTCAGACCTTTGTGGGAGTTATGTGGTTTTCTTGACAGCTTTAGATTATTTCTTAGAAGGTAGATCATAGGCTTTGATTTTGAAAAGAAAAGCATCAAAAGTTTTTCAATTTGGATTATACTTCATAGTGCATACATGATGTTTGTGTAGACCTGTCACGAAACTTTTTTGGGGGGTTTGAGAAGAAATACATGGATAAATTTAGTCAGTTTGCAGAGAAGTTGGTCCTCTATGCTACTAACGTCTCTTCCACACTATAAATCAATGGCAACATCATTGTCATAGTAATATAGAGCATAAGCATAATAATGTGGATAAAGACTGTCAATAGTTTTAAGAGCATGCAAAAACTCCAATGGCCCTAGTTATGCTTAATAAGCAGGACCCTGCGGGTGTTCATGTTACTGCTAGGAATATTGTGTGAATGTGTTTTGAAACCCTTAACAGTGATGTGAATGAACAAAAAAGCACATAAAATCTCTGTGGCAATTTCCTTATTGGCAAATATAATGCACAAAGTGAGTATTGTTCCCTGCTTTAGGGAGCATTCCATACTTTATTTGGGTAAAAGGTTTTGTTGAAGATGATAAATATGCAGATCTCATGCTTTCAGCTTCAATTAGCAGATTTACATGAATGGATGATGAAGTGCTAGGCAGAAAAAATAAAAGGGGAAATATAGAATCATCCTAATGCTCAAGATTTCTTTGTATTATCGTGCATAGAAGCAGGGGATCAAATTTCTTAAAAATATCTTCCAGAAATAAATAGGTAACGTTGAACTAAGATCATTCTCAGATATAAACAGAATTTAGAAGCCCCAAAATTAATGTTTGCAGTAAAAAAAAAGAGCCAAAGCCTGAAAACTTCCTTTTCAAAAGACAAAAGGATATGAAGACCTCGTTCACACCAATAAACAATTAATTGACAAATGGAAACCCTATTTTCAATAATCAACATTGAACCATCGAACAAACCATGGCAAGCAACATAGTCAAGATTCTGCACAAATTGTGTCATGTAGTTAACAATGCCATGGGGCAAAAGAAGAATTATTTTAAAAATGGGATGAACCAAAATCAATCTTGCTCCAGCTGCTGCCACAATCTGTGCACAATAAACTAAAACCTGCAAAGCAGGCAAAACAAAACTTGGGTATTGCAAATCCAATTGTTTTACACAGACGAAGAAAAACCTCAATCTCTGTGTACAGTCAGCAAAAGGATTTGAAACGGTTGTCCACAGAAACAGACATAACTGACCAAATTGAATAGAATTTAGCTTTACCTAAAAAAACTCAAGGCTTTAGAATTTTATTTAGAAACACAAAACGGTAAGATTAATTAGATTGTGTGATTCTTACCTTTGAAAAACAGTAAGCAAAAAATGTTGTAATTGTATCAACGTACAGATGGAGAGAAGCAAAAATGCAGCAACACTACAAAGCAACAATCGCTGAAAACAAAATGGAGCAGCCACAAACAAGCAACTATTAAATCCTTCAAATTAGAGCATAGATACATTTATTTTCGCACTCATTTTTATTTATCGTGTTAGCAACTGTTTATTCCAAAATTAATGGTGTAAACACACCATTAACACGCATATTCGTATTGACATTTTGAAACCAAAATAGACGCGTCTAAAATTTCAACAACCAATCAAAAAATGCTTAAAATAATAAATAAATTATTTTAAAATCTTTTTAATGAAAAATTAACATCATATTATAGTTTATTTCATAGTTCTTGTCTTAAAAAATTGCAATGAATAAATTAATTGTAATTGTTGGTGGCAGTGAAAACATTAGTGAAAACATTAGTGGCCTATGTAAATTATTTTATTGTTTCACTTTTCGGAAGTAGCATATTTATAAAAATTTATAGTAGTAGCATGTCTATATTTAAAAAAATAAGATTAATTTACCTAGCCTTTATCATATCAATCTTATATATAAAATTAAAAATTAACTTGATTATTGTATTTAGTTGTTTTTTTAATTTTTAATGAATTATTCATCATTGTAAATTATCAATATCTATATCAATTGCTTTTTCATTTTGTGAAAATGAATGCATGTCTAATGTTAGTGATACATCTTATCACTGGAACATATATCTAACAAGGTTTGGCAAAACTATTTTGTTATTTGAAAGATAAACAATTTAAAACAAAATTGACTCCCTTAAACAATTTGAAAATAGAATTGACTTGCTTAAGCAATTTGAAAATAAATAAATGAAAAATGGAAATAATATTATAAAAAAATTAATAATATTATTTATATTTTAATATTAATGACAAAATAAATAAATAATTTTACAGTTAAAGTCTTCCAAATAAAACAAAAATGTCTGCAAATTGTTGTATATATTTTGGCTATACACAAACTATTCAAAGATCTTATGCATCAATCTTGGTTCTAAGATATAAATCTAAGACACGAAAACAAAAAAGTCATCATAAGAAATATAAAATAACAACTAAAAGATAATTAATACATTTGAAGAATTTTTTTTTGTTAATAATATAAATATAATATGCAATAATAAATGAAATTGTAAAAAATTATTAAGGATATGATTTATATTTTAATATAAATAAACACGGATTTTTTTTTAGTTTGAATGAAGTTCAAAGGCATAAAGTGTTAAATATTTACTTTTAAAATTTTAAAATAATATATTCAATTAAAAATATTTCCAGAATTGAAAGGAAATATAAAACTCCAATGCAATTAAATCTACAAACTTTTTTCAACAATAAAGATTAAACTCTTTAAGCTCAATAGATTGAAAGATTCAAAAACCTTTTATAACAATAAAGATTGAACTCCGTTAATAATTATAATTCTATGAAAAATTTAATAATTTTCATTATAATTTTATGAAAAAATTAATACAACTCCAATGCAATTAAATCTAGAAACATTTTCTAACAATAAAGATTAAACTCAATAGATTGAAAGATTCAAAAACCTTTTCTAACAATAAAGATTAAACTCGGTTAATAATTATAATTCTATGAAAAATTTAATAATTTTCATTATAATTTTATGAAAAAATTAATAGTTTTCAATGAGATACAACTATTTAACAAGCAAAAAATGAACCGTAATGAAAGAAATTCCTTGCTTAGGTTAGGGTTTCATTTGAATGTCCTAAGATCTAAGAGCTTACTTTACTTTGATCCAAGGGTGTGGATTTAATGCACATATAACTAGTGATATAGTAATTTTATGTCTACTTAATCTATCTTAGTAGTGAAGTTTATACATGGTAGGGTCCCTAATCACATAACTACTTCATTCTTAACTTATGTTGTTAATATTAAAAATGTAGTATAATAACTATTATGTTAAGGTAAAAATGTTAAATTGAAAATGGGTTGATTTATTTTTATTAAACTAAAATATAGAATAATAAATTACTTTACAATTAAAAATGAAAAACTTGATAAATAAAATTAACATTAAATTTATAAGTTATGTAGGCCTTAAAAAGTTTAGTCTTATCTCTAAAAAATGTTTACTATTCATAATCAAATATTTTTTAACTTCAAAAAAGATTTTTTTTGCTTGATTTTTATTGGTGGTAGTATTTTTCTTTCTTTAAATTTTTTTAATTTATTTTAAGTATAGGTGCACATTTGTTAACATTATAATTAACAAAAATTATTTTTGTTGCAAACAATTGGCTAATATCGTTTTGCCTAGGCAGGTTTTTCTCGAAACAACGCATAATCTATGCATTATTCACGATGCCACTCCTCCTTAGCAGGCAAAGTAAGAACGTCAATAGAAAATCCACCACATTTCAATTTTCAGACAAGAAAATAATATCTTATTAAGGTTTATTATTGTTTAAGTTTTTAAATTATAAATTTTATTTAATTTTTTAGTATATAAATAATAATTTGAAAATTTTAATGTTATAATTAGATGTACTTTATTTGAATATAGAGTATAAATTGATTATTAAATTTTATAAGTTGATTATTAGTAGTGCTTACTTTAAAATATATATTTTAAAATTATTATTTAAAAAAAAAATCATATCTATTTCAAAATTATAACAATTTTTTTAAACAAATTATGATTCTTAAAATTAATAAATAATTTGAATTTTCAAGGATTAGAAAATACAATTTTATAAATAAATAAAATACATATTAAACATTTTTTTACAAAAATATTATTTAAAATATATAAATATTTTTATAGTAAATTTTGCATTTTATATTTTACTTTTCAATTGAAATTTTGTATTTTATTTATTTATTTATATTAAAAATTTAGTATAATTATTTGTTATAATGACTTTACTTTTTATTACTTAATTAGTTATTAATAAAATTTAATTGAACCAATTACAAACAAATATTTCTTTTTCAAATATTTCTTTTGTTTATTTAAATATTTTTATTTTTCTAAAATATATATGTAAAATTTTTATGTTAGAATATATAAAAAGAATTTTCTTTTTACTGATTTAATTAATTATTAATAAAATTTAATTGAACCAATCACAAACAAATATTTCTTTTTCAAATATTTCTTTTGTTTCTTTAAATATTTTTATTTTTCTAAAATATATATGTAAAATTTTAGATAACATTATTAAAAATTCATAGAATATGTGTAACTGTTCTACTCATTGTTGATGCATTAGATTATAGAAAGATTGAAAAACTCAAGAGGAAAATAAAAATTAATTTTTCAACACAAATTTCTTAAAATAATATAATATTTTTTTTTATCTCTATATTTATGACATTTCAAATTATATAAATAAATCTAATTATAAATTATAAATTATAAATTTTCAACTCTTTTTCATTATTCTCTATAAATACTAACATGGAAATATTGTAATAACTGTTCAACTAAAAATCATATTTATATTAAAAAATATTTCTTATTAATATTATGTAATTGTAATTGATAATTTCATCTATATATTAATTTGTTAATAACCAATTGAAATTGACATATTTGTTATTTATATAATATATATTATATGTTAATAAATTTATTATATAATTATATTTATTATTTATTATTGAGATATATTCTTAATTATTAAATATTAAATTAATGAATAATTAATTAGATTTATTTATTTTATTTTATTGTTAATATTAAATCAACTCTATAATAATTAACTAGATTTATTTAGTTATGATTAATGCTAATTTTCTTATATTTTTATATTAATATATAAAATTTATATTCACAATTATTCTACTATATCAATATTATAAGGCAAGTACTAGCCACTATGTGGCATTTGTTTAAAACATAGCCTCGCCTATAGTTCAGTCAGTAACTAATAATAATGTGAGACATATCTAATAAAATGTCTCATATGAAATAGCGTGAGTGTGTTAATGTTAACTTTTAACTTTTAGCTTAAATTTGTCAACCATTCACATGTCAAAAATAGTAATATTAATTATAATTTTAATATATTTAAAATAAACACCATATAAAACAAACAACCCTCATCAAAATTATAAGTTTTAGATAAATATATAAATATAAAATAAATAAATAAGATATTTTAAAATAATCTACCATTTCATAATTACAATATTCTTTTAACAAAATATATTTTATAGTAAGAATTATTACTAGGCGGGAATTTTGACTATTGTGATGTCATTTCAGCTGGCTCCGCACGTTAGGGTTTCAACGAAAGGGCATTCCCTTACCATTTACTCTCCTGATCTAGGGCTGGCAAGCTGGGCTTCTATGGTGAGGGGCGAAGGAAATAGATTTTGGAAGGAGTCTATGCTGACTGGAGGCAAGAATGGTTGTTATGGAAGGCGAAATTGACAGGTTTTGGATCTATATGATGGCAGTATGTCCAATCGGCATCGAATGGGGGTTCATCGCCATTCACGACCCTTTGCAGTGTTTGAATGGTCAATGGTGTTAATCTTAGAGGATCTGGTTAATACTAAGAGGGGGGGTGAATCATTATTAACAACAAATTCAAATTTGAAACTCAACCTTGTAAAACTTTTACCAAATCAAACAATAACCAACAAAAAAGTCATTTACCAGTACCAATATGTGTTGATAATCATTTGCTAAACTGATTTATCAAGTCTACACATTAAGTGTTCATTAACCATGTATTAACTAAAAATAAAGCATAACAGCACATAAAAACATTCACCATATGAACACCATGTTTTTCACGTGGAAACCCAAATAGGGAAAAACCACGGTGGGAATTGGTACCCACAAGAATTTTGCACTCTTTCAGAATGCACCCTATTAGGAACCTAGCCCAATTAGAAGCTTACAAAGATGCCCTGTTAGGAGAAGACCTTGTTAGGAGTCGCCCGGTTAAGGGATTTAGATGATGAGCCCTGTTAGGAGCTTTGACTTGTTAGGATCAACCTTGCAAGTGGATTTAGAACTCAAATGTTGAGCCATCCTGTTAGGGGATTTACAATGTAAGGCATGTTAGGACCTACCCAATTAAGGGACTTTGACTGCTGCAACTGTTAGGGAACAATAATGAATGATCTGGGTATAGCACTTAGCTGCTTGCTTGATCAAATCCAATTCTACTCCAAATCTGCAACACTCTGACAGATTTCTCACACTCTAGTTCGGCTTCACTCTCTTCTCAAAACCACCGACACAACAAACATCAACTATACCGACATAAATATCTCTTACAACATTGTCGCTTACTAAACCCTAGATACATCAAGAATTTACAATACAAATCATCACAGATCATATCAAATCATCATACAGATCATTACAACATTTTACAGGATAATATCAACCATTGAGTGAGCGTAACTCATCACAACAACTAGATCTGATACAAAGTCAAACCCTTAGAACACTCTACTAAGCGCTTCGTTGATTCCCAAGAAATTCCATCTTCAAACGCACCAAAACATCAACTCATCCATCTACGCGGGTGGTGCCACATTACCTCCAATATTTTAACTTGATGTAGATCACCGCCAAACCAAAAATCATTACCAGTTAAGAGAATTCTTTACCGGTTCTAAAACCCTTCTTAAACCCTAGCAAAAATACAACAGAAATCATAAACATGACTTCCTGTGACCAAAACATGATGCAGTTTCAGTCAGATACATATTACAATGATACAAACTCACATTCCAAACCGCAACACTTCAATCATCACCAATCGCCAAATCTAATCAAAATATTTCCTCATTTACTGGTTAAGGTCCTAATTCCCGGTTTCATGATTCTTTACCGATTAGCTCTTTCTGGTAGACCAAAAAGACTAAGATAACAAAATACAACATAGTAAACATCAGTTGCCATCAATGACAACATAAATAACTGATCAAAGTTATCCAATCAAGCAATCTCAATCTCTTCATCACAACTCAACTATATCATCACCAACAATCCTATACCGATTCAGCCAACATTCTCCATTTGCATCATCAGTTATGCCAATCATGCCAACATTCTCCCCCTTTGGCATTGATGGCAACACCAACATATTCAACTGAAATCATGTTGCTCAGTTCAAGAACTTCTCTACAACTCTTCACTCTTCCGGTATCATATCTTCTGTTGGTTTTGATTCATCTTCATTTCTTCTCAACTATCTGTTACACATCTTCTCCTCATCTTAGGCTAATATATATCTTCTCCCCAATCATATTTCTTCTCCCCCTTTGACAACAATGCCAAAGGTGCATAAGCATCATCAGTCATCAAATCTATTGTTGTTATCTTCAACATCTCTGCAAATCTCATCTAAACTACTCCCCTTGCGGAGTAGCCACCATTTCATCAATCCATAGTGAAAATTTTTCAATAAGCATACTGGATTGATGCATCTCCCGCATCCTAGTTTTTCTTGTGTAGGGGTCTAACCCCTTATTTACCTCTGAGGTACTCAAAGGTAGTCTTCGGCAATGGGTTTGTAAATATGTCTGTTAAATGCTCTTTGACTTTCACATACTCCATTATGACTTGCTTCTCCTATACTCTCTCCCTTAGAAAGTGATATTTCAATTCTATGTTTTTGTTCTTGCATGTAACACGACATTTTTTGAAATATTAATTACACTACTGTTAAATCACAATAAATAGTTATCGGTTTAGACATATCAAATTTAAAACCTTCTAACACATGTCTCATCCAGATTGTCTGCATGCAATTCATTGATGTTGCAACATACTCAGCCTCAGTCGTTGATTGTGATACACAAGTTTGCTTTTTACTTGTCCAAGCAACCAATCTGCCTCCAAGAATAAAGCTCCACCCGTAGTGCTTTTCTGGTCATCAACATTGTCTGCCCAATCTGCATCAATAAACACATTCAAAGAAAAATCTCCTTTATAAGGATATCATAAACCATAATCTATTGTGCCTTTCAAGTACCGGAATATCCTTTTCACCACTACCAAGTGAGTCTCCTTGGGATCTTTCTAAAATATAGCAACTAAACCAACAACATATGCAATATCAAGCCTACTGTGAACAACATAATGCAACTTACCAATCATTGACTTGTATTCTTTCTCATCAACAAAGGGTGAATCATCCTGTTTTGACAATTTACAACTTGTCACCATCAGAGTACCAACCGGTTTACAATCTTCCATGTCAAATGTTTTCAACACTTCCTTTACATACTTATTCTGACAGATAAATATTCCACCATCCAATTGCTGGACCTACAACCCAATGAAAAATTTAATCTCACCAATAAGAGACATCTCAAATTCTTTCTTCATCTCCTTAGCAAAAGCCATACATAAATCATCATCACCTCCAAAAATTATATCACCCACAAATAATTCAGCTATCAACACTTTGTCTCCATCAGTCTTAAGATATATGTTATTATCTTCACTGGTACGCTGGAATCCTATCTTGATCAAGTGGGCATGCAATCTTTCATACCATGCTCTCAGTGCCTGCTTCAATCCATAAAGTGCCTTATGTAACTTGCAAACCATATCTTTATCCTCAGACAAAGCAAATCCATCTAATTGTTCTATGTACACTTCTTCCTCAAGGATTCCACTAACAAAAATAGATTTAGCATCCATTTGGTAGACCTTAAAGCCTTTAAATCCATCATAAGCAAGCAACATTCTTACACCTTCCAATCTTGCCACCAGTGCAGAGGTTTCTCCATAGTCTTCTCCTTCTTCTTGTGCATAGCCTTTGCATACTAACATTGCTTTATTCCTCACAACTTTGCCTTCTTCATTCAACTTATTTCTAAAGACCCATTTAGTACCAATCACATTCTTGTCTTCCAATCTAGGAACAAGTGATCATGTCTTGTTCTTCTCTATATGATTCAATTCCTCATTCATAGCATTAATCCAATCATCATCCTTAAATGCCTCTCTTACTATTTTTAACTCAATAGTTGAAATCAGACAGGAGTTATCTCTGATTTTCCTTCTTGTTTGTACACCAACATTTTTATCTCCAATAATTTGGTCTTTTGAATGATTTCGTCTGACATATCTTGGTATTACTTGTTCTGATGTTGTGCCTTCTATTTCATGTTCTTCATCTTCTTCATCGCTTTCTTCATTTACCAGTTGAGCACCTATTTCTGCATTGTTCTATTCATCATCCTTCTGCACTTCCAGTTCTATAAACACAAGTTTTTCTTCATCTTTCTCAGGTTCAAATTTGTTGGTCTCATCAAGTTTATCAGAGAGTTCATCAATTTTAACATTTACACTCTCAATGATCTTCTTAGTTCTCTTGTTATAACATTTGAAAGCCTTACTCTTTGTAGAGTAACCAAGAAATAAACCTTCATCACACTTAGCATCAAATTTTCTAGTGAAATCATCATGTTTAATGAAACATTTACTCCCAAAAAATTTTAAATAACTTACATTAGGAGTCTTGCCATGTCATAATTCATAAGGTGTTTTGTTGTTACCTCTCTTGACAAGTACCCAGTTCAAAGTGTAAACAACAGTGCTAACTGCTTCTCTCCAAAACATTTTCAGTATTTCACCTTGAATCAACATGGTTCTAGCTGCTTCAACAATTGTTCTAGTAATTCTCTTTGCTATCCCATTCTGTTGTGGAGTTCTAGGACTTGGCATCTGTCTCTTAATTCCTTGTTCATCACAAAACTTCACAAACTCATCAGAAGTAAATTCTCCTCCCCAATCAGATCTCAAACATTTCAAATTCTTCTTGGTTTCTTTCTCAACTAAATCTTTAAATGCTTTCAATGTATTGAATGCCTCAAACTTTTCTCTTAGAAAAGTTACCCACATCATCTTGGAAAAATCATCATTGAAAATCATGAAATGTCTATCACCATAATAGCTCTTAGTTCTCATAGGACTACAAAGATCGGTATGAGCCAAATCAAGGATATTCTCTATAGAGAAAGACTTACTCTTAAAAGATACAGAAGTCATCTTACCCATCTAACAGTCCTTACATAACACATTATCTAGTTTAACAAGCTAGGACAAACCTCTCACAATACTTGATTTACTAACCTTTATCAAATCGTCAAAATTCAAATGACAAAATCTCTTGTGTCATAACTTGTTGTCTTCAATCTTTGCCACCAAACAATTATTCACATTAGTATTCAGATGAAAAACATTACCTCTTGTCTATTTTCCAGTAGCAATCAATTCTCCATTATTTCCAAGAATCCTACACACTCCACTCTTAAATTCAAGAAGATATCCCTTATCATTTAATTGACCAACACTCAAAAGGTTATGTTTTAATCCATCAACCCAAAAGACATCATCTGCATTACTTTTTCCATTTAGTGAAATAGATCCTTTACCTTTAACCATGCAGTGTGAGTTGTTACCAAACCTTACTATACCTCCATCAAATTCTTCAAGGGATAAGAACTTGTTTTTATCACCGGTCATGTGGTGTGAGAAACCATTATCTATTATCCATTCATCATTGCTATCCATGTGAGACATCAATGCCTTTTCATCAGTCAGATTTTCCTTCACAACAACAAACACTATCTCCTCATTTTCATCTTCTTCTGATTCTTCATCAGTCACACCTTCATCTACCGCAACATAGCATTGCTTCTTTCCTTTACCTTTAAATTTCCTGAACTTTTCCTTTTTATCATCGTTAGGACAATTAGCAGCTATGTGTCCAATTTTATTGCAAGATAAACACTTCAAGGGTAATTTACCTTTTATACTTGTCAATGCCTCTAGGAAATATTTTAGCCAATAGTGCCTCAAGTTCCATTAGATGATCTTCATCATCACCATCACCTCTGCTACCGCCATGACTAGACCTACAATCATGATTATGACACATATGTTAGGTCCTGGAGGCAACTGAGAAGAAGGGGGGGGTGGGTGGGTGAATCAGTTGTCAAATAAATTCAAACCAAAACAACTTAACCAACTTATTGCTTAATACAGGTAAACCAGTCTTTTATACCGGTAGATAGTTTTATCAAGTTAATTGCAATACCGGTAAATATTAATGCATGAAACAAAAGGACAAAGTCATCCACAACACATAACACCAATATTTGTACGTGAAAACCCTATAAAGGGAAAAACCATGGTGGGAAACCTTACCCACAATCAGATGATACTACTGCAGATAGTAAGTGTATACAAATGGGGTCTGCACATGTAGAAAGGTCAAGCACCTAGAGCTCACTACTCAAACACAAAATAGGAGTCACACTGACTACAATTGGATGGTTAAATCCAATAAGAATGTACTGCTCAAAATAGCATCTTCATATGTTGGATTCAGTACCGGTGTAGTTCTGATATGCTTTCACAAAAACCTTGCTTCACCTTCAAATGATTTCTGCATGTATAGCTCTACTTATTCTCGCATATACCTTCACACAATTCTTCTTCGCATTCCACATTCGATCTTACAAATAAGATCGTACATTTATATCATAACCTAGGACCAATTTTAGTAGGTCAGCTTTAAAGGATATTACAATAGAATCAATTTACAAATAAATTAATGCCCGATGCAATAACGATTCAACATGTCAGCTTAATGCATTTACAACAATACTAAATCATCTCCATAGCGTGCCATGCTGATCTGGAAAAGATAAACTTGTCAGTGTATAGCTTGGACCTATTTGTCGGTAACATCAAATATGCAAATACGAATATGCGAATAATCAAATCTCCAAGACAAAGTGTCCAAACGATGTCTTTGACATAACCAAGTGTTTTCCATGCCATTCCAAGTGTCGGTGATCATTATATCCTATCGGTGACTGTGCATGAGTCATTTGCTTGCCGGTGAATGTTGTTGATTCTCCAAAGTGCCAGAGTTGATAGGTGTTGGTAGGTTTTGACATCAATGACAAAACCATACCAAAATACCAACAACCTCCCCCTTTGGCATTGATGGCAACACAAGATGGAAAAACCATCAAAGTGCCAAAACAGAGATGTCAAATACCAAAATATTAACAATTACCAAAATATAAGTAATCTCTCCCAAAGTAACAATCTCTCCCCCTGAGAGTGATATGTGTTTCCTTGTGTTTTTCCATACCAATCTCTCCCCCTTTGACATCAATTGCCAAAGTAAAAACATTTTTCAGATACAAAATACTAACCAATTCAGTATGCCAACTACTCCCCCTGAGAAGTAGCTTCCTCATCAAAGTCGGAGTAAAAGATTTCTCTGTTAATTCTGTCGGTTGATGACAAACATCAACTTCCTAAGTATCTACCGGTGGGGGTATGACCCCATTCCCCAAGTTGATCTAGAAGATATTCAAAAGTCTCCTTAAGCAAAGGTTTAGTGAAAATATCTGCAATCTGCTCTTTAGTATTCACATAAACCAATTTTATTTATTTTGCTTCAACATTCTCCCTTAGAAAATTCAGTTTGATAGAAACATGTTTGGTTTTAGAATGTAGTACCGGATTCTTAGATATATCAATTGTTGCAATGTTGTCACAATAGATAGTAATAGGTTCCTTGCATTTTACCTTTATGTCTTTCAACATTTGTTTAAGCCATAGTACCTGTGTACAATTAGTTGCTGCTGCAACATATTCTGATTCTGCTATTGATAAGGATGTACAACTTTGTTTCTTACTCAACCAAGAAACTAGTCTGTTTCCAAGAAAAAATGCTCCTTCGGTGGTGCTTTTTCTATCATCCACATCTCCTGCCCAATTTGCATCTATGTATGCACATAATTCAAAGTTTTCATCTCTAGGATACCATAATCCAATATTTGTTGTGCCTTGCAAGTACCGAAAAATCCTTTTTACTGTTGATTCATGATTTTCTCTAGGATTACTCTGAAATCTTGAAACAATACATATTGCATTCATGATATCAGGTCTTCTTTGTGTCAAATACAATAAACCTCCTATCATAGATTTGTACCTAGTTGGATTAATAGGTATAGATTCATCCCTTAGTGATAGTTTGTCACTTGTAGTCATAGGTGTGATTACCGGTTTAGAGTTCTCCATCCCAAATTTCTTTAATAACTCCTTCAAGCTTGGATTGACTCAAGAATATACCTTTAACAGTCTGTGAAATCTGCAATCCTAAAAAGAATTTTATTTCTCCAATCATAGAAATTTCAAATTCTTGCTGCATTTCAATAGAAAATTCTTTGCATAATCCATCTTCTCCTCCAAAGATTATATCATCAGCAAAAACTTCTATAACCAAGATGTCATCATTTGTCACTTTATAATATAAGTTGTTGTCAGCATTACCTTTAGAAAAACCAATCTTCAAAAGATACTTATCCAATCTTGCATACCAAGCTCTTGGAGCTTGCTTCAACCCATACAAAGCTTTCCTTAACCTGCAAACCATATCTTTGTTATCTGTCAAAGAAAATCCATCAGGTTGTTCAATGTAAACTTCTTCTTCAAGATCTCCATTCAAAAATGCACATTTAATATCCATTTGATATACTTTGTAGTTCTTATGTGCTGCAAAAGCCAAAAATAATCTGACTGCCTCAATTCTGGCTACTGGTGCAAAGGTCTCATTATAATGAATTCCTTCTTTTTGAGAATATCCCTTACACACTAGTCTTGTTTTATTTCTGATTACCTTACCATCTTCATTAAGTTTGTTTCTGAATACCCATTTGGTTCCAATTACATTTTTATCTTTAGGCCGGGGAACCAATGTCCAAGTGTTATTCTTCTCAATTTGTTCTAATTCTTCTTCCATAGCTTTAGTCCAATGTTTATCTTCACATGCCTCATTAACTGATGATGGTTCAATTTAAGAAATAAGACATACCTCTTCATTTGCCAATCTTCCTCTTGTCATAACTCCTTTATACTTATTTCCAATTATCTAATCTTCAGAATGATTCTGTCTTACATACCAGGGTGTCTTTGTTTGTTGTTGTTCCTCAGTTACTATGGAATTTTCAGATGATACCGGTGTAACTAGATCTTCATTTTGTACCGGTGGATTTAGTGTAGGTTCATTTATTAAAATTTATGTTGCTGGTTCAGAGTCTATATACCTTGAAGTTCCTCTAAATTGTTCATCAATCTTCACATTTGTACTCTCAACCATTTTTTGCAATCTTTTGTTAAAACATCTATATGCTTTACTCTTAGATGAATAACTAAAAAATATTCCTTCATCACTTCTAAGATCAAATTTCCCAATATACTCATCTCTTCTAATATAGCATTTACTTCCAAATGTTCTGAAATATTTAAGAGTAGGAGTAATACCAAACCATAGCTCATGAGGAGTCTTACCGGTTTCACCTTTGATGTGAACTTTGTTGAATGTATAGACCGCTCTACTTACTGCCTCTCTCCAATATACATGTGGTAGGTTTGCTTCTGATCACACCCTTCTAGCTACATCCAAGACAGTTTTGTTTTTTCTTTCAACAACTCTGTTTTATTGTGGTGTCCGAGGTGCTGATAGTTGTCTTCTGATTCCATTCACTTCACAAAATGCATTAAATTCCTTAGATGTAAATTCTCCTCCTTGATCTGATCTTAGACATTTGATTTTCATTAACTCTTTCCATAAAAGCAGAAATCCTTTCATCTTCTTCCATTTTCAGATTTTCATACCTGACCCGGAAGCTTTCAAGATTTGCAATTTTGACTGTGAAATCTCCTTCATTAAGTGTTTCCAAATGATCCCAAATAGCTTTAGCAGTGGATCTATCTAATAATCCCATGATTTGCTGAACTAATAATGCGCTCAAAAGTGCTTCTCTTGCTTTACAATCATTTCCTTCATCTTTAGTCAAGTTAGGTGGATTAGGCTGGTTCTGAGTAGGAGCAATACAGCCATTCTTTGTAACATCCCAGATGTCCTTTTCAATGCAATTTAGATGTGTCTCCATTCTGATCTTCCAGATGCCATAGTTGGTTCCATCAAGTTTAGGATCGTCCTTCCTGAAATAGTTAGTAGACATTGGATCTCCTCAAGCTATTAAACTTCTGCAAAAGAGGACTAGGCTCTAATACTAATTGTTAGGTCCCAGAGGCAACTGAGAGGGGGGGGGGGTGAATCAGTTGTCAAATAAATTCAAACCAAAACAACTTAACCAACTTATTGCTTAATACCGGTAAACTAGTCTTTTATATCGGTATACAGTTTTATCAGTTAATTGCAATACCGATAAATATTAATGCATGAAACAAAAGGACAAAGTCATCCACAACAAATAACACCAATATTTGTACGTGGAAACCCTGTAAGGGGAAAAACCATGGTGGGAAACCTTACCCACAATCAGATGATACTACTGTAGATAGTAAATGTATACAAATGGGGTCTGCACATGCAGAAAGGCCAAGCGCCTAGAGCTCACTACTCAAACACAAAATAGGAGTCACACTGACTACAATTGGATGGTTAAATCCAATAAGAATGTACTGCTCAAAATAGCATCTTCATATGTTGGATTCAGTATCGGTGTAGTTCTGATATGCTTTCACAAAAACCTTGTTTCACCTTCAAATGATGTCTGCATGTATAGCTCTTCTTATTCTCGTGTATACCTTCACACAATTTTTCTTCGCATTCCACATTTGATCTTACAAATAAGATCTTACATTTATATCATAACCTAGGACCAATTTTAGTAGGTCAGCTCTAAAGGATATTACAATAAAATCAATTTACAAATAAATTAATGTCTGATGCAATAACTGATTCAACATGTCGGCTTAATTCATTTACAACAATAATAAATCATCTCCATAGAGTGTCATGTTGATCTGGAAAAGATAAAGATGTCGGTCTATAGCTTGGACCTATTTGTCGGTAACAACAAATATGCAAATACGAATATGCCAATAATAAAATCTCCAAGACAAAGTGTCCAAACGATGTCCTCGACATAACCATGTGGTTTTCATGCCATTACAAGTGCTGGTGATCATTATATCCTGCTAGTGTACCAGATACCGGTGACTGTGCATGAGTCCTTTGCTTGCTGGTGAATGTTGTTGATTCTCCAAAGTGCCAGAGTTGATAGGTGTTAGTAGGTGTTGACATCAATGACAAAACCATACCAAAATACCAACAAAATATCCTTTCCTTTCCTCACAGATGTACCGATAATAAAAGATTTAAAGTAGATTCAAACAGTTTAGAAACACTATTATCAAAGTTGTTTAACTCAAATGCAGTCAACTTTCCAATAAGAGAATCAACAGTAACTTTATCTTTAGAAATAGATCTCAGTTCTTGAATTGCAGAAACTCTAATAGCATATTGTGGTAGGAGAGTTCTAAGCATTTTACTTAGAATAACATCATTGTCAATCTTACCTTCAACATTCTTAATACCACCTACAACTTGTTTGATCCTTTGACCATATTATGCAATGTTCTCACCATCAACCATTTTCATTTTATCAAATTTATGTCTTAAATTTTCTTCTTTTGCTCTTTGTACATGTTCATCTCCTCCATAAATCAAATCTAATGTCTCCCATACCTCAAATGCATTTTCTAATCCATGAACATCTATATACTCAGAATCAGATAAAGTACTTACAACTGCTTCAAGTGCCTGAATGTTTTATTGTTGTTCTTTAAGTTCATTTGGTGTCAAGGGGTTGGTAGGAGGAGCTTCATACTTGTTTGTCACATGTTTCCAATACTATGAACCCAATTCTTTTATGTATATCTTCAACCGATCTTTCCATATCCGGTAGTTGTCCATGCTAAACTTGTGACCCTCCTTCTTCATCATCTTTCTTCAAGATCTGTCCCTCAAGTTGTTAAGCTTTCTGCACATAGAGGACCAATTCTCTGATACCAATTGTTAATCTTAGAGGATCCGGTTAATACTAAGAGGGGGGGTGAATCAGTACTAACAACAAATTCAAATTTGAAACTCAACCTTGTAAAACTTTCACCAAATCAAACAATAACCAACAACAACGTCATTTACCAGTTCCAGTATCTATTGATAATCATTTTCTAAACTGATTTATCAAGTCCGCACATTAAGTGTTCATTAACCATGCATTAATTGAAAATAAAACATAAAAGCGCATAAAAACATTCACTATATGAACACCGTGTTTTTCATGTGGAAACCCAAATAGGGAAAAACCATGGTGGGAATTGGTACCCACAAGAATTTTGTACTCTTTCGTAATGCATCCTGTTAGGAGCCTAGCCCGGTTAGAAACTTACAAAGAAGCCCTATTAGGAGCAGACCCTATTAGGAATCACCCGGTTAAGGGATTTAGATGATGAGCCCTGTTAGGAGCTTTGACCTATTAGGATCAACCTCACAATAAGGTTTAGAACTCAAATGTTGAGCCACCCTATTAGGGGATTTACAATGTAAGGCATGTTAGGACCAACCCGGTCAAGGGATTTTGACTATTGCAACTGTTAGGGAACAACAATGAATGATCTAGGTATAACACTTAGATGCTTGCTTGATTAGATCCAATTCTGCTCCAAATCTACAACACTCTAACAGATTTCTCACACTCTGGTTTGACTTCACTCTCTTCTCAAAACCAATGACACAACAAACATCAACTATACTGACATAAATATCTTTTACAACATTGTCGGTTACTAAAACCTAGATACATCAAAAATTTACAATACAAATCATCATAGATAATATCAAATCATCATACATATCATTACAACATTTTACAAGACAATATCAACCGTTGATTGATTGTAACTCATCACAACAACTCGATCTGATACAAAGTCAAACCCTTAGAGCACTCTACTAAGCGCTTCGTTGATTCCCAAGAAATTCCATCTCCAAATGCGCCAAAACATCAAATCATCCATCTATGCAGGTGGTGCCACATTACCTCCAATATTTTAACTTGATGTAGATCACCGCCAAACCAAAAATCATTACCGGTTAAGAGAATTCTTTACCGGTCCTAAAACCCTTCTTAAACCCTAGCAAAAATACAACAAAAATCATAAACATGACTTCCTGTGACCAAAACATGATGTGTTTCTGGTCAAATACATATTACAATGATACAAACTCACATTTCAAACCACAACACTTCAATCATCACCAATCACCATATCTAATCAAAATATTTCCTCGTTTACCGATTAAGGTCCTAATTCCTAGTTTCTTGATTCTTTACCGGTTAGCTCTATCTAGTAGACCAAAAAGACTAAGATGACAAAATACAACATAATAAATATCAGTTGCCATCAATGACAACATAAATACTAGTCAAAGTCATCCAATCATGCAATCTCATTCTCTTCATCACAACTCAACTATATTATCACCAACAGCCTTATAGCGGTTCAGCCAACATTCTTCATCTGCGTCATCAGTTATGCCAATCATGCCAACAGATGGGTGGGGGAAATAGGGGTGGTTTGGATGGGAAAAACTAGGTTTTGATGTCATGCGGTGAGCTACAATCACATGGTATGGATGTTCAGGATTCCCCTGTTACGGCTATAGTCTCTGCGGCCAAGCCCATTGTTGTCAATTTGACTGAGGAGATGGAGAAGGAGGTTGCACATAATGATATGGTTTTTGCTAGTTTATGTCTTATTAGGTGCTTAAGAGGTCCTTGGCCAAGCGTTGGTGACCTCCATAAATAGATATCAGATCATTGGGAACCCATTATGGATGGTTGTATGTAGATTTACCCACATGCATGTGGGTTTTTTGTTGTGGTGTTTGAGAAAGAGGTGGATAGGAACAAAGTCCTTGGGGGTGGTCATTGGTGTTGGGAGAACATTCATCCCTTGTTGTTGAAACCTTGGCATCCGACTTTCAACCTTGTGTTGGAATCCTTTGATCATACCCCTCTCTAGATCAAGCTTCCAAACCTTCCAATGCAATTTGGTTTGATTCATGTTTTGAAGCTATTGCGAACTCCATAGGTAAGTTTTTAATGACTGATGAAGTCTCTCTCAATTTTTTGCATACTACTTTTTCTTGTAATCTGGTTGAGGTGGATGTCTCTAGGGATCTCCCTTCAGAGATCTATATTTCAACTTCAAAAGGTTGTTGTTTTCAGGCTATGGACTATGAAGGGATTCCTTTTAGGTGTTGGCGATGTTTCAAGACTGGACATAATGTTGATTCATGTGCCAAACATAGGGTGAAGAGACTAACATCATGGTGGAAAGAGGTTAACCCCCAATCTTATGGTGGATAAGGAGGAGGCGAATTTGGTTTCTCCCTAGGAGCTGGGGGATCTGTCCAAAGAAACCAATGCAATGGTTTCAGAATCAACAAATGCAGAACAAGGTTTGATGTGTGGCTTGAATGGTGTGGCAAAACGTGTTTTACATTTAGGTGGCAACTCCACTCTGGTTGTTAGTGGGGTTGCACAGAAGATGGAAGGTGGTTCTGGCTCTAAAGGGGGTAATGTCGTAGGGTTTCAGTCATAACAACATTTTAGGGTTTGTCAGGGGTTGGATTGTGTGGGGGTTCAAAATTTGAAATTACTAGAGAATTCCCAAGTAGCGAGTTGGGTAGAGGTGAAACAGAAAAAAGGGAAAAGGGGACAGGGGAAGTATTTATAATGTCCATGTTATTGAAGGGGAGATGGAGATGTATCTGGGAAGGTGGCTCCCTAATTGCGGCCCCACCTAGTCTGGGCCAATTCAAATTTGAGCTTACTATATATATATATATATATAAAATAATGATAAGAAGTTTAAATTTAAATATAAAAGCTAGATGTCAACTATCGAAATAAAAATTTGTATTAGAGAAAAAATAAATAATGTAGATATAAATATTTTTGTATGTATATATATATATATATATATATATATATATAATAATAATGATAAGAAGTTTAAATTTAAATATAAAAGCTAGATGTCAACTATCGAAATAAAAATTTGTATTAGAGAAAAAATAAATAATGTAGATATAAATATTTTTGTATGTAGTAAATATAATTTAAAATGAAATAAAGTAAATTTAAGGTGAATAAAATAGTTCCAATTGATATCACTCTTCTTTAGATAGATGTATTTAAGGTCAAAGCTATCAAATTTCCATAATCCATTTAATTAATGTGTACAATTTCTGGATTTGATTGTGTATTTAAGATATCTATACTGTTTTAAAATTACTTTTTGTCTTATAAATTAATTTTATTTTACTTTATAGAATTACTTTATTTATATCTACTAAGAATTATTTTATTTTATTTATTCAAGAATTAGTTTACAGTTTAAATTTTTTAAATTTATGTCAATGCTTCAAAATAGTTTTTAAAATTTATGTCATTGCAATTTTACCTCTCAATATAATAATATATAAATAATAAAATTTTCACATTAATTAGAGATTAACAATATAAAACACGACAAAGTTTTCACATATAAGAGATTATACAAGATTTTTAAGTGAAATAAAGAAAATTGAAGGCTTTTTCCTTGGAACTTGAATTTGAATGGAGTTTTTAATGGTAGCTTGAATTTGGATGGAGTTTTTAAAGCTAATACTTACTCTATGAGGGTTGGTGTAGTGAAGATTCATTTTAATTAGAAAAACAACAATGATGCAAATTGAAGCTGACAAATAAGGCCAAAAGTTATAAGAAGTTATTGGTTGAAGGAGATTCAACAAAGATTGCTAGAGGCTTACAAAAAAGTTTTGTATGCCTAAAATGTGGTGTCAACCTCCAAGAGGGGAAAACACTTCAAACACACCAATGAAGCATTGAATTAGATGTTAGAAATCAAAACACATGAATAGATTAAAAACTCTAAAATTGCCTCATTGTCCTCTATCTCTAAAGATCTCTAAGATTCAAGGTGGCCCTCACTTGGAAGAGCATTTGATCCTCAAGATGACAACCTAGAGAACGAGTTATATGAAAATGCTACTAGAATTGAAATGGATGCAACTAGGATTCTAGTGAGTGCTAAGAGATGGAGATGAAGATGAAGGATACAAGCTAGGTGATTAGGATGCAAAGTATATTCCAAATTGAAATCTAAGCATGCTATGTGAGTTAATTAAACTAAGATGAGAATGCAAAACTTATAAAAGAAGTGAAATTAAGCTAGGATGGAAGATTAAAATGCAACTAAATGAAGATAAACTATGTGCTATGGATGCTTGAGGATGATGTTGATGCTTGTAGATGACAAGATGAGCTCCTTTGATAAGCTACAAAAGACTATAATTTTGATGCACAAGATTGGGATTATGGACCATTTGATATGAGACAAGAGCTCATATTATAGAGTTGATGGCTTAGAAATGGATGACCAAGATTGATTACCAATCAAGGGTCAAGATTGAAGGAGGAAAGTGGTCCCAAGTTGAAAGGATTAGCCTTGTGACAAAATGTCACAAGGTGAAGAGGGTGAGGATCAATGTGGTCCCTAATTTACAAGATTGGCCTTGTGACAAGTGTCACAAAGGGGAGAAAGTGAAAAGTCAATGTGGTCCCACCTTGGGAGAAAGGGGATATGTGCTCACACATGTGTGAGCAACCTAGGAAGAAACAAAGTGGATTAATTAGGTTAATGAGGGGATTATATAGGTTCTAGAAGGATGATAAAGAGGCAAGTGAGATACGTAGGATTTTGCAAGTGGGTGAGGGAAAATAGGATTTTTAGTTAAATTAAAATGATTTAATTTAGCCAAAAGGGATGCAACTTGCATTTTTAGAATCTTGCAAGTGGGGGTGTTTAACAAATAAATTTTGATTTATTTAGATGCAAAGGGAATTTTAATTAAATGTAAATTTAATTAAAATGGGAAAGGGAATAAATGGATATTTTTAATTAAATGTGAATTTAATTAAAATGGCTAGAGGGGGGGGGCGTATTTAATTAAATGGCTTAGATAGAAGAAGGGGATATTAATTAAATCTTAATTTAATTAAAAAGGTCATTTAGAAGAATAGGGATATTAATTAAATCTTAATTTAATTAATTGGAAGAATTAGGGATAATTAAATGAATAAAATTCACTTAATTCATTGTGCAACTTTTAGGTGTCTACATTTTGCCCCTCTTTGAGTTAGCATGTGACCACATGTCGATTCAAAGAAAAACACTCAATTTGTCGTCGAAATTTTTTAATATGGTGTTGTCGCCAAAATTGTCAATATGATTCCCTAGATATGAAAAATTGATTTTGATATAATGTGCTGATGCAATTTGATTGGTCGGTATGAAGCTGGTGTTGATATGAGACTGATATGAAATTGATATGGAGATTTGATATGATAATGCCCCCTCAGGAGATCGTTCGTGCACTAAAGGCATGAATGATCTCTCGAAAGAAGAAGAATGTTATTTGAAAGATAGAAGAATGGATAGTTGATGGCACACATGGGTTTGATAAGATTGATTAGATTGAGTGGATTGATCAGATTGATAAGAATGAGATCAAGTCTGGTTTCAGGAATGACACCTCCTGTATAAGACAAAGATAATCAAAACGTTTGGTTTCAGGAATGATATATCCTGTATAAGACCTGATCAAAATGTTTGGTTTCAGGAAAGATACATCTTGTATAAGACATGATAGAATGGATTAGATTAAAAGGATTGATAAAAATAATAATATTGAGATCAAGTCTGGTTTCAGGAATGACACCTCCTGTATAAGACAAAAATGATCAAAACGCCTAGTTTCAAGAACGATATATCATGTATAAGACCTGATCAAAATGTTTGGTTTCGGGAAAGATACATCTTGTATAAGACATGATAGATGAGAGTTGGATGAATGATGAAGATATGAAAGTGACGAAAGATTCCATATGATGAGATAGATATGCATGTGATGTGACTAGATGATGATGATGATGATGATGATATGCAACTAAATGCCATGATATGATAATACAACTAAATGCAGATTTTAGGAATGATCTGGTAATGATAGTGATAATGATAATGATAGTGAGAATGCACCTACATGCATGATTAATATGATAATGATGTGCAACCTAATGCGATTTTAAGATGACAATGATACTAATGCAAGATTAAAATGATATGCAACCTAATGCAAGATTAAGATGATAATGATAATGAAATGATACTAATGCAAGATTAAAATGATATGCAACCTAATGCAAGATTAAGATGATAATGATAATGAAATGATACTAATGCATTCTCGTTCCCAAATGTTTCCTTTTGTTTTGATCAAAGTGTCAGTCCTTCCTTTGTTTTCATCATCGGGCCTTGATTTGTTGAAAGTCGATACAAGTATCATGATATAATTAAACCATAATGACCTCGGTATAACTTAAATGGATTTTGATATTGCAAGATGACACAAGCATCAAGGTATGATTGAACCAAGATGACCTAAGTGTTGCTTGCATGAAACAGACAAGAGTTAACCTTTATCTCATACAAATCTGAAATATCTTCAGTGATATGTTACCCGATCGCGTTGTAAGACAAATTTGTATAATAGAAGACTTCACTCCCGAATAGCAGAAAAAGAAAACATCACATTCCTTCCTTTCTTCTCTAGTTGTTGAGACATCCTTGAGTTGCTTAGGAGATATGATAAGAAAAAATTAACGACCATAAGTAAGCATGTATGCTATTGGGAATGTATTCTTTTCAAGTAAAACATCTTGCAAATAGATCATTTGTTCAATTTCAATCAGTTCAATTCCATGATGTCTAGCCTTCTTGCATTGCCTTTGTCATTGTTGGTTGTCTTGATCCTTGTTGTCTTGATATGTGTTTGGTCTGTTGTTGAAAAACTCTCAAGGTGAAGTTCCCCCAGCGAGGTCAGGATTTTGCCCCGTGTTGTTGATACTACTTCGATATGGATATTTGCATTGACCACCAAGCCATGGTGGGATATGATTCAAATAATCGAGGACAGTGACTATGCTAAGTATTTCTAGGAGAATGTTGCGTGTATAAGTGTTCTGCGATGGCTATTGGTTTAGATCAGATGGAGCCAAAGATATGATATGAGTATTGATAGATAGAGGATTTTCTCTCTCACAAATGGTGCATGTTGCTAGGTTTTCACCACTTGTTTTTATTGCACTTTTTGATTGTTTTCAATTTTTTTGTATTTTTCTCAATTTTTTAATTTTTTTGTGTCACAGGGCACCTGTTTGCTAGGTTTTCACCCTAGTGATGATTTTTTATACTTTTTTGATTGTTTTTCTTTTTTGCTTGATCTGTGCATTAGACGACTCAAGTGTAAAACTTCTTCAGATGGATGTTGTTGGTTGGCTCATCAAGCACATCTGCTTTTGAAGTTGATAACTAATATGCTCTCGATCCATAAGCTAATATGATGACAAAGGGTCCCAACCAGTTAGGTTCAAATTTTCCTTTCTTTTCTTGATCTTGTTGATTCTAGGGATTTTCCTTTAGTACCAGATCCCCAATTTTGAAAGCCCTTGGGATGATCTTGTGATTATAGCTTCTGCACATTCTTTGTTGATATGCCTTAAGATGATCAAAGACACATTGGCGACATTCATCAAGTAGCTCTAGGTCTTGCAACCTGTTGACTCGATATTCCTCATCTGGAATCAGGCCTTGCAAGGATATCCAGAGTGACAGAATCTCCACCTCAATAGGTAGGATAGATTATGATCCATACACCAATGAGTATGGTGTAGCTCCCATAGGTGTGCGGATACTATTTCTATAGGCCCAAAGTGCAGGATTGAGCTGGACATGCCAATCTTTACAAGCATCATTCACTGTCTTTTTGAGGATTTTCAAGATAGTTTTGTTTGAGGCCTCTGCTTGGCCATTCCCTTGCAGATTATAAGGTGTCGAAAAGTGATGCTGGATATGGAATCACTCACAAAGCTCTTAGACATCTTGATTTTTGAAAGGTCTTCCATTATCTGTGATAATGACACTAGGGATGTCGTATCTACAAATGAGGTAATTTAAGATGAAGGAAGCTATCTATTTGCCAATTACTATAGTCAATGCAACTACCTCAATCCATTTGTTGAAGTATTCAGTGGTCGTGATGATGAACTTGTATCCATTCGATGAGGAAGGATGAATCTTTCCCACTAGGTCAATTCCCCATTGACAGAAATGCCAAGATGTAGTGAATGGTTGCAACTCTTGCACTGGTGCATGTATGATGTTACAATGAATTTGACACTTAGGAAATTTCCTAGCAAATTGATAAGACTCCTCCATTGTTGGCCAGTAATATCCCATCCTTAGGAGTTTCTTAGCAAGAGTAGGACCAATTGAATGTGTACCACAAATACATTCATGAAGCTCATGTAAGGCGGAGTCATATTTGTTATGATCAAGGCATCGAAGAAGAGTACCATCAAGACCTTAGTGATAAAGCATGTCAACAGTTAAGGTGTAACAGGTTGCTTGTCGAATAAAGCTTAGTTTTTGGTTGCAAGATAGGTCTGATGGGAGGGTATAGTCTTTGAGATAGGCATAGATATTCCCGTATAGGGGGGAATCATAACCGCTTAGAGCACAAATAACTTGGGATTAATAATTATTATAGGTCGAGGAAAACAATTGCTCCACTAGGAATTCATAGTGATTATGTTTATCTAGAATTTGTAGGAGTGAAGCGATAGTGGCCATTGCATCAACAACTTTGTTGTCCAACCTTGGAATCTATTCAAATTTTATGTCCATAAAGTACTTCTTGAAATCATCCACCATGTGCTTGTAGGGCATCATCTTGTCATCCTTTGTTTGGTAGTCATCATTAACCTGATTGATGACTAATTGAGAGTCTCCATAGACTTTCAACTCTGTGATTCTCCATGCCACGACTACTTTGATGCCTGTCACCAGGGCTTCGTACTCAGCAATGTTATTGGTGCATGGGAACATCAACCTGTAGGATCTTGGAATTGTGTGTCCCTCCAGAGTGACAAACATGATGCCAACACCTGATCCATGTTGTGTATAGGATCCATCAAAGTATAGGATCCATTGCTTGGGTGTGATAGTGAGAACATCCGTATCTGGAAATTCCACCTATACTGGGTGTTGGTCTGGGAGTGGTGCTTCTGCCAATTGATCTGCAATTTCTTTTCCTTTGATGGCCCATCGTTCTGTGTATTGAATGTCAAACTCACTTAGGATCATAACCCATTTTGCTAACCTCCCTGTGAGAGTGGCTTTGTTGAGTAGATATTTTAGTGTGTCGATCTTTGCAACTAATTTGATTGTTTGGGATAGCATGTAGTGGCAAAAATTTTGAGAAGCAAAGAATACTGCTAAACAAGCCTTTTCAATGAATGTATAGTTGAGTTCATATCCATTCAAAGTCTTGTTGATGTAATAGATTGCCCTTTCTTTGTCTGTCGGATCTTCTTGTGCTAGCAGTGCCCCCAATGACACTTTTTTTGCTAATATATAGAGGAAGAGTGGCTTTCTCGCTATTGGTGGTATCAAAACTAGTGGATTCATCAAATATTGTTTGAGCTGGTAGAATGATTATACACACCTATCTTCCCATCTGAAAGGTGCATTCTTGTGAAGCAGATGGTTGAATGGGAGACATTTGTCGGCTAATTGAGCAGTGAATCGTCTGATGGATTGTAGCCTGCCTTGAAGAGATTGTAGATGGCTAATGTTTTTAGGAGGTGGCATCTTCATGATTTCTTGTACCTTTGTTGGATCCACCTCGATTCCCTTTTCTAATACTATGTATCCCAAAAGTTTTCTGGATGTGACTCCGAAAACACACTTTTTAGGATTCAATCTAGCATTGAATTGTTCTGGCCTTTGAAAGATTTTATCTAGGATGTCCAAGTGATGCAAGAGCATCCTCGATTCATGGAAATCTTGCATCAACCAAAAATATTTCCTTTTTGTTTTGTTTTCTATTTGTAGTTTCAACATTTATTTTTGTGTGTCCCAGTTTTGGCTCACCGGATCCTGTAGAGTTGGACTTTACTTGAAGACTTGATCATCTTTCTTATTTCCAAACTACGGAGCATTTGGATCATTTTCTGGCAAGTTATTGCGACCGGTTTCCATGACAGTTTCCTGTTACCAGTTGATAGTTTCCTATTACCGGTTGTCTGGACCTATTTGCATTGGTGATCTACCAGATCCCTTCCATAGCTTGCGGAGCCCTGAGCATTGATTTCGATGTTCCTTGGCATGTGGTCAACCTTCTACTCTTCATCCTTTGGATTTTTCAGAGGAATCTCTTAGCAGAGTTCAACCTTGTTGGTTTTGCATGTTAGGTCTTGTTCTTTGGGTTTTGATCCCTTTTTGGGCCTACCGAATCCCCTTGGATCATATAAATCATTGTAATAGAGAATTAGTGTAGAGAATCAAGAGAGAATCAAGTAGCAAGACTGAGCATAGAAGATAGATCCTAAGATTTGAGGTCCTGGTTGTGACCTATTCTATATTTTGAGCATGTTCTAGCAGGCCTGTGAACCGATTTTCTGTAACCTGATTGTTACCAGTTGGATGTAATCAATTTTCATATTATAATTCAATTTGTTCTGCATTGCCTCCATCATATCATTGTGTTTCCGTTGTGTTTACTCTTGTTGATCGGTCTAGATTGATCTCTTTGAGGTCCCTCCTAACCGGTGATTGCTTCACCAGGTGTTTTGCTCTTGTGAATGATTTAGCTAGCAAATCATCCACATAATCTTCCATAAAAGTGTGCATCATGTCGTGGAAGATTGTTATCATGGCCCTCTGATAAGTTGCACCAGCATTTTTCAAGCCAAAAGGCATGATGTTCTAGTAGTATGTACCCCACGGACATGTGAATGTCGTTTTATCCTGATCTTCTAGAGCTATCTTGATTTGGTTGTAGCCAGAGAAACCATCCATGAGGGATAACATAGCATGTCCTGTGGTTAGATCAACAATGGTGTCGATGCTGGGCAAAGGAAAATCATCCTTTGGACAAGCTTTTTTGAGATCTTTGAAATCTATACAAATTTTGATACTTTTATCTGGTTTAGAAACTGGCACAATGTTAGAGACCATTCCGCATAATCAATGGGTCAGATGAATCCTACATCAAGTAACTTCTTCAGCTCTACTTTTACCAATATGGTTACATGGGGGTTCATCTTCCTTAATTTCAGTTTGAGGTTTATCTCCAGGAGTAATGGACAAGTGATGCATGATGAGATTTGGATCTACCGTTGGTATGGCTACATAAGACCAAGCAAAATTGATTTGCTTCTCTTTGAAGAATTTGACAAAGTCTTGTTTTTCCTTTTATGTGAGTGATTTCACCAGATGTATGGTTATGGTTGTTGCTTTAGTGTCGATATTTATTGATTGAGTTGGCTCAATCAAGATTGGTGACCTCTCCTAGTAATGTTCAGGAAGAGTGTCAAGTCTCCCATCTTCAAGTGCCTAAAAGAGGTTTTCACCATTAGATGTGTCCTTTGTTTTTACTTTTTTGTGATCTAATAATGCCATGAGATGGTTTTCACCATTAGATTTTTTGATTTTGGTCATTTTGTGACTGAGAGACTTGCCACTCCCTTGATTGCACATATCATTATGTGGTTCGTTGGTGGAGCATGTTTTTGGATCAACAAAGCAGAGGTATTGAACAATGGCCACATCATTTTGGAATATTGGTATATTGTGCTCAGGTTCTTCCTAGTCTATAAGGTCAAGATATATGAGAGGTAAGGATTCATTTGGTGGGTCAAGATCTATCGCTGTGAGGGTCATGATAGAGATATTGTCTTTGTTGTCTGTAGCATGGGTGAGGTTTATAATAATCTCAAGGTTTTCGATGGTACTCTCGTCGACATTGCCTCTTTCGTATTGAAGTTGTTCATTCTCACTAGCCTCGTAGTTATGTTGTGGTTCAAATTCAAATGATCTAGAGCTTAAGCCTTGTCCCTCATAAGGAATGGGTGTGTATGCATGGATTGTATCGAACTCAATATCCTCAGTGATATCAAAACAAGTGTCCCACTCGTACTCATTGGAGTCTGTTTCAGAATCATTGTCCCAGGTTACCCCACTGAATTTGACAGGGATGTTGTATGGTGAGAAAAGATCACTGATAATTTATATAAGCTTGGTTTCTTGTTCTAATTCAAGTTGTGTGCTTTCTTGTACTCTTTGGATCTGCTCATACATAGTTTCCCTTCTTAGGGTAGCAATCTCCTCAGGTTGTGGCTCGAATTCAATTTGATCAGGTGCTTGTACATGATGTACTTTTTTTTATAAGAAGGCTCCTCCCTTTGGATAACAAGTTCTCCTTGTTGCCTCTCATTTTCTTCATGCTCTTGTTCTTTTCTTGTCTTTTTCGTTGTGTGGTGTAGCACCTCTTGTCATGAGTCTTCGTTATGTGTCACTTTTTCTCTCCATTGGGGTTTTTGAGGGTGATCTTTCTTTTGCACAGGTTCAACATGTTGGCCATACCCAAGTCCTGATTTGTCTTTTGCAAGTTGTGAATGGGGTTGTATGGCTTCTAGGATGCCTTCTTGATGCTTTCCAATAGGTTCTTTTCCTTTGTATCCCATGCGTTGCATGATTCTGAACCCTTTTCCATACTATTTAGTTGGAATGACTACTTCTAGGGCAGCAACTCTAATTTCTTCCTCATCTTTGTATAGCCAGTTGAGGATGTCTTTGTCATCTGATTCTTCAGCCAGTGTTCCCATTTGGATAAATTTACCATCAAACTTCTTGATGGATTATGTTGCCTAATGTCTTTATGTGGAAGTTTGTCCATGAGATCTTGGCAAAGTTGGCAATTTTGATAGACATATGGGTTCAAAAGAGTATTCCCCCATACCTTGGTCCTTTATCTTCATCTTTTGCTCAAAGTTTATGGACAATGATTTGAAATTTTCTTGATGGTTGGATGATGAGGAAGCTTGGGATTCCCTGTTGTGTGGAACTAGGACATTTTGTGTTGCCCCCATAGAATTGTAGTATTGAAAGGGGTTAGTATTTTCTGATATTGAAATTTCTTGTCTGTTGTAGGGGAACTTGAGACATTCATGGTACTGCTTGCATTTCATGGATCTAAGGATGACCCAAGAGTATGTTGTATATTAAGTCTATGCCCAAGACTTGGCACAATGTGTCTCTTTGCACGGGTCCTACCCAAATGGGTAGTACGACTATTCCCTCAGGTGACCTTTCTTCATCATCATAGGCTTTGATAGTAATCTTCTTTTTAGGGTCAATAGCTTGCTCGAAGAAGCCCAATGCACGAATAAGCTTTAAGGTACATATATTGAGACTAGCTCCTCCATCTATTAGCACTCTTTTCACCCGATGTTTGTAGACTAGGACCTCGATATGGAGCGGGGTGTTGTGCGGATGACTCAAGGAGACGTCATCGTGTTCTAAAAAGGATATGTTATGTGGCACTATCATATGAGCCACCATGGCTTGGAATAGATTGACATCCAGATCGTCTGGAACTATTATTTTGACAAGAGCTTGTTCTAAGATATCTTTATGCTTTGGTGAGAGTTTTAGCAACTCAAGTATTGATATTAGAGCGAGTGTCCTTCGTAGTTGGTCGACCAAGTTATATTGAGTCTTGGGGATATTTGTTGCTTTAGATGTACTCTCCTTCAATATATATTTCTGAGCCCTCGTTGTCACATTTACCAACGCATGTTCTTGTCTATCTTTGATCTTTATGACATTTACTTGATTGTCACATGCCGATATGTGATTTATGGTGTTTTCATATATGTGATTGATGCGGGCTCCTTTATTGTTGTTTGACGTTGATGCTCCTCCCTTGTCGTAATTAGGAAGAGGACTTTTGAAAGCCTCATGATCACCATTGGTTTTATGTTCATCGACCGTTATGTCTCCCTTGTCTATCATGTCTTGAACTAGGTTTTTCAACCTCATGCAATCATTTGTTCTCTGTCCCTTGTTTCGATGATAATCACAATAATGTGAGTCATTCCACCAGGGTGGTTTGACTTGGGGTTCAAAGTTCCTTATGAATGGCAATGTGATAATCTTATTTGCCAATAGTTCTCGAAATGCAGATTCCAAGGTTTGTCCCAATGGTGTGTAAGTTCTTCGATGTGGTGGAGGTGGAGTGTTAGCATTGCCTCCTTGATTATTGTTGTTCCCCTGATTGTTGTTGTTATTCCCTCAAAAATTATTGTTTCCTTGGTTGGTAGCGCGTTGGTAATTGTTAGTGCCTTTATTGGCACTTCTTTGATCATTATTGGATGGTGTGTTACCTGATAAAGTCAACACTGGTTGTTTAGACTTTACATTGTTGGCATCGACTACACCATCATTAACAACATTTTTGTTTCTAGTCCAAAATATGGACTTGTCTGAGTTGTTATTATATTGATTTCTATAGGTGTCGTTGTTGTTTGAACTGACACCTTCTTTAGAGAATTTGAATGTCCCCTTTTTCCTTTACTTGGATACCATTCTCTATCAATTTTGCAAAAGATGGTATACATTGTAGTTTGAGTTGATAACTCATTTCATCGTTTAAATTGTTTATGAAGATTTCCATCTTTTCCTTTTCAAGTACATCCCACGGGTACCTTGAGACGATGTGTCTCCATCATTGTAGGAACACTATGAATGTTTCATTGTTCTTTTGCTTCATATTTTATACGTCAAGCATGGTGACCTCATGTTGGATATTGTAGGAGTATTGTGTAATGAATTTATTCAACAACTCATCAAATGATCTGATGGGAGGTGTGAATTTTGACAACCACTCCATTGTTTTCCCTCCCAAACTTCTTGGGAATAGCCTCATAATGTATGTATCGTTGTGAGCAAACTTCAAGCTCATAGTACATAATTCTCTGACATGATCACGGGGATCACTCTTACCATCATATTTGTCATACTTTGGTATATCTGAATTTGGTGGGAAGGGTGCCATGTTTAACCTCCTATCAAAAGGATAAGGACAAACGTCCTCGAAGGAGTATCTTATCATGGACCCTTGTTGCATGTCTTGCATTTTTCGTTGAAGTGCTTGAAGTTGTCATGTAATAGTATCTAGGGGAACATTATCTCCGTTGGACCTTCGATGAGGGACATCCCCCTATTCACTACTATCATCATGATCACGTGTATTGACTTGGTTGCGGGCTTTGTCTTGGGAGTCATCTCCTCTTAAGTGTTCTTGATTTTGAGTGAATGTGTAGGCCCTTGCTCTTGTTCTTGGGATTCTTTCATTCCTTGAATTTTTTGTGTCAAAATCCTTAGGCATCGAGACTCCTTTTCTATTTAGCATGAGAAGGTACTTTTGTTTATCGGAATCTATTAGCCTTTCCATGAGTTTTTGGAAAGCAATGCTTTGTTGGTTTTGTTGAACGAGTTCCTCGATGATCTCCTCTTTTTCCATATTTGTGTATTCGTCAAAAGGGTTAAATTCCCTATGACTCAGGCTAGATTCCGATTGTGGATCCAATTCTTTGCCTTTTCAAGATCGATTGACGAGCATTAATAGATTTTTATAGTAGTGAATTCCTCCCCTTCCAACAGGGTTCTTGGTGGGGTTGGTGGCTCATGCCTAGCCTCATTGTAAGTGATGCAATTTCTTGGAAATAAGGCGGGATTGATCCTTCCTCCACTGTTAAGGCGTTGATTGAATGTTGCTTTCTGAATGTAAGCTCTACTTCTCAAAGGTTCCTTGTCAAACTTGTTAGATTTTCCTTGGAGATACAATCACATATGATGCAAGAAAATACAATGTGATTTAAAGAGTTGACGGTTGATGTAAAGAAATTTAATCCTCTTGATAAGTGCCTTAGGACTAGGTTGTCTCTTCTTCAACTTAGTCTTTTGACGAAGACTTCTTCTTCTCAAAATATGGGGAGTGGTCATACAAATGATCAAAGAGTGTTGATGTTGATGGTTGATATGGATACTTAATTTTGAACACTCAAGCTTATTAAATCGAATAGAGGGTTTGTTTGATAGGCCCCTATGACAAAGTGTGTCAATGATATGGATAAAGTCTCCCGATATGGAAACTTGATTTGACTAACTTGAATACCTAGCTAGGTATTGTTGTTGAGATAGTTGGATGATAAACTCTTGATCACTTTATTTTGATACTCCTCTATGTTGATTGGATGAAAATATCGCCTAAAGATAGTTGAAATGTTGATAACCACCTCCAAAGGTGCTTGGTTGGATTTGAAAATTTCTCTCACCAATTACTTCTCCTTGTTTTTGAACTGATTTTTGAGTTTGATTTTGGATGTTTTTGCAAGATATTTTAGCATTTATGGCAAGAATACATAGCACGCATGAAAATAATGGTCATCCTAATGCTAAACATTGAGTGTATGCTCTTTTGAGGATGTGTTCAAATACCCAATGTTTTCACTGGTTTGGATCACAATAAATACACATCCGATAGACTCTTTATTCAAACGTCATTGACAATATCGTAGCCCACTAGTCTCGATACTCTATTAGCTCAAATGGCCTTGTCATCCACTAGAGGGCGCCTGTTATTTTTGTCTTTTTCCAAAAATTAACCCAAAGTGAATTGCTTCACAATTAGGTAGTTATCTTGGGATATATATGGTGAGTAATCTTGGGGGCGGATTCTTCCCCACCCTTGCACTATGATATTGCCAATGTTTGGCAACTGACTTGGCCCAAAATCTCTATCGCTATGGCTTTTAACAGAGGCTTTTGTTCGAAGATATCCTTTGAAGTCACGCAAGAACAATTAAGGCATATAGCCAAACAAAGTACCAAACAGGATGTAGTCATGCAAGCGTGATTGAGACCTCAAGGCCCTACAAAGTGCTTGATATGAGATAACTCAAATATGCTCTGTCCCCCAAGATTTTCATCTCAAAAGGTGATTTGATTATAGTGAGTTAGAATACTTGGCTTTAGACTTACTCACGTGGGTTGTTCTTTTCTCACTAGCCCCCTCAAGACGTTCGGGAAGACAGACCCTCTAAAGGTTGTAAAATGCTTGAAGTAAAATAAAACAATGAAAAAGTGGGTTTGGCTTTTTTATCACCCAATTAAGGGGAGAGTATATACCTACCACTTAAGACAAAGCACTCAAAAGTTCATTTTATCCTTCAAGCCAATTGTTTGCTAACCTCTAATTGGAGATGTTGCTCCAAACAAGCACAATGTGAATTGTTCTTTTTAATCTTGCAAGTAAATGTTGATTGTGAATTTTACCCTTTGCAAGAAAGTAGAAATTTTGTCTTGTTCCTTTTAGAACCCAAATTGAAATGTGAAAGTTAACTTGCAAAAGAAATGTTTGAAGTTTGTTGTAAATTTTATCCTTGCAAGTGTGGTTGTTTTTAATTTTCCAAATGAAAAGATGTGGTTCTTTTTAGAGCACCAATTGAAGATTATGAGGTTCTTTTACCTTGAAAAGAAAATGAGTTCAATTTTAACCAACTTTAGGAAAAAAGTTACAAAAAGCAAAATCAAATCCTAATTTAACTCCTTCAAACCTGCATCAAATTGTTAAAACCTGCAAGAAGAAAAAGTTAGTGAAATATCAAATCTCTTGGTGGGCTTGCACAAGCCTAATTTCAAATCTCAGTTACAATTTTTTTTGTTTAGTCCCGATCCTGAAATGCCCGGAAATTTGACTGTCTGAAATTGGGAAGATCCTCCAAAAACTAGATTTTGCATTATAACTCTTGGAGGTCCAAAACCCCTCTCAAACATCTTGACAATATATATAGAATATAACTTAAAGTACCACTTATACTTAAATGTTATATTCCATATATATTGTCCTTCCACAAGCCCAATTTCAAGAAAAATCCTAAAAAAGCCTCTCTATTTTTCATACGAGTAAGCAAAAAATCGTACAAGCTTTCCCAATAGACAATATGACAATTCTCACTTGCTCATACGACAAAGGAAACAAAATCGCACTAAAACTAGCAGAATCTTGTACGACAATTCTCAGCTTCCCATATGACAAAATAAACAAAATCGCATTATAACTAACAAAATCTCGTATGAGCTTTCACGCTGAAACAGAACCTGCAATTTCTCAAAACATAAAAACTTACAAAAATATTAAATTCAAGGACGTGAGCCCCACGGTGGGCACCAATTAATGTATGCCTAAAATGTGGTATCAACTTGCAAGAGGGGAAAACACTTCAAACACACCAATGAAGCATTGCATTAGATGTTAGAAATCAAAACACGTGAATAGATTAAAAACTCTAAAATCGCCTCATTGTCCTCTATCTCTAAAGATCTCTAAGATTCAAGGTGGCTCTCACTTGGAAGAGCACTTGATCCTCAAGATGATAACCTAGAGAGTGAGTTATATGAAAATGCTACCAGAATTGAAATGGATGCAATTAGGATTCTAGTGAGTGCTAAGAGATGGAGATGAAGATGAAGGATGCAAGCTAGGTGATTAGGATGCAAAGTATATTCCAAATTGAAAGCTAAGTATGCTAAGTGAGTTAATTAAACTAAGATGAGAATGCAACACTTATAAAAGAAGTGAAATTAAGCTATGATGGAAGATTAAAATGCAACTAAATGAAGTTAAACTATGTGCTATGGATGCTTGAGGATGATGTTGATGCTTGTAGATGACAAGATGATCTCCTTTGATAAGCTGCAAAAGACTATAATTTTGATGCACAAGATTGGGATTGTGGACCATTTGATATGAGACAAGAGCTCACCTTATAGAGTTGATGTCTTAGAAATGGATGGTCAAGATTGAAGGAGGAAAGTGGTCCCAAGTTGAAAGGCTTAGCCTTGTGACAAATGTGAGGATCAATGTGGTCCTAGATGCAACGAGGATTTTAATTAAATGTAAATTTAATAAAAATGGGAAAGGGAGTAAATGGATATTTTTAATTAAATGTGAATTTAATTTAAATGGCTAGAGGGGGTATTTTCTTCTTCTTTGTGATTTTCAATAAAAAGTTAGAAGTCATTCATGTTCAGATCTTGTAAAAGCAAAGCAACTGATGGTTCAATATTTTTTTATTGTAGTACTTAGCAATTTTATTAAGTAAAAAATGGATGTGCTTTTATATACATTTTCTTCAAATGTCTATTCTTCCAAAAGTAAAGCCTAGACACATGATAGCAAGATGTTGAAATTGTATTAGCCAACATAATCTTATGAATATAAACAATAAAAATGGGTATGTGTAGGCCTCTACCTTTTGACAGCTAGTCTTATAGTTTCTAGTTTGTCTTGAGGATTCTAAATTAATCCTCACATACTTTCATGGAGTTGTTTGTATAACTAAATTTGAGGCCCCCTTTATTTTATAGGACTACATAGAATCATCATGACAACCAATACATTTGACATTGTTTATATCATAATAAAGTAAATGCAAGTATTGAACACTAATATTATTAGAAGTGAAGTGAAATACATAAAATGATGCTTAAAACCTAAGCATGATAGTTGATTTATTATATATTTTCATAAATTGATACCACCAAGCAAAGTGCATTAAATGAAACAAGTAATCACTTAACACTAACTTTTTATCTCAAAGTATGGGTTTGGCTGCGTAGTGCTTTGAAATTATGTTAAATACATCTTTGTTGAACTACATGTGGTGCACAACAAATTTCTATTCAAAAAGATGATTGGCATTAGAGTAAAGGAATACTAAAAGATAATTTTAAGGTTTTAATTAATTCTTATTTTATTTGAAGTAGAAATATTATAAACTTGTGTCTCACATTAAACACATGACATATACCATTTATAAACTTTCCAATCTTGGCTTGACCAAGACATAATTAACATGCTTTCTTTTCCGGCCCAAATTATATTTATGCATTCTATTGGTCAGCTTGTTGTTATCACATGGTCCTAAAAGTGAGCTTAATGAGAAACTCTAGTCCAAGTATTCTCAGAGGAAAGAGAAGGCTATTTCAATATTTAACAAAATTATTTCATATTAGATGCTTTTGTATACATTCATTTATTAGGTGTACGTCTCTATCCTATCAATTTCTTTTGCTTCCTAGATTTAGATATTAATTTAGTTACACATTTTATTTTCAGTTGTTAGGATTCTTTTTGTTTTAGGGCTTCCAATTTAGATTAACCTTTGTATCTTGTAATATATTTTTGTTCCATTCACTTCCTATGGTTCTTTGTAGATATTATGTATTTTCATTCATTGATTTTTTTTCCTTGATTTATTTGTGAGCTGGTTGTATGTTATAATCAATTTTCCTAGCAGATTAAATCTCAAAATTAAGGAATTTTTTATAATTCTTTAGTTACCAATCATTCCTAGAGAGCTCTTATAAAAAATTTAAAAACATATCAAACCTCCTTAATTTTGAGTTATCATGGCATTGATATGTTGTTTGGTTGTTGCTTACTATGTTTAATGTGTTTGATTTATAGGCGCTATGCATACCAACTAAGTTCCCGATCTTAAAGTTCCTAATCTCAACACAAATTAGTTTACATTTTAATTGATTTTCATTTGGCATGTTCTCTAGAATTGCCACTAGACAATTTCTAGTAACACCACTTTATTAAATTTTAAGTACTCGAAGGATCATGCTTTTAATACTAAAGACATTTTTTTTATAGATTTGTTGGGTATTGTTGTAGAATGGTCTATTCTCTCTATCGAGGTCAAGTAGAATGGTCTATTCTCTCTGTTGAGGTCAAGTAGAATGGTCTATTCTCTTTGTCGAGATCAAATAGAATGGTCTACTCTCTCTGTTGAAATCAAATAAAAAGGTTTAATTTGATTTACAACATTTACATAATTATACCCCTCTTCTATTACCACAAATCAGACAAAATCAAAACTATTACATCATTTACATAATTATATCGCTCTTCTATTACCACAAATCAAACAAAATCGAAACTATTCTTCGAGGAACTTCACTACTTGTAGCCCTTGTTTGAATAGAAAACTTGATAGATTATTGGAAGAAGTAATTCTCCTTTGCAAGGATTTTGTGTCCATTTCATTTATTTTTTACTTCTATGAATATAATAGGGTGGTAGATAGGCTTACAAATAAAGAAATCAACTTAATTTCTTATGCGACTCTTGTTAGCTTTAAGGTAGTGGAACAGGATAATTTGGAGGAAACAATTAAACAAAAGAAGTCATCATAAACATTTTTTTAAAACCTTTTTGTATTCCTAAATTCCTTGTCTTTTGTTAGCTTTAAGATGGTGAAGTGAGATGGTCTGAAGAAACTACTAAACAAGAGAAGCCACCATGATCATGATTTTTTGGAATCTTTTGTACTCTTCATTGTTGGCTTTCCTATAGGTTGTTATTAGCACTATTTAGCTTATTTGCCTAATATGACATTAATACTAATTTAACCAATGGCAAATGGATGTAATTATTTATTATTATTGGTGTGTTCTCATTCTTGTCACTAAAAATGGCTAAATTGGTTAGTTGTTTGTGAAGTGGTAGGATTTAGAGTATGGAGTGTTTTTTATTTGTTGTGTTATGGTTTATTTAAGCTTTATGGCTCATTGTAAATGGAAGTAGTTAAAGCTAACAAGATTCATATAAGGAATTAAGTCAATTCTATTTATGTCAGATTTTGAACCTGTTTATAAACCCTAATAAAGCCAACCACTGAACCCTAGATCTACAAAATAATTCAACATAGTTGTTACACCCCATTGTGGTATTTACTTATTTACTACTACTTTGTTTAGTTAAAATACTTGAACATGTTTTGAATATATTTATCTTGAATGATAATCTAATGAATTAATGTGCAATTAATGTGATATTTTGATTATTTAAAGATGAAAACATATGATGTATATGCATGTTTTAATAACAGTTGACTATTGTTGTGATGTACTAAGTTGGATGCAAGAAATGAACAACTCTCTAGAAGGGAGGAAGAGAATCACTCAGGAGAAGAACTTGGTTTGGTAATATTATATATGTGCCTTATTGAGCTATCACACACCCACGTCCGAATTGGTCAAGTTGAGTAAACTTAGTTGGGGGTAGTGGTAAGTTGCCTTCTGTCAAATTGGTGATGTTTCGTAATGTTATGGTTTGAATGTCCTTGATTGGAATGTTTGATTGAATGTCTATGAGAGGTTTAAATTTTCATGCTAACATGTGTGTGTGTATGTACACACACACACACACACACACACACACACACACACACACACATATACATATACATATATATACATATGTATGTATGTGTATATATATGTACATACACACACACATATATATTTATGTATATATGTATATGTATATGTATATGTATATGTATATGTATATGTATGTATATGTATATGTATGTATGTATGTATGTATGTATGTATGTATGTATGTGTATATATGTATATATGCATAGACCTATATATACATATGTATGTATATGCACACACACACACATGTGTGTGTGTGTGTGTAAGTAAGTATGTGTATATATGTATATGTATGTATGTGTATATATGTATATATATACACATACCTACATATATATGTATATATGTATATGTATGTATGTATGTGTGTATATATATATATATGTATATATACAAATACATATACATATATACATACATATATGTATGTATGTATATGCATGTATATATGTATATATGCATATATATGTGTGTGTGTCTATATATATGTGTGTATGTGTGTGTGTGTGTACGATTAATGTATTTATATCGACCGATGAATATATAAATAGAAGTACTATTTGGATATATATATCAAACTGCTTTTTATTACATGTTGACCATGTCAAGGTGAGCACCCATGTTAACAGTGACCCATTTAATAGGGCACACACTTATATGTAGGCGCACCCTATTCAGTAGCAAACATAGCAAAGTGAAACACTGCCACCCTACCCATGTGGGTGGTGGGATTATTAACCATGCAACACGTATATAGGAAGGGGGGACTAACCACATATGTTGCATACTCTCCCTTCATCCTTAGCAAATGGGGAGGGTATTATTATACAACAAAGCCCTTGTTAATAGAAAGCTCATGGTCAAACTTAATCGAACCACTTTGCTAGGCATAGCAAGTGGAATTTGGTTATGCAAAAAGGTATTAATATTAATTCATAGGTAATATATTTAGAACCACGCCTAATATAAAGGTGGAATTAGTTGATTAGCATGTTGTATTTAGAGATAAAAGCCTATTTGTTTAAGTAAATGATAATGGATAGCTAATCATAATTTGATTAGGTAAAATTAGGATGATTCGTAGTAGAATTAAGTTGGACTATTTATATTTCAACTTTATAGTTAGAAAAGAAGCCACATAGTCTTAGTGGTGGCAATGGGAAAGAAAGTGGTGGCAAATTAGAGAACTTAATTATAGCATTAATGTCATAACCCTCTTTCTCTATCTTGATAAAAACTTGCTACTATTATTGTTATTATTAAATTTCATATCATTTTATGATTATTGTTAGTTAGAAGTGTTTTATTTATTAAGGTTTGTTGCCCTCATATTTGGCATACTTATTATTTGAATTTCAAAATGTTCCCAATGTTAGACAAAGGTCCAATGAGTGTTTACGCGTAGGTAATGAGCACGTTGTCCAAGGTCATTACTAGTCAAAATTTGAAAAATGGAAGAATTTTGAAAATTATCACAAATTGAGGGAAATCGCTTGACAGTCAGAATCTAAACGCCATTTTATATTGTGTGGCCAACTTTCACCTGAACCCAGTTCATACTTTGTCATATTTTAAACTTTCAATTTTTGGTGTCTGTTGCTCCCAAATGATTAAAATATCTCATTTAAGGCTTCATCATGAGGCGTAAATAATTGTGTAGATCTATTTCCCTACCATTGATGTGTGTTTCAAATTTCAGGACCTAACTCCCTACCATTTGAAAGTTATGTCATTTTTCTCCAGCCAAAGCGTTATATTTAAAATATTTAAATTATTTCTCATATGATAATTTAATATTTTAAATTATTTCATTATGTTTGGTCATTTGTGATAAGAAAATCGTCTTCAGTCATCGGTGGCATTCTTCCTTGATTCATTCTCAATGAAAAATGGTTTCCAAGGTATAAAGGATAGCTCGTTGAAGCACAAGGTTAGAAATGAGATCGTTCTATGATACACAATCTTCCTCTACGTTTGAGAGGGGAAGCTCCCTCGTATGATAGGGGTGTTTGGAATTTCATGTACTTTTAACCTAAAAGTACATAAAGGAGAAAACATAGAACTTAAACAAGATTAATAACAAAAACCCTACTAGAAGACATACGAACAACAACTAGGATTCCATAAATGATAACAATCATAAAAGGGGTTACCACCAAAAAGGATAGTCATGCAATGATGATGAAAGCAGTACAATAAACCTCGACACACGAAGAGATAGGTTGTAATAGCACATGCAAGTCAAGATACCATGAAATGATGTGTTTCATCATTGAATTTCACCAATACATAAAGGGATTACTAATTCAACATACGCCGAATTAGAAACAATAACTCATGAATACATTCAAGACACATGAACTCAATGCAATCTTCATTATTCTTTTTGAAAATATACAAGTTCAAAAACCCCTTAGTCAAAGGTATGAATATCAAAAGATCTCACTTAGTTTCTCTACAAAATTATATAGAGTTTTCCCCCTGTCAGCGTCCCCCGTACATTACAAATAGCCTTCTATTTATAGGCTTGTAGGATAACTACCTTATAAACAAGTTCAATCCTGGGTTAATAACTAACTCTTTTCTGCGTAAATTTCAATGAGTTAATAACTTACACACTTATGCGCAGAAAAAGTCAATTTCCTGACCTTTGGTTACAATAAGCGACACAAGTCACTTTTTACAAAAATAATATCAAACCCATTGCATTGAAGAAATAATTCGTTTGTTGATTTTGTCGAGGTGGCCTCCATCTTCATTGTGCTTCATTCACACTCGTAATTATCCCAAAGTACCAACATTTGTAGTATACTAACACATTAATGTTTTGACCATTGACCTAAAAGAAATACTTTCCCACAATTATATTGGCCTCGCGAACATTCTCTGCAATTGCATCTATATTTGTCAATCATTCTTTAATTTCATAACACATCTTTTCATAATGGGAAGGCTCGCATGATAGCATGATTGATTCTTTGCACTCATACGTTGTGGATTTCATCAATCATATTTCAAAAAATATTACTATTCATGTGATTGAAGTATGTGCAACCATCTTCCACTGAATAAGACACACACAAAATGGTTAAAGAGTCCTTCATTAAAAGATCTTGATAGCTCTACTGCAAAATGCATTTTACCCTAGTCATGTTTCAACATTTTGCATTGCATGCCTGCGGGAGCATTCCCATCTATAACTTCTTAGGAAATCCTGAATTCTATTATGCTTTGTGGACGTTCATACTATGTGAGAAACTGGCAAAGGTTGTGACATGTTTTTTTTATCATGTTGATCGAGTGTAAGCAACTGAAGTTGATCTGCCACCATCAACAACTAAAGCAGGTCCATTTCCAGTCCCAAATCGGGATGCAGTTCCATATCCATAAGATCCAATGCCAGTAGATGCAACCCCTACTATTCTATGGTTGTTCCACCAAGTTGAAGCCATTCATTCAAGCTGCTCACTGAAAGCCACAACTCAATTATACACTACCAGAGATTCATACATTGATGCTGCAGTAGCCACCTACAACCCCGCAATTCTATGGATCCCGATCTCTCCATTTTATGTACCCATTTAGTGGGTGAAGTCTCTCTTGGATATTTTGGAATTAATTGGGTTTGGTTATCCATGAACAAATTTTATTAATGTTCCTCAATAATATGATAGGTCCTTGCGGAAATCGCCCCATTCTTATTATCCTAAATTGGCCATGACTTGCATTACTGAGGAAAATCGTCAAACCTTTCACTTGCCTTGTGTCTAAGATTCCACATTATAAGATTATACGTAAACATTTCACGTGCAATGTCTATACTTCCACGATTTGCATTTTATAAACACAACATTCTATCAAAGGGTATACCGTACTGGCTATACTTCCACATTCTACAACATTTTCTAAACCTCTACCATGGTCTTCAATACACGACATTCTCTCAATGACTTCACTGCATTGGCTATGCTTCTCATGATTTTGCAGTCATGTTTACCGGAGTAGTTGCAACTACAACATCTGACAAAATTCCTCTATCTTTGCAGTTTGATCTTGTGCATATCCTACAATCATTGCATTAAATGAGACCATATTTCTTTAAGGTATTTAGTCAAAAAATTCACACACCATTTCTGATCTTTCCACATTTGCAATGGTTAAAGTGCATTATCCATGCCTTCACATTCTGCTCAGGTTCTCTGTCAAACAAATCAGGTATGTTACCTATGCATTCACTTTCTGGTTCGAACATTCCATTTTATCGTTGGCAGGGAGGATGCTGGCAAAGGTTATTGAATTCGGCCTTACAGTTGTGGACTGCACTTGCTTGATAGTTTCAAAATCATTTTCAATCACGTACCACGAGACCACATTTCTTTGAGGGATTTTGTCAAACAACTCACAAGCTATTTATGCTTCATGATGCATGCATGTCTACCAAAACAAATGCAACTACAACATCTGGAAAAAATCCTCTATCTCTTATGCTTAAATGGTTTTCACCTTGGTTTGCTGGCAAGAGTATAATATGTGGCTTAATACCTTCTTTGATGCAATTTGTCAGATAATTTGTCTGTCGTGATTATACTCTGCAATCCACATGTGTTTTAACTGCAGTATATATTTATTGAAACCATGTTTCTTTAAGGCATTTTGTTAGATAGTTTGCAGCCTATCTATGCCTTCCACATTCTACATACATGTTTACATTTCACGACACATATATGCTTCCTTATCTGTGTTTTATCAACATGCTAATGTGTTATTTATTCTTATTCATTATGCAAACATACCGACCAAAAATATTCCCATAACGCTTTGGTGGATGTCAATACTTATTCCAGAGCTTCCATTTCAGCATGGGCAAGGAGGATGCTAGCGTGAGTTAGAGAGTTTACCAATGCAATGCGTGATGGAATCTTGACTCCACGTTAGCATGTGTATTTCCTTAGCAACTACAACTTCAACCTCTGATGAAACCATTTCCTCGCTCCAATACATTTGATGAACATTTATAACCTGGTATTTGAAGCTTTTTTATTTTTATTGTGTCCTTTTGTTGAAATTTATAAGAGGTTATGAATGCTCAAACAGTGAGAGATGTCTTGGCAAGATACTTTACAGGAATTCCAAAAGATGGCAAAAATAGACATGAATGTACTCATTGCTGAGAAGGTCTTCTCTCATAAAGAAGAAAATCAGTCCCATACATGGTGCAAAAGTATAAGTTGGAAAATGGAGAATATCAAGCAATGCTTGGATGAATATCAATTACTCTTGATAGCTTGTGAACAAATAAAGATGAAGATAAAAGAAGATACAATGAATATCATTGGTGATGTATCGGTAAAAGAGCAATTTCAGCAAATGGAAAAGCAAGTTCTCTTAATCAAGTTTCTTGATATAATTAATACTGAGTTAATAGATGTACAGGTGTCAGATGCAAATAAGATGAAGAGACTCGGTGTTGTTTTAGTTGCATTAGAGGCTTGTGATATGTCTTCATATTTTTGGCATTTGGTCAATATTTAAGATAACCAAGCAACTGCCAAACTAAAAATGGATAATGTGATCATTCCCAGGTACAAGTTCATGGTGGACACGCTCAAAGCATACAAGTCATTCAAGGCCAAAGCACCAATTCAACAGAATAAAATAATCAGTTAGCATTCTTTTTGGTATATCGAAAAGCAACACCATGTTCACATCTTTGTATATTTTATTTTGTTATGTGGTACTTGGTTAGTCTTTAGTTTATTGCTGGTTTCATTGTGTATGTTGTGATTTTCCATAGCATAGAGTCAAGGTTAATAGGTTGACTATTTCTGTGCATAAATGTGTTAGTTATTAACTTATTGTAATTTGCGCAGAAATGAGTTAGTTACTAACTCAGAATCAAGTTAGTTATGAGGTAGTTATTTTGAGAGACTATAAATGTTAGAAAAGTAGATGAAAGGACTTTTTTTATTGTTAAGATTTTGGGAACAACTAAAATTTTTGGATTGTATTATTTCATCATTTTTTAATACAAGGCAAATTGGGAGTGCTCCTATTATTGTTAAGTGTTCATTTGCTTGATGTTATGTGATTATCATATGATATTGAAATAGCAAGCCTACAAATTACTTTCCCAGTTTCATGAAGACAATAGTCATATAACGTTACAAATTTCTTTGGTATCTTGGAAATATATAAACGTTATGCAAATTAAATGTTTTGTATCACTCTCTCCTCATGTGTAGTCTAGAGTTGATAGTGACAAGCTTTAAAGTCAATGGAATCCAAGTGGCAATCGTATGTTTGTTGTGAAGATTCTTTCTAAATCCATTCGTAATTATTCTTTGTTTTCATTTGCAAGGTTAATTATTCTTAAAAATACAAATACCCTTATCATACGAGGGAGCTGCCCCTCTCAAACGCAGAGGAAGATCGTGTTTCACAGAACGATCTCTCCAACTATTGGGATATTTTTCACTCCTCCATTGGGCACATAGTAAAAGATTTTGAAGTGACAACTTTGTTTACCAACAGATTTTTAGCGACTCTGTCTCTGGTCTGCAAAACCAGAGATTCTGGGTTCGATCCCCGCGAGCATGGGACCAATCTAGCTGAATTTCACCACCTAAATCTTTACAAAAACTACGACTTAAGAGCATTCCATAACTAGTTGGGATATCAGCAACCAAGATGCTAAGTTTCAACTTCTTTTGGGGGTGAGCGGCTAAGGCAACTTGGGCATCTTTGATTTTTCCGACAAGAGGGACTTGTTTAGACTCCATTGAAAATACTTTACCGACTGGTTTGTTCAAGGATAAACCTAACACATGAGAAACTTTGGAAGGCATTACATTATCAGATGCACTAGAATCAATGATACAATTGCTTAACTTACAACCAGCTATATACAAAGATATATAAAAAGGATTGGGCTTATCAGAAAAGGAAGTAGTAGCAAGTGATGATTCCTTTACAATAGATTCCTCTTGATCATCATCATCAAAGTTCTTACCTAAGCAAGAACAAGAGGCTAAGATCGTATCGAAATAAAGTGTGGGATGAGATTGAAGGTTTTGATGCTTTTTCCATACAAGCCATTCCAAGAGAGAAAAATACACAGGTGGATTCTCTTGATGTCTCGGCTTCTTTATTACTTCCTCATCCTGAATTTGATAGGAGTGTCTATGTTGTAGAGATGATCTATCGACCTAGTGTGCCAAACAATAATCAGAATTGGCAAGTCTTTGATGATGATAAACATATTATTTCATTCTTGGAAGGGAGGGAAACTTTTTCCAATTTGTCTTTTGATGGGAACCCACCTTCAACTAGTCAACAGACTACTAAAGAAGAAGAGAAGGAACCTGAAGTTCTGCAACTTAAAGGTAATACCATTCCCAAAGGCTTGGTTTCTCTCAAGAGTTTGTTTGATAAACATGATCAGTTTGTGAAGAAAAAAAGTGAACACAAATCCTCAGGATCCTCAGAAGTTGAGAAGGTAGACATAGGTTTCGAAAATGATCCCAAAGTGGTTTTTCTTGGGAAATGCCTTACACATAAGGAGAGGAAGGTATTCACTGATCTACTCACAAGATACATTGATGTTTTTGCATGGTGCTATGACAACCTCAAAGAATTTATGAATGGTGAGTTCAAGCATCAAATTTCCCTCAAACCTAATTCAATTCCATTCAGGCAAAAGCACAGGCAATTCAACCCAAAGATAACAAATGCAATCTTCACAGAAGTGGATAAAATGTTGAAAGCCAAAATAATTTATCCAATTCATCATTCTACGTGGGTAGCAAATATAGTTCCTGTTAGAAAGAAAAATGGGGAGATCAGAATTTGTGTTGATTTTTGCAATTTAAATCAAGCATCCCTCAAAGATAACTATCATCTTCCAATTATGGATCACCTTCTTCAAACCGTTTCTAGATCCGAAATGATGTCCATGCTCGATGGTTTTTCAGGTTATAATCAGATCAGTGTGGATCAAGAAGATCAACACAAAACTGCTTTTACTACTCCATGGGGAACTTTTGCTTACAACCGAATGCCTTTCAGTTTAATTAATGTTGGTGCCACTTTTCAGTGTGCAATGGATCTCTCCTTTGGTGATCTAAGAAACAAGATTGTGGTTGTTTATTTGGATGACCTAACTGTCTTTTTCAAGAAACGAGAAGAGCATGCTTATCATCTTGAATGCGTGATGCAACAATGTAGGCAAGAAGGGATCTCCTTGAATCCAAAGAAATCTATTTTTGGGATAATCGAAGGGAAGTTGTTGGGTCACATTGTTGCAAAGGAAGGAATTCACAATGATCCTTAGCGAGTTAAAGCTATTCAGCAGTTGCAATTACCTTCTAGTAAGCCAGGAGTTCGCTCATTATTTAGCCAAATCAATTTTAAAAGGAAATTCATCCCAGATTTTTCTGAGATCACAAAATCAATTTTTGAGATGATGAAGGGTAATGAGGTTTTCAAATGGTCAGAAGATGGAAAGTGAACATTCAATCAAATCAAGTCATCTATAGCAGATGCTCCCACGTTGATGTACCCAGACTTCAACAAGGATTTCAATGTTTACTGTTATGCTTCAGATTCCACATTGTTTGCAATTTTAACTCAAAATCATAATGATAACACTAAGGCGCCAATAGCTTTTATGAGCATTCCCTTGAAGAAACACGAACTGAAGTATTTTGTTGCCAAAAAACAAGCTTTTGCGGTGGTGAAGGTTGTGAAACAATTTCGTTTCTACATCTTGAATTCACACTCTAATATATATGTTCCAAATACTGTTGTGAAGACAATTCCTACTCAATAGGAGATTGGATTGAGCAAGAGAGCTTCTTGGATTGCAAAGGTTCAGGAATATGATATTGATATCAAACCTACCAAGCTTGTCCAAGGGAGAGGATTATGCAAGTTGTTGGCTGAAAATACATCTGAAGGAGAAGTTAAAGGAGAAGTTATTTCAGAGTCTGAATTACCTTTGGTTTTGTTCATTAGCACCATGGATGATTGGTTCACTAATATAGCCCACTTTCTCACATATGGAGAATGTCTGGCTTACCTCACCTCTAAAGAGAAACAGACCATCAAGTTGAAGGCAACTAAATATATTATCTGGGGCGATGTCTTGTATAAAAAGGGAATCGATAGTACTTTCCTCAGATGTGTGGATAAAGAGAAAAGAGAGAAGCGTCTTAAGTTCTTTCACAATGAAGCATGTGGTGGGCATTTTTCTTCCTTAGTAACGGCATACAAGATGCTAAGAAATTGTTACTATTGGCCTAGGATGTTTAGGGATACTGATGAGTGGGTGAAGAAATGTGACACATGTCAGTAGTTTAAAGGAAAGGTACAACTTTCTGCTTTGCCATTAAAGCCAGTAATCATAGAGGAGCCTTTTCAACAATGGGGTTTGGATTTCATCAGTCCTATTCACCCTCACTCTAGTGCAAATCACACCCATATCCTATTAGCTACAGATTATTTTACTAAGTGGGTCGAGGTTGTTCCAGTGAAACAAACAACATCAGAGGTAGTCTGTGACTTCATCAAGCAAAACCTCTTGGTAAAAAATGGAGTCCCACATAAGATTGTCACCGACAATGCTACCAATTTCTCTTCCCATGAGCTATTAGATTTTTGTTATAAATATGGAATCATTCTCTCTCATGCATCTGACTATTACCCACAAGGGAATGGTCAAGCTGAGGCCAACAATAAGAATACTATTACTATTCTCTGGAAGCTAGTTGATGAAAATCAAAGGACATGGCACAAACATTTGTATGAGGCATCATGGGTTGATCGCACCACAAAGAAAAGAGCTATCGGAATATCTCCTTTTGAAATAGTTTATGGAACAGAAGCGAAATTGCCTATTCTTTTGGAATTAGCATTTCTCAAACTGCAAGAATTTTTGGAGAATTATGAATTCAAAGATGCCTTAGAGAAGCGAGTGATGTATTTGACCAAGATGGAACAGCAAAGAGAGGTGGTGGTTGATAGAATTAAAGAACATCAAATGTGACTCAAGGAGTTATTTGATTGAAGAGCAAGAGAAAGACTATTTCATGCTGGTGACTTGGTTTTGTTGTGGGATAAAAGAAGAGAGCCAAACAGGGTGCATGGTAAATTTGATTCGCTTTGGAGAGGACCTTTTCACATTAGGCAAGTTTGCGGTGAGAATTCATTCTACTTGGCATATATGGATGGAACACAGTTGCCCCTTCCTTATAGTGGGAAACATTTGAAACTTTATAATCAGTAGGGTGGACTGTCATTCGTCCATGTACATAAGATAAATAAGGTTTTTGTCTTTGTCCCAGTTTTGTTTTGTGGTGAAGGATTTTTCTTTCCTTAATGTTTTGTTTTTGTCCTTCTCGTCTTCTGCATGTTTTTGTCTTGTGTCTCGCTTGACTCTTTGGCCCAATGAATTATGTACTAGCTTGCAAAACCAGAGATTTGGGTTCATCCTGCGTCCTTTGTAGTCCTTGTCCCCAGTCAAAGCCAGTTGTTGCCCTCATATTTGGCATACTTATTATTTGAATTTTAAATTGTTCCCAATGTTGGACAAAGGTCCAATGAGTATTTATGCATAGGTAATGAGCATGTTGTCCAAGGTCATTACTAGTCAAATTTTGAAAAATGGAAGAATTTTGAAAATTATCACAAATTGAGGGAAATCGCTTGACAATCGGGATCTAAACGTCATTTTATATCATGTGGCCAACTTTCACCTGAACCCAGTTCATACTTTGTCATATTTTAAACTTTCAATTTTTGGTGTCTGTTGCTCCCAAATGATTAAAATATCTCATTTAAGGCTTTGTCATGAGGCATAAATAATTTTGTGGATCTATTTCCCTACCATTGACACGTGTTTCAAATTTCAGGACCTAACTCCCTACCGTTTGAAAGTTATGTCATTTTTCTCCAGCCAAAGCGTTATATTTAAAATATTTAAATTATTTCTCATGTGATAATTTAATATTTTAAATTATTTCATTATGTTTGGTCATTTGCGATAAGAAAATCATCTTCAGTCATCGGTGGCATTCTTCCTTGATTTATTCTCAATGGAAAATGGTTTCCAAGGTATAAAGGATAGCTCATTGAAGCACTGTTGGTATTTTGGTATGGTTTTGTCATTGATGTCAACACCTACTAAACACTTATCAACTCTGGCACTTTGGAGAATCAACAACATTCACTGGCAAGCAAGTGACTCATGCACAGTCACCAGTATCTGGTACACTGGCAAGATATAATCATCACCGGCACTTGGAATGATATGGAAAATACTTGGTTATGTCAAAGACATTGTGTGGACACTTTGTCTTGGAGTTTTGTTTATTGGTACATTAGCATTTGCATATTTGTTGTTACCGGCAAATAGGTCTAGGGTTACACCGGCGGGTTTATCTTTTTCAGATCAGCATGGCACGCTATGGAGATGACTTATTATTGTTGTAAATGTGTTAAGCCGACATATTGAATCGGTTATTGCATCGGGTATTAATTGATATGTAAATTAATTTTATTGTAATATCTTGTAGAGCTGACCTACTAAAATTGGTCTTAGGTTATGGTATAAATGTAAGATCAAAAGAGGAATGAGAAAAGGATTATGTGAAGGTATATGTGAGAATAAGCAGAGCTATACATGCAAACATCATTCAAAGATTGAAGGAGGGTTTTTGTGAAGACAATCAGAACTACACTGGTACTGAATCCAGCATATGAAGATGTTATTTTGTGTAGTACATTCTTATTGGATTTAACCATCCAACTGTAGTTAGTGTGACTCCCATTTTGTGATTGAGCAGTGAGCTCTAGGTGCTTGGCCTTTCTGCATGTGCAGACCCCATTTATGTACACTTACTATCTGTAGTAGTATCATCTGATTGTGGGTAAGGTTTCCCACCGTGGTTTTTTCCCTTATAGGGTTTCCACGTACAAATATTGGTGTTATGTGTTGTGGATAACTTTGTCTTTATGTTTCATGCACTAATACTTATCGGTATAGCAATTAACTGTTAAAACTTTCTACCAACATATTGAACTGGTTTACTGGTATTAAGCATTAGGTTGGTTAAGTTGTTTTTTGGTTTGAATTTATTTGACAATTGATTCACCCCCCCCACCCCCCCTCTCAGTCGTCTCCTAGACCTAACAATTGGTATCAGAGCCTAGTCCTCTTTTGCAGAAGTTGAACAGCTTGAGGAGATCCAATGTCTACTAACTATTTCAGGAAGGACAGTCCTAAACTTGATGGAACCAACTATGGCATATGGAAGATCAGAATGGAGACACATCTAAATTGCATTGGAAAGGACATCTGGGATGTTATAAAGAATGGTTATATTGTTCCTACTTAGAGTCAGCCCAATCCACCAACCTGACTAAAGATAGGAAAATGATTGCAAAGCAAGAGAAGCACTTTTGAGCGCATTATCTGATCAACAAATCATGGGACTATCAGATAGGTCTACTGCTAAAGCTATTTGGGATCATTTGGAAACACTGAATGAAGGAGATTCCACAGTCAAAATTGCAAAACTTGAAAGCTTCCGGGTTAGGTATGAACATCTGAAAATGGAAGAAGATGGAAGGATTTATGCTTTTATGGAAAGAGTAAATGAGATTGTTTTGGGTATTAAATGTTGTGGAGGAACCTTAAGTGAGGATGAAATTGTTTCAAAAGTTTTAAGAGGATTGCCACCAGCATATAAAATGAAAGTCACTGCTATAAATGAGTTAAGAACAATGCCTAATACATCAGTAACTAGGGATACATTGATTGGGAAACTTTTAGCTATTGAAATTGAAGAATTGGGTCATGTTGCTACTATAAAGACAGATTTGGCCTTTAAAGCACCAACATGATCTGCTCCATCATTTGAAAAATCTGATTGGAAAGCCTTTTATGCAAGAGAACTTGAAGAAAGCAGGAAAGAAAATGAAGAACTTGAAGCACTATTTGCAAGGAAAATGCCTAAAGGTCCAGTTGGAAGTAAGTATGAAGGTAAAGCACACTTTAAATGTTTCAACTGCAATAAGATTGGTCATATGGCTTCAAGATGCCCTAACAGACATGCTAGACTAAGAGAAGAAGCTAGAAGAACATACAAGCCTAACCCTAAATCTTAGAGATATAGATTTAAGAAGAATAAAGACAATCTTGTTACATTGTTGATGAAGGTGTGACTGATGATTCTCATGAAGATCCGACAGACAATGGATGGGTTTTTGTTGCTATAACAGAAGATCAACCGGCACCTACTACTCAATCGGTAGAACAAGCCTTGGCAGCTAAAGTTGAAGTAAAGGATGAATTCATCATTGATTCAAGATGCTCACATCATATGACAGGAGACAAAGGTAAATTCTTGAACTTTCAAGAATACAATGGAGGCTTAGTGAGATTTGGAGATGGCAAAGCTTGTTTGATCAAAGGTAAGGGTACAATATCTCTTGATGGTAAGCATAACCCTGACAATATTTACTAAGTTGAAGGATTAAAGAATAATCTTTTGAGTGTTGGTCAATTAGTTGAGAAAGGATTTCAGTTACAATTCAAAAATGGAAAATGCAAAATCATGAAGAGAACTGATTTGGAAATTGCAACTGGTAATCAGACTAGAGGTAATATCTTTCACTTGAATAACAGTGAAAAGACATGCTTAATTGCACATATTGATGAAAGTTGGTTATGGCATAAGAGACTCTGTCATGTAAACTTTGATTGCATGGTGAAAATTAGTACTATTAAGACAGTTAGAGATTTACCTAAAATTGTCAAACCTCACAATACAGTATGTAAGGAATGTCAATTTGGAAAACAAGTTAGAGCTAGTTTCAAAAGTATTCTAGAAAAATCCAATAATGCTCTTGATTTAATTCACACTTATTTATGTGGTCCAACTAGAACTAAAATCTTACAAGGTGATAGATATTTCATGCTAATCATTGATAACTATTCTAGAATGTGTTGGGTTACTTTTCTCAGAGAAAAATCAAAAGCACTAGGAAAGTTCAAACTGTTCAAAGCAATGGTAGAAAAGGAAACCAGTAAGAAAATCAAATGTCTAAGATCATATCAAGGAGGAGAATTTACATCTAAAGAATTTAATACATTTTGTGAAGTAAATGGAATCAGAAGACAGCTATAAGCACCTCGGACACCACAACAGAATGGAGTTGTTGAAAGGAAAAACAAAACTATCTTGGATGCAGCAACAAGTATGTTATCAAAAGCAAACCTACCACATGTATATTGGAGAGAGGCAGTCAGTACATCGGTCTATACATTCAACAAAGTTCACATCAAAGGTTAAACTGGTAAGACCCCTCATGAACTATGGTTTGGTATTACTCATACTCTTAAATATTTTAAAATTTTTGGAAGTAAATGTTATATCAAAAGAGATAAGTATATTGGAAAATTTGATCCTAGAAGTGATGAAGAAATATTTCTCGTTTATTCATCTAAAAGCAAGGCATATAGATGGTTTAACAAAAGATTGCAGAAAATTGTTGAAAATACAAATGTAAAGATTAATGAACAATTCAGAGGAACTTCAAGGTATATAGACTCTGAAGTGGCAACAAAAATTTTGACAAATGAACCTACACTAAATCCACCAGTACAGAATGAAGATCCAGTTACCCCAGTATCATCTGAGGATTCCACAGTAACTAAGGAACATCAGCAAACAAAGACACCCCAGTATGTAAGACTGAATCACTCTGAAGATAGATAATTGGAAACAAGTTTAAAGGAGTTATGACAAGAGGAAGATTGGCAAATGAAGAGGTATTTCTTATTTCTCAAATTGAACCATCATCAGTTAATGAGGCATGTAAAGATAAATTTTGGATTAAATCTATGGAAGAAGAATTAGAACAAATTGAGAAAAATAACACTTGAACATTAGTTCCCCGGCCTAAAGATAAAAATGTAATTGGAACCAAATGGGTATTTAGAAACAAACTTAATGAAGATGGTAAGGTTATCAAAAATAAAGCAAGACTAGTGTGTAAGGGATATTCTCAGAAAGAAGGAATTGATTACAACGAAACCTTTGCACCGGTAGCTAGAATTGAGACTGTCAGATTATTTTTGGCTTTTGCAGCACATAAGAACTACAAAGTATATCAAATAGATATTAAATGTGCATTTTTGAATGGAGATCTTGAAGAAGAAGTTTACATTGAACAACTTGATGGATTTTCTTTGACAGGTTACAAAGATATGGTTTGCAGGTTAAGAAAAGCTTTGTATGGATTGAAGCAAGCTCCAAGAGCTTGGTATGCAAGATTGGATAAGTATCTTTTGAAGATTGGTTTTTCTAAAGGTAATGCAGACAATAATTTATACTATAAAGTGGCTAATGATGACATCCTGGTTATAGAAGTATTTGTTGATGATATAATCTTTGGAGGAGAAGATGGATTATGTAAAAAAATTTCTATTAAAATGCAGCAAGAATTTGAAATGTCTATGATTGGAGAAATAAAATTCTTTTTAGGATTGCAGATTTCACAGACTGATAAAGGTATATTCTTGAGTCAATCCAAGTACTTAAAAGAGTTACTAAAGAAATTTGGGATGGAGAACTCTAAACCGGTAAGCACACCTATGACCACAAATGACAAATTATCACTAAAGGATGAATCTACACCTGTTAATCCAACTAGATACAAATCTATGATAGGAGGTTTACTGTATTTAACACAAACCAGACCTGATATTATGAATGCAGTATGTATTGTTTCAAGATTTCAAAGTAATCGTAGAGAAAATCATGAATCAACAATAAAAAGGATTTTCCGGTACTTACAAGGTACTATAAATCTTGGATTATGGTATCCTAGAGATGAAAACTTTGAATTATGTGCATACACAGATGCAAATTGGGCAGGAGATGTGGATGATAGAAAAAGCACCACCGGAGGAGCATTTTTTCTTGGAAATAGACTAGTTTCTTGGTTGAGTAAGAAACAAAGTTGTACATCCTTATCAACAGCAGAATCAGAATATGTTGCAGCAGCAACTAGTTGTACACAGGTACTATGGCTTAAACAAATGTTGAAAGACATAAAGGTAAAATGCAAGGAACCTATTACTATCTATTGTGACAACACTACAACAATTGATATATCTAAGAATCCGGTACTACATTCTAAAACCAAACATGTTTCTATCAAACTGAATTTTCTAAGGGAGAATGTTGAAGCAAAATAAATAAAACTGGTTTATGTGAATACTAAAGAGTAGATTGCAGATATTTTTACTAAACCTCTGCCTAAGGAGACTTTTGAATATCTTAGAGATCAGCTTGGGGAATGGGGTCATACCCCCACTGGTAGATACTTAGGAAGTTGATGTTTGTCATCAACCAACAGAATTAATAGAGAAATATTTTACTCCGACTTTGATGAGGAAGCTACTTCTCAGGAGGAGTAGTTGGCATACTGAATTGGTTGGTATTTTGTATCTGAAAAATGTTTTTACTTTGGCAATTGATGTCAAAGGGGGAGAGATTGGTATGGAAAAACACAAGGAAACACATATCACTCTCAAGGGGAGAGATTGTTACTTTGGGAGAGATTACTTATATTTTGGTAATTGTTAATATTTTGGTATTTGGCATCTCTGTTTTGGCACTTTGATGGTTTTTCCATCATGTGTTGTTATCAATGCCAAAGGGGGAGATTGTTGGTATTTTGGTATGGTTTTGTCATTGATGTCAAAAATTACTAACACCTATCAACTCTAGCACTTTGAAGAATCAACAACATTCACCGGCAAGCAAATGACTCATGCATAGTCACTGGTATCTAGTACACCGACAGGATATAATGATCACTGACACTTGGAATGGCATGGAAAACACTTGGTTATGTCGAAGACATCGTTTGGACACTTTGTCTTGGAGATTTGATTATTGGCATATTCGTATTTGCATATTTGTTGTTACCGACAAATAGGTCCAGGCTATACACGGACAGGTTTATCTTTTCCAGATCAGCATGGCACGCTATGGAGATGATTTATTATTCTTGTAAATGCATTAAGCCGACATGTTGAATTGGTTATTGCATCGGGCATTAATTTATTTGTAAATTAATTTTATTGTAATATCCTTTAGAGTCGACCTACTAAAATTGGTCCTAGGTTATGATATAAATGTACGATCTTATTTGTAAGATCGAATGTAGAATGAGAAGAAGAATTGTGTGAAGGTATATGCGAGAATAAGAAGAGCTATACACACAGAAATCATTTGAAGGTGAAGCGAGGTTTTTGTGAAAGCGTATCAGAACTACATTGGTACATAATCCAACATATGAAAATGCTATTTTGAGCAGTACATTCTTATTGGATTTAAACATCTAATTGTAGTCAGTGTGACTCCTATTTTGTGTTTGAGCAGTGAGCTCTAGGAGCTTGGCCTTTCTGCATGTGCAGACCCCATTTGTATACACTTACTATTTGCAGTAGTATCATCTGATTGTGGGTAAGGTTTCCCACCGTGGTTTTTCCCCTTACAGGGTTTTCACGTACAAATATTGGTGTTATGTGTTGTGGATGACTTTTTCCTTTTGTTTCATGCATTAATATTTACCGGTATTGCAATTAACTGATAAAACTATCTATCAGTATAAAAGACTGGTTTACCGGTATTAAGCAATAAGTTGGTTAAGTTGTTTTGGTTTGAATTTATTTGACAACTGATTCACACCCCCCCCCTCCCTCTCAGTTGCCTCTAGGACCTAAGATATATGTCATAATCATGATTGTAGGTCTAGTCATGGCGGTGGCAGAGGTGATGGTGATGATGAAGATCATCTAATGGAACTTGAGGCACTATTGGATAAAAGATTTCCTAGAGGCACAGACAAGTATAAAAGGTAAATTACCCTTGAAGTGTTTATCTTGCAATAAAATTGGACACATAGCTGCTAATTGTCCTAACAGTGATAAAAAGGAAAAGTTTGGGAAATTTAAAGGTAAAGGAAAGAAGCAATGCTATGTTGCGGTAGATGAAGGTGTGACTGATGAAGAATCAGAAGAAGATGAAAATGAGGAGATAGTGTTTGTTGTTGTGAAGGAAAATCTGACTGATAAAAAGGCATTGATGTCTCACATGGATAGCAATGATGAATGGATAATAGATAGTGGTTTCTCACACCACATGACCGGTAAAAAAAACAAGTTCTTATCCCTTGAAGTATTTGATGGAGGTATAGTAAGGTTTGGTAACAACTCACACTGCATGGTTAAAGGTAAATAATCATAATATGTTGCACCAGCAACTAACTATACATAGGTACTATGGCTCAAGCAAATGTTGAAAGACATAAAAGTGAAATGTAAAGAACCTATTACTATCTATTGTGATAATACTGCAGCAATTGATATCTCTAAGAATCCTGTATTACATTCCAAAACCAAACATGTTTCTATCAAACTGAATTTTCTAAGAGAAAATGTTGAAGCAAAGGAAATAAAATTGGTTTATGTGAATACTAAAAAGTAGATTGCAGATATCTTTACTAAACCTCTGCCTAAGGAGACTTTTGAATATCTCAGAGATCAGCTTGGGGTCATACCCCCACCAGTAGAGACTTAAGAAGTTGATGATTGTCATCAACCGACAGAATTAACAGAGAAATATTTTATTACGGCTTTGATGGGAAGCTACTTCTCAGGGGGAGTGGTTGGTATACTAAATTGATTGGTATTTTGTATATGAAATTGGCGTGGTAAGAACTTTGGCATTTGATGTCAAAGGGGGAGAGATTGGTATGGAAAAACACAAGGAAAACACATGTTGCTCCGAGGAGGAGAGATTGTTGTTTGGGAGAGATTATTACTCTCTGTATCTGTATTTTGATTTCTGGTTATGATCTCTATTTGGAGATTGTTGGTTTTTGGTATTTGGCATTTCTATTTTGGCACTTTGATGGTTTTTCCATCTTGTGTTGCCATCAATGCCAAAGGGGGAGATTGTTGGTATTTTGGTATGGTTTTGTCATTGATGTCAACACCTACTAAAGACTTATCAACTTTGGCACTTTGGAGAATCAACAACATTCACCGGCAAGCAAGTGACTCATGCACAGTCATCGGTATCTGGTACATCGGCAAGATATAATGATCACCGATACTTGGAATGATATGGAAAACACTTGGTTATGTCGAAGACATTGTGTGGACACTTTGTCTTGGAGTTTTGTTTATTGGTACATTAGCATTTGTATATTTGTTGTTACCGGCAAATAGGTCCAGGGTTACACCGGCAGGTTTATCTTTTCCAGATCAGCATGGCACACTGTGGAGATGACTTATTATTATTGTAAATGCATTAAGTCGACATATTGAATCGGTTATTGCATCGAGTAATAATTGATATGTAAATTAATTTTATTGTAATATCTTGTAGAGCTAACCTACTAAAATTGGTCTTAGATTATGGTATAAATGTAAGATCTTATTTGTAAGATCAAAAGAGGAATGCGAAAAATGATTGTGTGAAGGTATATGCTAGAATAAGCAAAGCTATACATGCAGACATCATTTGAAGATTGAAGGAGGGTTTTTGTGAAGACAATCAGAACTACACCGGTACTGAATCCAGCATATGAAGATGCTATTTTGTGTAGTACATTCTTATTGGATTTAACCATCCAACTGTAGTCAGTGTGACTCCCATTTTGTGATTGAGCAGTGAGCTCTAGGCACTTGGCCTTTTTGCATGTGCAAACCCCATTTATGTACACTTACTATTTGCAGTAGTATCATCTGATTGTGGGTAAGGTTTTCCACTATTTTTTTTTCCCTTATAGGGTTTCCACGTACAAATATTGGTGTTATGTGTTGTGGATGACTTTGTCTTTATGTTTCATGCACTAATCCTTACTGATATAGCAATTAACTGTTAAAACTGTCTACCGGCATATTGAACTGGTTTACCGGTATTAAGCATTAGGTTGGTTAAGTTGTTTTTTGGTTTGAATTTATTTGACAACTGATTCACCCCCCCCTCTCGGTTGTCTCCGGGACCTAACAAGCACAAGGTTAGAAATGGTCAAAAAGTGAGCATTCTTAACCTCATTTCTTAACCTTTTGCCAAGAAGGTTAGACATGCTCTCTTTTTGAGCATTTCTAACCCATATTTTTAACCTTTCACAAAAGGTTAGAAATGCTCACTTTTTGAGCATTTCTAACCTCATATCTTAACCTTGTGGGTCCCACTTTGTCAAAGAAGGTTAGAAATGCTCAAAAAGTGAGCATTCTTAACCTTTTTGAATAAGATCTTTTTTTTTTAAAAGAGAGAGCTTCAAGTAGCAGGTTATGAACATTCATCAATGTATTGAAAGAAGCACAGACATACTGGAAATGGAATATGGATGTGGAGTTTGGAAGGCGTAGATTGTCAGAATGAATGAATACCTTTAGCTGAAGTTGAGTTAATCTACCGCGATATGCATCATAGCATAGAGGATCAAAGAAATTTGTCAGGGTGGAGTTGCAGCTACTTGGTATGATTGATATACAGAATATAAGGGCGTAGTTGCTAGAAAATGTACATAAACTATTTTGGGAGATCACCACAGTCCACGTGATAATGCAACCATAGACCAAAACATTTACTCTTTGACAAGTCATCACAAAGGAGGAGTATGTCACTGGTGAATGCCAACCGTGGCAGCCCAGACAACGCATGTGAACTATTTGACCAAATCACATGGTAGCTTTGAAGGCATCGTGGGAGTATAGACCACGCATGTGAACTGTTTGTCAGAATCCCTCAAAGAAACGTGGTCTCATGTAAACCACGCATGATAGTGCATGTAAACTTTGGCAGAATCCCTCAAAGAAACGTGGTCTCGTTGCATAAACGCATGACAACACATGTGGACTATGGTAGGCGTTAATTCCAACAGGTGAATTTTATGAAAAAATTCTTCAATGATGCTGCAGATCATAGAAAATGTGGACGCACAGACCAATGCAATGAATTGTTTGATAGAAGGTCTCAAGGAAAGGTTACTTCATGGGTGCGATATGCACTAAAATGGATGCATTTAAAATGCTTTAGAAACATTCAAATGAACTCAAATTGTAGGTATAAAGCCAAAATTACACTTTTTATACTCTGGCAACATGCATGTAGAATATGAATGTAGTAACAGGGCACGTGAATGGTTCAATAGAATGCTCCTCAAAGGTATCATTTTAAGGAATGAAATTAATGATTTCAGATGGTGTAGATGATGGAATCGTTGCAAAAATGCACTTGTCTATTGTTGTAAACTTAGAAAATGTGTGCAGTGCTTGTTAAAATACCTTGACGGGATGTTGTATCATGGCACAGAGATTACATATAAAATATCTATGCGATGCATAAAAACATAGCTATGGCACACAAATGTTGGCCAAATTTTCAATAATATGTCATCCCATGAAAGGATTAATTCGCGGAGTATAGAGGAGGGAAGTTGTAGTTGCTCTTGTTTTAGAAGATTTGTATGACATTTAGGACAAAGAATGGAGTGTAAATTGTTTTGGCTAAGTTGCGGATGTTCGTTAAAATAGGACTGTGAGGGCGTCATTTTTATTTTGGCATAATGAAATACAAGTTCCATAGCCCCGATTATGCTCCCATTCTTAAATGTTCACTTTCAGATATTGGGGATACCAAGTTGGGAAATGTAAGTCTTGCATACTTCTGGAAAACAATGGAAAGGGAAGATAAGACTTTGACAGCTCAGAGATTATTAGACAATGGATTAGCTCACGCAGCAGAATATCCCACATCAGTGCAATGTCTGAAATTAGTCCTGGAATGCATGAAAGCATTTAATCCAGATACCAAAGAAATTAGGACGACAAAAGGTAATGTGGTCGCCAAACTTGATCTAGTTTCCATTGCTATAACTTTCAGGTTACCTTTCAGAGATCAGTTCATGGAGGTAAACAGGGAATATGTTGAAAGTTATTTTATCAATAATGAAACCCAGTGTTTGAATAACATAGCCAAAAAGTGGTTAGCAAAACCAAGGAAAGGAAAAACACAGCTTCCTAAAATAATTCACAGGTCTTTGTTGATGGAAGATATCGCTAATATGGTTATTTTCTTGAATCGGGTCACAGGAAATGAAGACTCAAATGACTTGGAAGGATGGATGTTCTTATTCATTAATATCATATGTGAGGGAATACAATTCATTAATTGGGCTGAGATTATTAGCGATAATCTTTGCGATCAGTTACTCAAACTAAAGAACAATCATAGCTTCTACATGACATCGTATCTCTTCTATGCCATTGCTGGGATGAAGAAATGGCCAGGATTGAATGTTGAAGGTATTTATGATGATGCAACCCAAATTTACAATTATCATCCGCAATTGCAGTTGGAGAAAAGTTATCATCACTTTAGGAGGATTAATGATGCTTTCACTATGTTGACAGTAAGAGAACTACAGGGAAATATTGGACTCAGAATATCTTCAGAAGTAGCAGCATTGATTCAGAAATATGGTAGTTACTTTATACAGTTTTTGAAGTTCACATACATTTGGGTAGGGGGTTATGATGGCTGCCCTCTTATGTTGCCAAGGTTTGTTGAAGATAAGTTGGTCCTTATCAAGGTATGCCGATAGATTGCACAAGTCAACAAAATTTGTTGGAATAAAAGAAAGGGTATCATTTCTTTTCCTATTGGACTTGGTTATTATAGCTGCGATAGCCATTTAGATGCTCAAAGTATTGAGAGGTCTATAGCAAAGATTCACTTCTATCCTTATGAAATGAGGTTTCCTTTAGAAAAGGATATGCTACATGAGAGTTAGACCTCAGTGCCGGATTTGAACACTTTCCTGATATGGAAGATTTTTGGCAAGACTGTGAAGATGCTTTTGAAGTGCAGAAAATAGACTGGATGAGATTTTCTATTAAGCAGATAATTGATTATAGAATTGAAATAAATGTAAATGGTATTGAGGATGATGAATCTGATTTGATCGATGGTTTTTACTTTGAAAGGATTCAACTACTTCCACTTCCACCCATCAATTGGTCAATTTCAGAAATAAGGAGTATTCAAGAAAGATCAGCTTATGTGGTTCGAAGGACTCTCGAATGGGTTGAAGGCAAGAGGATTGAGTCTACAACAACTAGACCTTCAAATAAAGCTAATTCCTCAAAGGATAGAAATGGGGCACAGGGAAGTTCTTCCATTCCAACTAATTTGCAAAGATCTAATCTAGGGATGGGTTTACACCAAAATATTTCCAAAGGAGGCCACGATGGAGAAGATCCAGAAAAAGGGAAGGATCTTGCCAAGGCATGTGAAGTCAGCTCTATCATTAAGAAAAAGAGATCAAAGACAAAGGGAAAAATAGTGAATCTTGTCCAAGAGCTTAAAGATGAATTAGAAATTGCTTCACCCCAACATCCTCCCAATATTGAAAGTCAGCAATTTCCTTCCGTCTCACCAACTATCATTATTTCTTCACCCCAACAAGATGATTTTGCTATTCATGAGGAAGTTGAAATAAACGATGCTCAAGCTGAAATTCAATCTCCGCCCTTCCCAAATAATTTAGCATCTTTAACCTCTGCATATGTGAACAATCAAGAATCATTACCATCATCTTCATCATTCTAGTTACAGCAGAGTTTGCAGAATAAGAAGAGAAATGTTCATTTGATAGCTCCTAGTTTTGATGCAGTCGCAAATGTACTTCATAGGACAGCTAAATCCAAGAAAACCAAAGTTGCATCCAGATTGGGGATTAATCCATCCTCAGAAAACTTATGTGTTGAAATAGCTCAGCCCATTGTTGAAAATGATATAAATGAAGCTAATGAGGCCGATTTTAGTATGACACAATTCGATCTAGGTCGGACAACACATGAGGGAGTTGTTCATAATTTTCAAATTTCAGCAATTATCCTTATCGATAAAACAAATAAAGATAATAAACAAAGGATCAACTTAAGTAGCAAATTCAAGTTCTTTCATCCTACATCAAATCTATTGTGGATTCTTCAGATACACAATTGGAGTCAGCCTCAACTTCTACATTGACACACATTGGAGGAATTATTGAGAAGAAGGTGATGGAAGATATACACAAATGCAAGAAATAGAGTAGAATGCTAGAAGACTGGATTAATCAAATGAAGTCTGAAGCATGAGATTTTATTGAGAAGGCCAAAGATATTCACATTAAGTTGGATGCATAGGAACAAGAAATTGCAGTAGAATTGAAGAATGCTAAAGAGTAAGAAATGTCTTGGCAAGATACTTTACAAGAATTCCAAAAGATGGCAAAAACAGACATGAATGTACTCATTGTTGAGAAGGTCTTCTCTCATAAAGAAGAAAATTAGTCCCATACATGGTGCAAAAGTATAAGTTGGAAAATGGAGAATATCAAGCAATACTTAGATGAATATCAAAAACTCTTGATAGCTTGTGAACAAATAAAGATGAAGATAAAAGAAGATACAATAAATATCATTGGTGATGTATCGGTAAAAGAGCAATTTCAGCAAATGGACAAGCAGCTGCTCTTAATCAAGTTTCTTGATAGAATTAATACTGAGTTAACAGATGTACATGTGTCAGATGCAAATAAGATGAAGAGACTCGGTGTTGTTTCAGTTGCTTTAAAGGCTTGTGATATGTCTTCATATTTTTGGGATTTGGTCAATATTCATGATAACCAAGCAGCTGCCAAACTAAAAATGGATAGTGTGATCATTCCCAGGTACAAGTTCATGGTGGACGCGCTCAAAGCATACAAGTCATTCAAGGCCAAAGCACCAATTCAATAGAAGAAATTAATCAATTAGCATGCTTTTTGGGATATCGAAAAGAAACACCATGTTCACATCTTTGTATATTTTATTTTGTTAGTGATACCTGGTTAGTCTTTAGTTTATTACTAGTTTCATTATGTATGTTGTGATTTTCCATAGCATAGAGTCACGGTTAATAGGTTGACTATTTTTGCACATCAATATGCTAGTTATTAACTTATTGTAATTTGCACAGAAATGAGTTAGTTACTAACTCAGAATCAAGTTAGTTATGAGGTAGTTATTTTGAGAGACTATAAATGTTAGAAAAGTAGATGAAAGGAACTTTTTTTTATTTTTAAGATTTTGGGAACAACTAAAATTTTTGGATTGTATTATTTCATCATTTTTTAATACAAGGCAAATTGGGAGTGCTCCTATGATTGTTAAGTGTTCATTTGCTTGATGTTATGTGATTATCGTATGATATTGCAATAGCAAGCCTACATATTACTTTCCCAGTTTCATGAAGACAATGGTCATATAACGTTACAAATTTCTTTGGTATCTCGGAAATATATAAACGCTATGCAAATTAAATGTTTTGCATCACTCTCTCCTCATGTGTAGTCTAGAGTTGATAGTGACAAGCTTTAAAGTCGATGGAATCCAAATGGCAATCGTATGTTTGTTGTGAAGATTCTTTCTAAATCCATTCGTAGTTATTCTTTGTTTTCATTTGCAAGGTTAATTATTCTTAAAAATACAAATACCCTTATCATACGAGGGAGCTGCCCCTCTCAAACGCAGAGGAAGATCGTATTTCACAAAACGATCTCTCCAATTGTTGGGAGCTTTTTGTTACTCCTCCATTGGGCACATAGTAAAAGATTTCAAAGTGACAAATCTGTTTACCAACAAGGTTCAAACTATTTTTAATAAAAGGAATTAAATGATGGACACACACACACACTTGAAAATCATAAATTTTATTCGCAAATTAATTAGTTATTCAAAATATCAATTGAGCACATGCCGCAGGAGAAATGAGAAGCTTCTAGAAGCTTTCAAATCCCATATTCTTGCATGTAACCCCGACTTTGACAATAATTAATTTTGCACAGAATCAATTTTGGAAAAGAATCTCTAAAATGCATTAATGCTCTTGATAGTGGAAAATAATGCATCTTTCTGTATAATGTATGCTAACTTTCGAAAAAGGAGTCTATGGCATTTTGATGAAAAGTAATTTCTTGAATTTTTGCAAAACATGTTATGTAGGAAGATTTTTGTAGACAATTGTATTGTAGGAGATTTTTTTTTTTTTTTTCCAAGTTTTTTAGGAGATCTTACCAAGCTAGAAAGAAGGTTTGAAGAGGGGTAGTTGGGGAAATTTGGAGAGGATTCAACAACAAACGATTTCGATCAATCTAGGTTCCATTCTTGTCTACTTCTTGTTTTGAAATAAATTTTATGTAGTTAAAAGAAATAGGGAAATAATTCTACTTACTTGCATATTTTTTTCTATAGTGAATTTGTATAGGTTTTGATAGTGAAGATTTATGTACAAATAGGGGATAAAAATTTGTTACAGAATATATATATATATATATATATATATATATATATATATATATATATATATATATATATATATATATATATATGAGAAATACCTTTAAAAGTCTTCTATTTTCTTCACTTTGGATTCTATTCTTTCCAAGAAATTTTTAGTTTTCAAAATAATAATAATAAAAGAATGAGATGTATTAGGAATGTATATTTCTTTTTTTCAAAACACAAAAAAAAGATTTAGATTAGAATAACGTAAATGTTTTTTTAGAGATTTGTGCATTTTTCTCTGTGTAAATAAATTAAACTCCTTGTGAATTTACAATTTCAACTCTCTGTTTATTTATTCCTTTGAGTACATTATTTCTCAAAACAATTCATCTCTTTGTGATCTCTTCGAATAAATATTCCTCTGTGTAAATTTATTTCTCCATTTATTTCATGTGATTAATTATCTCTCAAATATTTAATCCTCTGTGAAAATTTATATCTTTGTGTACATCTATCTTTGTGTGTGTGTGTGTGGGTAACTAATAACAATAAAAAAAAATTGTTTGATTTATTTATGTTTTTTTTTTGTTGTTTCTTTTACAATTCAGGAAGAGGAGGCGGGGCGATTAATAACCCCCACCCACCCCACTACCTACAACCACTACATCGTAGTAGTTCGTAGAGTACGTGGGATGGGGAAGGGTAGGGCTGCGAGCCCACTTCCCCACTCCCTTTCCCTTTAACCTTCTATTGCCATTAATGCTTCTTCTTCTTTTTTAAATATGTAAACTTAAATTAAATTATTAGTTTAAAAAATTTATTAATGAAAAATTAATTATAAATTAGTTATAATTAAATTGATATTTCATTAAACTTTTTATTAGGTAAATTTATATTTAGGTTAATATTAATGATAGTTGATACTTCTAATTTGAATTATAGTTTAGTAAATTTATTTATAATTAATCTTTTAGTTGGTAAATTTATATTTGTAAATTAATTTATAACTACATGTAATTTGGAATCATTTATATGGATTAAAACTTATTGGATTATTTAGTTGATATTTTTAATTCATTATAAGATATCAATTTATAATATTATAATCATCAATTTAAGTTAATTATTGATCAAAATTGTCTAACTCCTTGGTTCCCTTAACCAATGGTTTAATCAAGTAAATAAATATCTAATTTAAAATTGTCCTTATTTAAAAAATTGAACATTTGTTGATCCTTCATGTGAGTTACATTTTTGTTTTTATCATCATGAAAGTTACACATTTATTGTTATCATGCAAATTACTTATTTATTATTATCATGCAAGTTATTTTTTTCAAGAAGATAGATGATATATTGGTCCTCACAATTTGAATATTAATCTTCTAGTAGTAGAAGGGTTGGTATTTTCAAGTGGTTCCTCATTTTCATAGAATTAGTTTATTTTCAAGTACTTGTGAATAATGATTTCAATTTCAAGTTGCATTAGGATAATGTTTATTTAAGTTTCAATAGTATAACAATTTCATTCCATAGTTATTTAAGCATAGTGTAGCTTAAGCTTTATTATTACTTAGTTAGATAACTAAACAAGAGGTGATGGAAACAAAAACCTAGCAGCATTCGGTATCTATGGTGCCTCTAGGTCACACTTACGGGTAATATCGTCATGTTGAACTACTGCACTAAATGCCTAATAAAGTTGCAACAACGACATCTACGACATCGTCCCTATAAATCGTCAAGGAGTAATAAGGGTCATATGGAGGTTAAAATCCAAGGGGTGGGTAATCCCCCTTGGATCGGTAATCTAAAAAGATAATTTTTAAATGAATTTTGCATCTGCATAGGTAACCTTAGAAAACCCCATTAGGGATTCGTTGTGTATGATGTTTGGAATTTCATTTTGGTGTTTTCAACGATTGATAATGGTTCAAGGGTGGCATTTATAATAGGAAATGGGATCTAGTTGTTTTAGGCCACATGCAATAGGCCACCCTGAGCCTTTGCTTAGAGCTACCAACGTGTGTAGTAATCGCAGAGAAATTGTTTGGGACATTAACCCTAGAAAGGGTTGTGTACCCATCAAAACAATTTACATTAAACCCTAGTTAGAAAACATAACTACATACTCTACGCCTTGATCCCGTGCTAAAACGGGTATGTAGGCAGTCTAGGGACGGAGTTGTCCCTAGTACTCAGGTGTTCAGGGATGGGGTCTAGGATTTTGGTTAAGGCGAGTAGATGGTTTGAGAAGTCCCTTGGTCTCTCAATCAAAGGGTATATAATTAGTAATTGGAAGATTAAAAAAAATATTTTAATGCATACTCAAAAGCAGTCCCGTATGGATTCACTTGACTTCCCGAGGCTTGAGGCGAAATTCAAGCTTGTATTATGTTATTTTATTTGCTCCTAAGGACGGCGACCTCGGTGCGCTCCTAGTAGAGGAGTGTAGTTCTTAGAGAGTGACTCAGGACTCGGATGGTCCCGATGAGTCTAAGTCTTTGGCTAGAGTACTTCCTATCCCGAATTGGATAGATGCCTACCCCATTTGAGTAGATGCCAATCCTGAATTGGATAGATGATACATATTGTCCCATATGGACAAATGCCTAACCCATATGGTTAGATGCCTATCCTGGTTGGATGGATGTACCTGAGTATGTGATTGAATCAAACACAATTAAGAATAAATAAAATAAATAAAAAATAAATAAATAATTCGTCAAAACTTTTGGGTTAAGAGTGGGTCATTACAATAAGTCTCTCAAATTCATGTATAAATAGAGGAGCTCTCTTTCTTCTTGAGGAATCTCTTTTCATTTTGCATATTGCTCATTGCTTTTTCGTTGTTCTTCATTCGTGAGGGAGAGAGGATAGTTCAATTATTGTGAGGAAGTAGGATAGTTGTTATCTTTGAGAACTTGTGAGATTATAAGTTCAAGGATAAGTTGTGAAGCTAGTGTGATTGTGAGTAGGAATCAATGCGTGGAAGCTATAATCCAGGCATCGAGATTCTATCTTTTCTTTTATATTGAAATATGTTATATATAGAGTGAGATGTTGTAGAAGCTTAAGTAAAGCAATGATTGAAATTATGTGAGTTGATGGAAACTTGTTATTAATCTCTATTACTGGATTTACGTATATGTATATACTAGCTAAGTTAGAACTGTGCAATGGTGTGTATCTTTAGTATGTAGGAATGATTGATTTGGTTAATATCGGGTAAGGTCGATATGTAGATGGGAATAACCTAGTTATTCATCTTAGTATTAAATTTATGAGAATGATATGGGAAAAGAATAAATGGTCAGTATACCAAAATGAGAAATGAAGTGGGTGGACATACGACTCACACTCAAAGTATTGGGTGATGAATTATTTGGCCAAAGTAATGTACGTTGCCACTATCTACATTGTTGGTTCACTGTGATCGAAGTTTACATACTAGATAGGAGACGTCATACATGTAGGTTGCAACCAATGTATGGTAGCTCTAAATATGGAGGACAAAACACTATGCTCACAAGGCTATTATTATGAGGTCACCAAACCAATCTCTTCGTCGAAGTGTCAAGTCACTTAAATTAGAAGACGCACGGGAGACTATAAAGTCTTGGTTGGGTGGAAAAGCACTTCAGTGATGCTCTTACTCATATAGTTAGTACTCGGAATTTGAGGATGTATGCCAACAAGGACATCTGGACCAATTGTTTCTCTTATGTTTCATTAAGCTCGTAGAAGTTATGTATGTACTCAAATATTCCTAAAGTAAATAGAAATTTGAAAAGGAAAATGTAAATACTTTTATATGTTTATGAAAATGATATTGTATATGAATTATGATGCAATGGAAAAGTTGAAATTGGATTTATTTAAAATATGCATCTTGTTTATAAAATGGAAAGAGAAAAAATTTATTACTTGCATGTTGGCAATTTATTTCTTTCATTTGTGATTAAAACTTAGTAAATTGAATGGGTAGAACAATGGGTATGTTACACATGGTATCAAAGCTACCAAGTTCAGCTTTGGAACCTATGTGCTCGCTATACTTTCCTTCCTAACATTAGACTCAAATATTAGGAATTCACTATTGTTGGGAATTCTTATGCCAAAATGGTATGTCTCAAGAAAACTACTAGGAGGTTAGTAATAAAAAATGAGCGGTACCTCAAGGTCAAGAAGGAAAAGGAAGCCATTGTCAAAACCATAAAAGGGAACCTATCATGATAATGCAATTTGGCTGAGTGACACTGATATTTATAGTCATGCCTTATCTCATGTCCATCAAGAGAAAAAGAGGATGCAAGAGGCAGTTAACTTTGTACCTCCTGACTCCCTTGCCAAGTCAAATTCTTTACCACTCTCCAAGGATATGCCTATGGAATGGAGTATTGGTCTTGACATGATTTGTAAGGACCCTCATATACCCACAATGTCTAAGATAGTTGTAATTTCCTCTAGTAATGAAACAGTGGGATATGTTCCCCATAGTTATGTATCTGAAGACGAGTCTATAGGATATATACCCTCCAATCATAAATATGAACAAAAATCAAAGGGATATGTTCCACATGATTATGTATCTGAGAATAAATCAAAGGGGTACTCTCCCCTTAACTATCTGAATAGTCATTCTATGTAAATAACAGGATATATGAATCCTTAAAGTTATAAAAAAAAAAATTTGGATTTGAAAAATATGTCCGTAAGTTTCTTTAAAACTTATATGCTTGGATGAATGATGTTTTATGGAATATATACAACATTCCTGGGAACTAATACAAATGAAACCTCTAGGTGAAACAAATTTGTGAAAAAATGGTTAGGACAAGAACTAATTGGGAGGGTAGCCAAGAGGAAGGCCAAGGTCTGGAAAGCACTGAAGCTAAGTTGGATTGTATTCTGGCTATGATGAATGAAAGTAGAGAGGATTGAGAATCTAGAGCAAAAGGTTATGGAAATAGAAACACAAAAGGAAAAGGTTGTCGATGATGAGGAAGGGGAGAATTGTCATGACCAATCACAACCAAGTGATCACAATAATGAAGAATCACAATCTAGGTTAGAAAATAGTACAAGAAAAAGACTTGCAAGTGAGTTATCCTATGATTGTAAGAAAGTCATCCCTCCAAAGTTTGAAGGAACCACTAGTGGGGATGGAATTGAAGGATGACTTGAACTAAAATGGAAAAATATTTTGAGATTAGAAATTATCTTGAGATTACTAAAGTTGTTTGAGGAGCTTATCAGTTGGTTGATGAAGCATCCAATTGGTGGACAAACAACAAAATGGAGCTTGGGTTGAGTTCTTTAAGCCTACTTGGAGTGAATTTGGGGAAATATTTCAAAAGTGGTGGTTACCACAACTTTTCTATGCTCAAAAGTTGATTGATTTTCAAAACCTGAGGCAAGGAGAGTCCTCGATAAATGAATATTGGGAGAAATTCACATGTCTTCTAAAGTATGTATCCATGTAGCAAAAGGATGAGTAGTTTTGCATAAGGAATTTTATCATGGGTCTCAATGCTCAGATCAGCGGAGAGGTAGATGTACACAATCCTACCACCATGGACTTAGTGTACGAGGAAGCTATTAAGCAAGAGAAAAGGCTTAAGTATATCTCGAACTACTAAGAAAGGAATCGAAAAAAATTTAAGTGGTCACAAGACAATCAATTTTCCAAGAAATTAAATGATGGACAAGATTTTTAAAGGAAAGAAGACAAAGGATATCGCAACAATAGGAATGAATCAAGAAAGGATTGTATGGGAAGCAACTTGGGGAGGAATGAAGATTGCAACGAAAAGTTTGTACCAATGAATGGGCCATTAAGAGGATTTTTCAAATGTGGAGGAGATCACTACGCAAATCAATAACCTAACAAACCACCAAGGACACATCCACATGGAAATCCTTTACCCTCACAACAAGAAGCATCCAAGCAATAAATCAATCTTGCCCTAGATAATCGAGAGGCGAAGTGTCAGATCACTCGCGTAGAAGTACCAGGTACTTTGTTTGGTATGCCCATTTCAATTTTAATTGATATTGGAGCTAGTGAAAAAAATTGTTTCACCTAGAGTAGCTAGTAAGATTTCTAGAAAAGCTAGTTATATGGAAAATCCTTGGATTGTTGATTATGCAAACCAGACAAGAGCTAAGGTGGAGCAATGTTTATTTGAAGCTAGGATAGAACTTCCAAGTTTTCCTATGGAAGTGAACTTGTATGGAGCCCCCCTAGGCTCATATGACGCCATTTTAGGGATGAATTGGCGATGGAAACATAGAGCCAAAGTAGATTGTCATGCCAAATCTATAGAATGTCTAGATGATCTAGGAAACTGGGTATACATTCAAGGAACTCCTAGAGAAGTTAAGTTGCAACAAATCTTTGACATACAAATGCATAGAGAAAAGAAGAAAGGTTGTCAACTTTTTGTTGTAAAGAGGGAAAAACTTGAGGAAAGCAAAGAGTTCATAACTCAAGATGATGTAATGAACTATGGACGTGAAGATTTTCAATTAGCTAAGGATGGTGAGATAAAGGAATCAAGGAAGTCGGATATAGAGAGGTGTCCTATACTTAAAGACTTTGCAGATGTATTTCTAGAAGAATTACTTGGATTTCCTCCCAAAAGAGTGTTTGATTTCTCAATCAACATCCTTCCAGGATCAAACCCTATATCAAAAATTTCATATAGGATGACCACAACTAAGTTAATGGAGTTGAAAATTCAATTGGAGGAATTATTGTCTAAGGGATTGATTGGCCCAGTGTTTCGCCCTAGAGAGCGCCAGTTATCTTTGTGAAGAAGAAAGACGGTACACTACACTTGTGCATTGATTATCGTTTTCTTAATAAGGCAATGATAAAGAATAAGTACTTGTTACCACATATTGATGATCTATTTGATTGGATGCAAGGAGCGGTAGTGTGTTCGAAAATTGATTTGCAATCAGGATATCATCAACTAAGGATCAAGGATGAGGATATTTTCAAAATGCTTTCAAAACTAGGTATGGTCATTATGAGTTCACAGTCCTACTCTTTGGACTTACGAATGCACCTACAACATTCATGAACATGATGAATAATGTATTTGGGATTGCTTAGATAAAAAATTTATTGTACAATGTTACCCTACCTCAAAGGGTTTATTCTATTTATAATAGGGCATCTTAGCCCACAAACATCTTGTGATGTGTGATCTTTATTATATATTCTAAATATTACATTATCTAACATGTTTTTGTTGATGGACAATCATAATGCACCACCATCTATTAGAATTTGAAAACATTTTCATTTAACTATTGAAGGTCGTGACCATCTAAGGGTAGAGCTATAAATAAAGCTTTGTAGATATAAATCAAGACCCAATTATTTTCCTTCCCAAGCTAGTAATGGAGGATCCAATTATGGATTATCTAACCATACTACCTAATAGAAATTTCTCTAAAAATACACAACAAAATTAACACATTCAAACAAAGTTCATATCACACAACAAATATGTAGAATGATGATTTATTAAACCACAATTAAAAATTACATTGACATATTTTGTAGCCAAGGCTTACAATCCAAATTAGACCTTAATCTTGAACTTTAATTAAACATGTGCACCTAGACAAAACCTATCATTCATGGTATATTTACATCCATTTGTCATCAAGGTCAATAATCCTTGTGTGTTGACCCAATTCAATTTGTAGTCTTCTCCATTGATTGTTAAGGTTGTCAAGTCTTGGTCTTGGTTTTTCAACTAACGATTTTCATATGATGGTGGAGTTCTTTTGCATCCAATTTGAATTCAATTTTAAGTTACACAAAAATGGGAAAAGAACCTCCACTCAACTATGAAAAAAGGTAGCAATATCACTTACGATTGATGGCTTGGATTAAGCTAATGAATCTTTTGGCCAACAAGAGGATGGTAGTTAGTGACAAAAGTTCTATTTGAGTTTGAAACGGTGTTAATGTGACTTAAGCACACTTTGATGATGGTTTGGTTGTCTAACTTCCTCTAACACACTTGATCATGGCTCAAGCATTTCATAAGTCCACCCTCACTTGGAATGATGTTGTTTCGGTCTAGGTGCATTGCCACATAAAGTCTCCAGCCAAGGTGGCAAATTTGTGTGAGTCACATACTTAAATCGAAGGGACCATTAATGAAGAGCACATGATTATAATGAGAGGGGAGGTGGTGGGGGGGTTGAATCAATATAGCAACAAATTTTACCAATTTAACTGTATTAATCACAATAGCATTATTCACTAACTTTCAACACTCATGCACATAAGAACACAATAACACAATATTTTATGTGGAATCCCAAATGGGAGAAAACCATGACAAATCAATGCTTTTACATAATTTTTCTTTTACAATGTTTGTAGGCATTGACCTACTAGAGGCACCAACCCCTAAGTTTGTTTGTGAGCACCAACCCATTGGAAGCACCAACTCCCATAACTGAGCACCAACAACAAGAGAAACCAATCTCTTATTTGATAGGCACCTACCTACGAATTCTTCAAGGAATGATATTGTTCTCCCTTCCTCACAAATCTTATTGCATCTTCTAATATTTCCTTTACAAATCTGATCAAGCTTATGTACTATTCTTTCTTCACAAATATGATCACAACTCAAGCAATAAAACTTCTTCCACAAATCTGATTACAAGAATGCACAACATTTGTTCGCAAGACTGATCATAAATATAATAATATCTCCCCTCAAAATCTAATCACAAATGTGGCTATGTCTTCCCTCAAATTTCTACTCTATAGTAATGCAATATATACGATCTTCTTTTCATAGTCTACTTATCCTTTTCTTAATAAACTATTCTTCAATTTCTACAAAGACTCCTTCTCCACATTTGCATGAATACTTCTCCCAAACCTGTTATAGATTCTCTTCAATAGGTCTAATTTATTATCTTCATTTACAACCCTCTTATAATCAAGTACATCTAGTGAAATGTTTGTCTTCAAGGAGCATACATATAGCCACACACTTGCATATATCTTCTCCTAAATTTGGTACAATGTCTTCATTTATAGCCTTCCTATAAACTGGTATAGAAAATGATTGTCTTCAAAAACATATACACAGCCACTCACACATGTTTTTCACACCAATCAATGAATTATATCTTCTCTTTATATACTTCTTTTGTCCTTTCATAAAAAGTTTGTATCTTCTCTTTAATGTTAACCATTTGTTTTTTAATATTAACTCACACCTCTTCATATAATATTATTTCATTGTGTCTTCTTAATAACTATAAAACTCCATTTCATTATTATATCATTTTCTCCTAAACTCGCTCCTTTTCCTTAACAAAGTCAAATCACACTACATTATTTCTAACTTTTTATTACCCAACATATTCGTAATGCAAACTGGTCAACATCTTCTTAATGAATTGCACCTTCTGGAAGTTTATTTATTTTCTCTAGAACACATCCCATGCATAATCATACATTTATCTTTGAATAAGATAAATTAAATTTTCTCTCTTATGGCACTGCATAATATAAATCATTGTCTCTTTATTTTGATTTAAACCAATTGCCACCTTGTCTCTTAGTCTAAATATTAATCTTGACTGCTTCTTTTTGAGACTTTTAATCGTTGCATACTTCCTTGAATAAGACAAATAGTTGTCTTATCTGTAATTTGTCTTTTGTGGTTTTGTCTTTCTTTCTTGTTTTCATCATATGTGCTATATGTATAAAACTTGTTGCATATAATATATAGTTTTGTTTTGTTTGTTCTTTGACTCTTTATTATTAACAAGTAATCATTGTTGACTTCCTTTTATATCTGCCTTCATATAGGCCTCCATGAAATAAGGTTTCAAGTAGAAATCAACCATGTTGCCTAAAACTCCCTCAATTGAATCATCAATAGTCAAATATGGACATGTCTACCATGTTTAGCATCCAGGCATTGATGAGCAGAGACCACATCCCCTAGTCTTATTCTCATATTTGATCTAATAACTTTATTCATTCTGATTTTATGTGCTTCACAAAAATCATCAGCCACAATGATACAAACAATATTCTTTCTCTCTAACATTTTAATAAGAAACATAACTGAATTGTCATCATTTAAACTTTAAGATGGTCACTTTACTTTTTGCTTTCTCTTCTTCCAATCTTGTAAACCTTCTCTCTAATTTTTTTGACATCAATAACATTAAATTCCAATTTTCTATGTACCTTTGACATCAATGACAACATTTGCAACAATTAAGACATGTTTTTATATGATATAAAATGGGCATGAATTCTCCATCTCCATTAAGAAATGACAAGCATGCATCAATGACTGCTCATGTTTGATATCAAATGCAAGAATGATAAGTGTTTGAAGATAAAGCTTCAAAATCATGACCAAAGTAAACATGAGCAATATCTGAAGATGAGTGTATGAAATTGATAAAAACTAGGTGTATGATCAAAATGGATGAATTCACTAGTGTAGAAAGAGCCTTCCATATTGGAAAGCGACAAAGTCATCAATATAGGAAGAAAAGATAATTTTTACATAGAATTAAAACATGTATACTAGGCATTTACAAAGGAAAAGGATAAACAATATGTGAGGAGTCCCAAGATGATAACACAATGCTTTACCTTGAATATATTACTTGAATGTATTTTTTTGGTCTACATGCCATGCATGCTCATGTGCCAAACCATCAAAAGATGTGGGCCAATTTAGATGCATACACTTAACAATCCTAGGATGAGATCATGCATTACTCACCAATCATATGATTAAGGTGAGGTATATGTTAGAAGGTGAATATCATTGTAGATGACATGTGAAGAATGTTGTATTTGGTTCACATCTCAAGTTTAAGACATAATATGGAGCGACTTTTTCTATAAGGAGAATCGTGAAATATTGTCCAACCTTAATGATTTATTTTAATTTTCAGTACATTGCATAATAGAGTATATTGACCCACAAACATCTCTTGTATTTTGCATCTTTATTTTATATTTTACATAATATTATTACTTGAAATGTTTCTAGAGGTGGATATTTTAGATCCCAACAAGTGGTATCAAATTATTGATTTGGGTAAAATGAAAGAAAACTTTCACTTCTTTTTTTCAAAAGACTATTCTATTTGGCATAAGGTTGTTCACCTCATAGAAGAGTGCAATTGAGGAGATACCAGTGTTACAAGAAAGAGAGTTATCTAAGGAGAAATAACCATGTAAAATTAATCTTACGGATCAAATTCCTAGAGAATTTTCAGTACAAAAATAGGGAAAAACAATTAATATAGAGGCCTCACGCTCCCCACATGTGCATTCTATCAAGATAACCATCTTTATGAAAAAAGATTTCTGAGAGATTTTTCAAAAGAGTTCACCATAGATTTAGAGTGTATTAAGAGAGATTTGTCATATTAACCTTGTGGATTTGATTTTGATGTATATTTCAATGCTAGACTATACCAAAAGTTGATTTGTTCTCATCACATGGTTGTTTGATTAAGACAATCTTGGTATCTTTCAAACTAGATTTTTTAGAGCTTTCCCACTTCCCTCGGTAGTCCAATTCCCAAGTTGATTTTCATAATTCTAATTTAATAATTTTTAAAGATATGGCCTTAGAAAAAGTTTCATATTTTGCAATATAATAAGCAAATTGATTGCCTTTTTTGGTCATTAAAAGAAAATATTCAACTCTACCTTATCAGATACATATATTTTCAAATCTATGATAAATTAAGCCCTCCATTGAATGTAACTTTTATGGAAATTATAGCTTTTATGGAGAAATATAAGTTTGATGGGAGTGATGATGACAAAAAATAGTGATTACAACAATAAGATCTATTATGAAAGTAAGTTTTGGGATAAAATATTTTGACTGTTTCTTACCAATGACTTGTGGAAGATCCCTTTGGCATACGACTTCTCTTGGGTAGAATGGAAATGTTTTTCTTTAGAGAGGTGGGAGATTAAGGGAGGATAATTATAAGGATATAGATAATGAGGAATAAAAAGAAAATACTCATGATGAGTGTTGTGATGATGAAGAAGAAGAGGATAAAGATAACAAAGAAGAATATGAAAAGGGGGTGGGATAAGAGTTCCAGTGGTTTAGCTAAAAAAAAGGAAGCTTCAATACTTTAATTTCACAAATGTGTTTTAGAATATGATCAATGTATTCATAGACCTTACTAGCTATTATAACCTCATCAATGTTGGTTTGATCCAACAATGTTAGGATCACTAAAATAATATCAAGGAAATTTTTGCATATGTTAAGAATGTTAAAGTTTTTGCAGATTTAAAGCTCGTCATGGACAAATATGTTTCGCATTTAGGTTTTTATTATTTAGATATATAAGGCAATCTTGCTAATTAGTACTTATTATGTGGAACAAAACAAGGTCAAGATAAAGTGTAAAATATAAATTTAAAAAAATATTAAAAAAACAACGAAAATAAATGAACACCTTTTATACTCAAGATCAAAAGAAACGAATGATTTTAAAAGTTGAAGATTTAAATATTGTAGAAGAGAAGGTTCAAGAGTTGGCAAAAAAGAAAGAACATGTCTATTGTAAAGATATACACATCATTATGAGGGGCAATAATGTAGAAATCTAGCACAAAGAATCACAATAACAATTAATATGATTCTACATGAAATCAAAGGAACATCTATAGTCATGCATGCAATTAAAGGATAAATCTCTATGGATCTAGATGTAATCAAAAGACCAACACAATGGAGGTCAATGGGATCAATGAATCAATCAATATGGTTATACATGGAGACACAAGGAATCAAATAGAGCAATAGAATATGGAGCAAGACTTGAAGACACACACAATCAAGCACTACTAACCCAAGAAGATCACATATGAATGGTTGGATGATGAAGCAAGGTGTCATGTGATTAGTTGTAGAAGACTCATGATTTGACTTCTCATTTTTTCGAGGAGGGAAGGTGTGTTATGGACCTAGACATGTAATTGTGAGTGACAGATATTTGAACATGTGACAGACATGCTTATGGTTAGTTACATTCGATCATAGGTAGGTAAAATATTGTCCTATATTGAAATCGATGGGCTGCCCCTACATTATATTATTAGAGGTAGATACAAATATGGAGAGTGAATGGTGCAAACAATGTGAAGAACATTGTATCTGTTGGTGTAAATAATTATTCATCTTGGATATTATTACACCATACTTAAGTTTACTTAGGATAATGCATTTTATGGTAGTTTGGGTATGAGACACTTGGGTGTTTGTGCCACATTGGGATAGTATGTGTAGGAGAATTTCAACCTTTTATGGTGTTGATCTTATCTTGTTGTTACATTCCACCTCATGTGGAATATTATATTATTTCTCCTACCCACCCACACCTATTCCCTACCTACCCTTGTTTCTTATTAACCCACATGTCATGTTTGTGTGCTCACATATCCATATAGCCTTGCCTATATAAGCAGGCTCATCTATATTGTTTGTACAGACAATGAGCATTCATTGAACATCTTGTAATGATCCAATTGATCATATTTTGCATCTTGATAGAAAACAATTTATTCATACCATATATTTTGTCTCTCTTATTTGTGTTTTCCATTGCCTCTAGATCTTGGTAAATTCTCACATGGTATCAGAGCTCTCTCATGGTATCAAAGTATCACATGGTATCAGAGCCATTAGAGTGTCATTGCTTTGTCAATTGAGAGAAATTTGATGTTATTTGGGGTTGTATATTTTGGAGCTTTCTATTGCAGGTTATTATTGAAGCTTGGTGGGTCAAATATGAGGTCACCATTGGATTGAGGAGGTCCAAGAAACTCAGTTTTTCCTTTTGGTTTCATCCAAATCGGACTTGAAGTTTGAAGTTGTGGCAGAAATTTTCTAGAAATTATAATTTTGCAGCCAATTTTCAAATAGTGATATCTCACTCATTCGGACTCCTTTTTTCGAGATTTTTTTTTTTTTTTTTTTTGTGGGGTGTGGGGGTAGAATTTCGTGATCTCTACAAAGGTGCAGGAGTTTTCTCATTGTCAAATACTGGTTTTTCTGTAAATTATGAAATCCCTATTTTTACAACTTTGGAGGCTTCATTTGGACTCATATGGACTCCTTTTCAAGTGCCATTTTTTTACAGTGCATAATTTTTTGTCTACTTTTATAATCTGTCATTAGTTTGCAGTGATTGTGAGTAGAAATTGTACTTTCAGTATGTGGTCATTTTTTGGCCTATTTGGTACTTGTATTTTGCTTGCATCTCAGTTTAGATCACTAGCAGTATTTGTTGAAGTCTCTTATATCTCATTTTGAGAAGTTGTAATCATTGAAATTAGAAGTCCACTTTGTCATTATTTGCAAGTGTCAACATGATCTTTTTATAGGGGGTCAGTTGTTCATTTATATATCTTGGTGAAATTCCATTCGGAGGCATCTTCATCTGCAATATTCTACAGGGCTTCTTTGTTGGTGGCATCATTTTCATGTTTCCACATTTGAATATTTTATCATGATGTATGCTCTTGCTTGAGCAATATTGTACTCACACTATCGTAAAGTGTCACACCTCGTTGTATCTTATTTTTGTTGACTATTTGATGTAATCCTCTTGTACACATGGATTAGGAATATCTTGTGAGACTTGGTGCATGGCTCCAGTTGAGACTTAGATTGTACACATTTGTGCATGGCTCATGTGAGACTTGGATTGTACCAGTATTTATGTTATTTACGAGTATCCAGATGATGCTCAAAACAGGTTGTCTCCATGCCTGATCTTTATTTTGTGCAGCGAGCGATTCATCGTCATCGACTTGGTACCTGGTTTTGTCACACTTTAACATTATTCGTGCAGCATAGGCTCTCATTCTTCCTGATGCCCTCCTAAATGGCACAATGTTAGTTTAAGATCAAAGAACACAAAAACACACAAGACGTTAGAGTTAATCAATCAAAAACCAAACACATGAAGGCATTCCAAAAGAGATACTAAAAGAGACATGCTAAATATATCTAATAAATAGAACAAATGATCATGAGATATCTCCAACTGCCTCTTAGCATGGCCTTAGCTTCTTCTCCCTTGTTCCTCTCCTCTCCAAGTTCCAAAATAGTGTAGCTCTCAGCAGCTTTTTGCACTATGGATGCTTATGGAGGATTGAGATTTGTAGAATAGCTCCAAACATGAAATGAAAAGCTATTTTTAATGCTAAAATGATTGATTTTACCAAAAAGACAAGATTTAGTTATGCTATGCTAAATGCTCTCTAAAATGGCTATAGTCTAAATGCTTACAAGTTTTCAGGATCTGGATTATGAAGGAATGGACTCTATTTATAGGAAAAATGGAGCAATGGATGGCCAGGATTGAAAGGTTTAATCAAGGGTCAAGCTTGAAAGTTGGGGATCCATGTGCACAATTGACACCAATGAAATGGTGACAAGTGTCAACATAAGATTGGGTTGAGAGAAGAGGTTGGAGGCATTAAAGGCCTGAGGAGACCTCATGGTTATCTAAAGGCTAAGGGTCAAGCCTAAATTAGGATTTACCCACTGGATTAGGAATTAATCCAAGAATAAACCTATGTGCAAATGATTAAGAGATAATCATGGTCAAAGCATTGAAGGCTTGATGAGACCCTTGGGTTGGGTAGAGGTTGAGTCAAAACAAATGTTTTAACCATGTGGGAGAGTTGAATTAACCATTAATGGTTATTGAAGACTTTGGGGGATTAAGTGGTTGAAAGTTGGAAGCCTTTAATGGTTTTCAAAGACTTTGGGCCATTTGAGAAGTGACTTCATTTTGCTTAGGAATGTGACAATATTTAGGGGATGGATTAAGTTAATTAGGAAGGGGTTAGAAGAATCTAGAAGGGGATTAGATTTTGCAAGTGGATTTGGTGGGTGAGGGAAAATAGGATTTTATTAAAATAAAAATTCATTTATTTCAGAATGTGTGCAAGTTGCATTTGTAGGAAAATGCAAGTGGGGTGGGGATAATGATTTAAATAAATGTTTTATTAATTTATTTAAAAGAGGAATAGGGGGATATAATTAAATAAATTGATTTTATTTAATTAATTGATTGTGAATTTGATTTAATGAATTAATTAAAATAAATTGAATAATTTATTTAATTAATAGAAGAATGTTTGGGGATGAATTAATTAAATATTAATTTAATTAACTGATGGCTAGTGGATTTTTAATCAAATAAATACGAAATATTCATTTAATTAAAATGGACAGATTTATGTGACTACATTTGCCCCTCTTTGAGACGGTGCGGTTTATCGCGTCGTTTCAAAGAAAGAAAAATAGGTGTGGAGAAATGCCCCATAAAATGTAATTTTTATGGGTGGTATGCCCCCTCGAGAGATGGGCCGAAAAATTTCAAAAAATCGGGCGATCTCTCGAAAAAGAATGAAAATTGGCAGGGTGGTGGAATAGAAGAAATTAGGTATACTGGGGAAAAATAGAAGAAATTGGGGGAAACATGGAGAAATGGGGGGCTCGAGAAGTTCACGGGGACCACGGCGATGAGCAGGGCAAAGTTACGGTGACGGCAGGGGTATAAATGGGGTGAAAGGGGTGAAAATAGGATCATTTGTGACCGCGACCAGTTGAAAACTTGAGCTCTAATAGTGACATTTGGAGGAGCAAGGAGGAGCTACGATGCCGTTTCCGATCACCGAGCACCGATTTGAGTGAGTGCGACGATTCCAGCGCCCAGCCGACTATGGACCAACGGTAGGCAAATTCGAAAACTTCCTTTTTAGGCATTTTGAGTAGGTTTTTAGTTGAGTCCAAGTCAAGTCGGAGCAAGAGCGCTGAAACTAGGTTTTTAGCGCTTTTGCTTCATGAATTAGCGCTATTGTGCCGCAATAGCGCTTTTGTAGGCTAGTTTTAGCGCTTTTGCTATTAATTAGTGCTTTTGTAGGCAAGTTTTAGCGCTTTTGACAAATTAGCACTATCATAGGGTTAATTGAGCGCTATTGGCTTGGAATAGCGCTATTGTATAGCGTTTTTAGCGCTTTTGGTTTTTTAGCGCTATTGTATGGCAATTTTAGCGCTTTTGATTTTGTTGTAGCGCTATTGTGTAGAACTAGCGCTATTGTAGATAAAATAGCGCTTTTGACTTAGGATAACGAGATGCCCCAGTTTCGGACAAAATAAATCTCCTGATGTCTAACGATTGATGGATGGGGAGGTGAAGTGGGAGTTGTTTTGAACCATAGCAGCCCGATGAGACTTAGGTCATTTGTTAGGATAAATGCCTGTTGAAGTCTAGGCGGCCATGATTGCTTACCTGTTGAGACCCGAAGATACTTGATCAAAGTATCTGATGATAGTCTAGGTTTAAACTTAAGAAAGTTTGATAACAAAACAACTGATGGTGGTTGGATGAATGTCTATGTGCAGGAGGATCTGCGCGTGTTGCAGTTACGCGAGCGCCACCCCACGACACAGGGATTGCGGGATTGATTGACACAGATAGAGATTGATTGTATTGCAGCTACTGGCCTCTACGAGGTGATGCATATGCCCGTGATTCGGATGAATCACGGCCTGATCACAGCATTGGCAGAGCGATGGCACAGTGAGACATGCACGTTCCATCTAGCCCAGGGCGAGATGACGGTGACTTTAGAGGACGTGTGGCGTATCCTTCGGATTCCGATTCGGGGGCAGCTGGTGACATATGATCGATCCTGGGGGACGGTGTCCTGCCAGCGGATATTTGATGAGGATGTATACATCGATGATGGCTCGATCGCATGGGAGGATATAGCGGCACTATATGAGCCCCTTCCAGCAGTATTGTCAGGGATCGTCGGAGGACTTCTTGGTCCCGACAGGCGGTCACATGGATTGGCGGTGGGATGGGGACAGATGATAGAGATGATGGTGACTGAGGGGACCCGATATGCCTGGGGGTCGTGCGTGTTAGCGCACATGTATCAGGCGTTACACGAGGTAGTGTACAGGGGGAGAGGTTCGCTTGCAGTAGGCATGACGTTGCTGCATGTGTGGGCATGGGAGCACTTACCAGTGACTCGACCAGTGAGTCTGAGATTCCGAGCCGTGGACCAGCCCTATATGTTTATGTATAGTGGTATGATGAGCCAGCCCCACTTGGGGAAGCTAGAGTGGTGGCGGCGAGCATTAGATGATTTGGATGCAGTGATCTGGCGGCCATACTTGGAGTGTGAGCCATGGGAGGATGATGCGGAGGCACTACCGTATTGCTTCATGACCCGATTCCTCATTGGGAGGACCTCGTATCATGTGGAGAGACAGGTGCCAGGACGGGTGATGAGGCAGTTTGGACGGCAGCAGGGACTGCCTAGCGGATCAGGGGAGTATGCACGAGTGATCCGAGAGCGGTATGCATGGGGTCCAATGCTACCGTATGATCAGGCACTGGAAGAGTTTCGGACATTACAGGCGAGGCCATGGGACTTACGACCGAGGGTCGTGGATGCAGGTGTGACAGCAGAGTATACACAGTATCGGGCGGTGCACCCGATCCTACGGATATCAGACCCAGCTGAGCCGATCCCAGCATTTGAGGATGAGAGAGGACGAGGACGAGGACGGAGAGCAGGAGGTCGAGGAGGAGGAGATGGAGGAGGAGGAGATGGAGGAGGAGGGGATGGAGGAGGAGGTGGAGGTGGAGGAGGTTTGGGGATGCCGAGGCAGCGGAGAGGGAGAGGTGGACTACCTCTGCAGATATCACAGGGACCTTTGATGCAGGGAGGAGTGCAGCTGAGTGGGAGGGGGATGGAGAGAGAGATCCCGATGGATACAGGTGCAGGGGAGGGTGGTGCAGGGGAGGGACCTAGTGGTGGGGGTGATACAGGTGCGGCCGCCATGGACATGGGGGAGGGAGCTACTGGGGATCTGCGGGAGCACATGATAGGTTATTTGCAGACCCGGGTAGAGAGATTAGAGGCGGAAGTAGCAGCTAGAGATGTGCAGCTATTTGCACGTGAGTCAGAGCTGACGGTGGTGCTGCGGGAGAGAGATACTGCAGTGGAGAGATTGACGGAGCTGCAGGAGAGAGTCCGAGCTGGAGTAGGAGCATAGGGGCCTTCAGGGGAGATTATGAGGCAGTTTGGGCGAGCACAGGCTGAGATAGAGTACTGGCGAGGTTTATATGAGCAGGTTGTGCCATTCAGTCAGCGAGCTCTCAGTTATACCCAGATGCGGCATACGAGATCAGAGCAATCACAGAGGATGCAGAGCAGTGGGGGAGTGATGGGTCCTTTGAGGCGGGAGAGATCAGGAGATGCAGGAGGGAGTGGGGGTTCGATGAGGCCTCCACGGAGAGATGGATCAGGTGGTGCGGGTACTAGTGGTGGAGCAGGTAGGGGGTGCAGGTACAGCATCTGGCCAGAGTGGCATTTGAGAGAGCATTTTTGCATAGATGTATTGTATCATTGTCTATTTTTGGACTGTATCTTGGATGGCTCTTTGGTAGCCGATTTTGTAGACTTCTTTGTACTCTGATATATGAGATGATATATATGAGGAGATCCCATATTTGTGATGATTATGCATGTGATTATGGATGGATGTTTATGCATGATTATGTTTGCTTGCGTAGATGTATATGTGTACATGTATACATTTGATGAGATATTTATTTTATGCATGTTTTTATGATGATTTATGATGTTGTATACTGACATATGAATGCAGGTTGAGATGTTTATGATGTATGTGAATTTTGATGTAATGCTTTATGTATGGAATGCCATGATGAGGATATATGCTTATGCTTGATGCATGAACAGGATTTTTGGTATTTCCTATTTTGTTATGCAATGATTTATATATGTAATATAATGATGCAATGATTTATGTGATGATGTAAATGCAATGGTTTTGAATGAATGATGTATATGTATAAATATGCATCTAGATGTGTTTTTTTAGATAAATGTAATATGGATAAACAAATGTTTAAGTACAAATGTTTATATGATGATGTTAAATGAATGCAGATGGATAAACAAATGTAAAGTACAAGTGTTTATATGATGATGTTAAAATGAATGCAGATGCATAATGGATATATATAACATGGTATGAACCAATGTGTTTTTGAAACAAATGTTTTTATGATTCGAAATGCTTTTAAATATGTTTGAAAATATAAATGATAATGGGATGATACTATAACTAATGAGTATAATAACGGTACCTTAATGTAATGATAATGAATGCAATGTGAATGAATCTTACAATGAGCATAAGAAGATACTTAGTAATGAATGAATGCATATTTTAACTATAAAGAAATGTATGCAAAATGATAAATGGTGAAAAGATTAATAACATGATAATGGATAATTTACACTAGATGAAATGCTTAGTAAATGATTTTAAAACAAACAAAGACAAGTTAATCTCATGAATGAATCTAATTATTTATGATTGATGCAATGATGAAAATGATTTTGTTTAATGAAAACTAATGTCAATAATGAACTATATGCAATGTTTAAGTTTAAACATGACATGAATGGTCGCAATGCAAGATGCACCTAAATGCAAGGATGATATGATCATGAGGAATGCAAGGTTTTTAAGACTTTGCATGATGCATTGATGATGTATCAGAGTACTCGGTCGTGATTGTATCCAAGACCAGTTTTTATTAGTCATTTTTGCATGTAAAACCTCTATATGAATAAGTGAACGGATGGGTGATATGCAACGGAATGCAAATGTATAAACAGATGAGGTGAAATGACGATCCATAGTGCTCTATTTTCATCATTGAGCTTTAAAATGTTGGAAGAGAATACAAGCATTTTGACATAATGATTCAAGATGACCTGAGTATTCCTTTCATGGGTGTTAATATAGCAAGTTAATACAAACGACTTGATATAAGGGTCAAGTCGACCAGAGTATTGCTTGCGGAACAGACAAGGATTATCTCCTTTCGTGCATGACTTGGATCGTCCTCCTTGATCTTAGGCTGATCAGATCCTGAGACAAGTGCATACCGTACTAAGAAAATAGAACCTTTATCCAATTTGGAGGAAGAGGAACCAAAGAATGAGCGTTGTACCTGCAACCAAACAACATATTTACATAAAGAATAAAGAATATGGATCCTTGGTAATGGTTCATGCCCATATGGTCGAGATATACGCTGTAGTCAGCAAGCCGTAATGATCTATGACTGTATTTGGCATAAGATTACGTAGCTTAGTGAACTTCCCACGTAGACACCATTAGTACATGCCCCAGAACTTCATCGGAAATAATGCGCAAACGATACAAAACAATGTTGAAAAGATCCTGATACAGATAAACAAATGAATTACTCACGAATCAACCAAGTATTTGATAGCTTAACATAATTTTCTTGTCAAAGAAAATGTCACTTTTGTCTTTGTTTCGATAAGGAAGGATGCATCCTTGTTTTAAAGACGGTTTTGGATTTGTTGATGTTGATTGTGTTGGTTTGATTGGTAAATGGTCAGTGTGTGAGTAGTTGTCAATGTTTATTTTGTATCGGATCGGATAAAAATATGTACAAGGTGTTGCCATGTTTTTGTGTGATTTTTGATGGGTTTTCCGACGTTTTTTGGATTTTGTGAAACAATTTTGAATGTTTTTGGTATTTTGAGAGTCATTTTTGAATGTTTTTGGATTTTGTATTGTTGGTGAATGTTTTTGATATTTTCTGATGATTGCCTAAATGAAGAGCATAATGATATATAAAACAATGTAGAATCCACTTCCATCACTAGGGTAAGGGTATTGCCCCCAGTTTGTAGACCTGACGATGAAAAGGTGGGATGCTAGACGCATGGAGTACTTTCTTAATTGCAGATCAAATAACAAGCCATGGTTGGGATGGATGGATGTATGTGTGCATGAATGTGATCGCAACGAGCCTGAAAGATACTGGAGCCATTGCCTTTACGAGTGGCGCCTGTTTGCCAGTTTTTCACCATCACACTTACCCAAGGTGCCACCGGAGTGGTTGTTCACCGTTTGGATGCATGATTTTTCTTTACTTTTTTGAATGTTTTTGTATTTTCTTCAGGAATTTTCTGAATGTTTTTGGTATTTTCTAATATGCAGGGGAGCCTGATGCTCTGTACACCTTAGGTATAAAACCTTTTGAGGTGCATGTTGTTGATTGGATCTGCAAGCGGTTCTCCTTCTGAAGTAGCTAACTGATATGCCCCGGACCCGAATACAGCAGTGACAACATATGGGCCCAACCAGTTTGATTCAAACTTGCCTTGATGTTCTCTGTTTGGTTGGTTGCGAGGATTTTCTCGAAGAACAAGATCACCTACCTCAAATGTACGAGATCTAACTCGATGATTGTAGCTTCTACTCATGCGCTGCTGATAGGCTTTGAGGTGATTGTATGCAACTTGTCGCTTCTCATCTAGTAACTCTAAGTCCTGAAGACGAGATACTCTGTATGCTTCATCATCGATGAGATTGTGCAATGAAACTCGTAATGATGGTATCTTGACCTCAATAGGTAAGATAGCTTCAGCACCATAGACCAATGAATAAGGAGTTGCACCTGTAGGGGTCCGAATGCTAGTTCGATATGCCCATAGCGCTGGATTCAATTGAACATGCCAATCACGGCCGACATCATTGACTGTCTTCTTTAGGATCCTCAATATGTTTTTATTGGATGCTTCGGCCTGACCATTGCCTTGTGGGTAATAGGGAGTGGAAAAGCGGTGTTGGATATGAAATTTCTCACAAAGCTCACGGACATCCTAATTTTTGAAAGGAAGACCGTTATCTGTGACAATGGACATGGGCACACCATACCGGCAGATGATGTAATTGAGGATGAATGAGGCAATCTGCTTGCCGATGCCTTGGGTAAGTGGAACAGCTTCGATCCACTTTGTGAAATATTCGGTGGCGGTAATAATGAATTTATGGCCATTGGATGAAGATGGGTGAATCTTACCCACAAGGTCAAGGCCCCATTGACAAAAAGGCCATGGTGTTGTGATTGGTTGCAGTTCTTGTGCTGGTGCATGTATCAGGTCACCGTGAACTTGACATTTCTTGCATTTCCTGACAAAGTAGTAGGAGTCTTTTTCCATAGATGGCCAATAATATCCAGCTCGCATGAGTTTCTTGGCTAGTGACGGACCACTTGAGTGAGTCCCGCAAATTCCTTCATGTACCTCTTCCAAAGCCTTTGTTATCTCACCTTGTTCCAAACATCGAAGGAGAGTACCATCAAGACCACGTCGATATAGGGTTTCGGCAATAATAGTATATCGAGCAGTTTGGCGAATGAAGGTTTTTCGTTGGTTATTTGATTGGTTGGGAGGAAGGGTATGATCGCGGAGATAGGTGTAGAACTCACCGTACCATGGGGATTCGAAACCAACAAGGCGACATATCATTTCGGATTCGGGGATATCATAAGCGGGGATCCAAAGTTGTTCTACCAAGAACTCGTAGCGTGTTGAATTCTGTGGAAGATCTAGGAGAGATGCGATGGTAGCCATGGCATCAGCGGCTCGATTCTGATCTCTTGGTATCTGCTCAAAAGTGATAGTAGTGAATGATGTCTTTAGACTGTCCACCATTTGCTTGTATGGCATGAGTGTATCATCTTTGGTCTGATACTCATATGTTGCTTGTCGAATGACTAGTTGGGAATCGCCATATACTTGCAGTTCTTTTAATTTCCATTGTATGGCTAATCTGAGTCCTGTGATCAAGGCCTCATACTCTGCTATGTTGTTTGTGCATGGAAATGTGAGCCTGTAAGACTTCGGGATGCTATCACCTTGAGGTGTGATAAACAGAATGCCGGCCCCCGAGCCGTGCCTAGTGTATGAACCATCAAAGTATAATTTCCATGACTGTGTTTCTGTGATTATGAATATCTCTTCATCTGGAAAATTGGAAATGAGAGGATGATCGCCTATGAGAGGTGCATCGGCCAACTGATCTGCAATAACCTGACCTTTGATAGCTTTACGGTCCACATACTCAATATCAAATTCACTTAGAATCATCACCCATTTGGCTAAGCGACCTGTCAATGCTGCTTTGCTAAGTAAATACTTGAGTGGATCAATCTTTGCAATGAGTTGCACCTTGTGTGTTAACAGATAGTGCCTCAGTTTAGTGGCTGCTAAGATTACTGCTAGGCAAGCTCGCTCGATAGGTGTGTAACTGAGTTCATAGCCAACTAGTGTGCGAGAGATGTAGTATACAGCACACTCTTTACCTTCTGCATTATGTTGTGCCAGTAGCACACCCAGTGCTGTACTTGTTGCTGAGATATAAAGTAACAACGGTCTACTTGGATCTGGTGGCATCAATAATGGTGGATTCATGAGATAGTCTTTAAGTGCTTGAAATGCTTGCTGGCATTTGTCATCCCACTGAAAGCGGATGTTCTTGTGTAGCAAGTGTGTGAATGGGTGACACTTATCAGCCAATTGTGCAATGAATCTTCGGATGGATTGAAGTCGCCCTTGTAATGTCCTTAGCTGACTGATATTCTTTGGAGGTGGCATGTCCATTATTGCCTTAACCTTTGCTGGATCGACCTCAATGCCTTTGCTTGAGACAATGTATCCTAAAAGCTTCCCGGAGGTCACTCCAAAGACACATTTCTTTGGGTTGAGTCGAACATGATATTGTTCCAGTCTATCAAAGATTTGATCTAAGATGTGGAGATGTCCTTCTCTAGTGAGTGATTTTGCTAGTAAGTCATCCACATAATCTTCCATCATAGTATGCATCATGTCATGGAAGATGGTGGTCATTGCTCTTTGATAGGTCGCTCCTGCATTCTTTAGACCAAAAGGCATTACATTCCAGCAGTATGTGCCCCATGGACATGTGAAGGCTGTCTTATGTTGGTCCTCTGGTGCGATCTTTATTTGATTGTATCCTGAAAAGCCATCCATGAGTGAAAGCATGGCATGTCCTGCTGTCAAATCCACTATGATGTCGATATTTGGTAGGGGAAAGTCATCCTTAGGACATGCCTTATTCAGATCTCTGAAGTCAGTACAAATGCGGATGCCCCCTTTTGGTTTGCCGACTAGCACAATGTTGGAGATCCATTCTGCATAATCAATTGGTCTAATGAAACCAACATTCAGGAGTTTCTTGAGTTCTGTTTTGACTAGCACTGCAATCTGAGGATGCATTTTACGAAGCTTTTGCTTGACAGGTTTGGCTCCTTCTGCGACGGTGAGGTGATGCATGACTAAATCAGGATCAAGTCCAGGCATGTCTGCATATGACCATGCAAAGTTGATCTGACGCTGCTGGAAGAACTCGATAAACTTAGGCTGTTCCTCTGGAGTGAGAAGAGATGTCAGATGTATGATATGAGGATTTTCAGGAGTCCCCACATTGTATTCATTGGTTTCCTCAATAAGAATCGTGGATCGTTCCTGTTGTGTACTAGCAGGGAGAATGTCAAACCCTTCATCCTCAGGCGCCTCAGAGAGGTTTTCACCATTGGATACACTCTTTCTTTTTACTTTTGTCGGATCAAACAGTGCCACCGTGTGGTTTTCACTGGAAGATCCATGTTTTATTGTTATATTTTTGCAACTGAAGGGTTTGGCATCCGTCCCGAAGTATGTTGCGCTATTAAGTTGAATGGCGAATCCAGCTTTGTGATCCCTGCTTGGTAGATTATCCCTTAATTCCAAAAAGTCAATGATAGCCTCATCGTTTTGGAAGAGGTCAAGACATGGGGGATTTGGTTGGTTCCATTCGATGAGTTCAGGGTGGATAATAGGCATTACTTCATCGATTAAGTTAAGTGTGGGAGATGTATCAGTGAGGGTTAAGACAGTGTGGTGAAGGTCGTTGATGGTACTCTCCCTGTCAGAATCAGGCGTAGGATGAGACGTAGGGTCTGTGGAAGATGTTTCCAGCTCAGGTACCCAAGTGGTCTTTATCTGTGCTTCTCCGTAAACAGGGATGTCTTTGCGGGGTGGAGGTGGTGATGTGTCTTCCTCATCTGAAGTGTTAAGTTGCACTGAATCAAATTCCCACTCATGTGAGTCGGTCTCTGAATCACTCTCCAGCATCCGATTGCTATACCATACTGGGATGTCTTTGGAGTTAAACACGGCAGGTGTGATTGGTTTATGTATCTTTGTGGTGATCGGTGCTGCAGGAACCGTGATGGGGTTTAATGGATTTGTCACTGGAAGTATCGGCAGTGTTGATTTAGTGACTTATGTTGGAATGGCTGGTGCCATAGATGCTGCTGCGGGTTCCAATATAGTTGCTACTACAAATGGTGTTGCTGATGGGATTACTGGTTCATTTGATGGGATGAGTGACATTGGTGATGGTTGCGGTGGAGTTGTGAGCCTCGATGGGGCAGTGGGGATAGTGCTTGATGGTGCTTTGATTATGAAAGGTGTCCTCTTTGCAGTAGGTGGGCAAAATGGTTTGCTGGGTTTTCCTTTGAATCTGAGTTTAGGAAGGATCTCTTTTTCAAAGCCTAGGCCTGTATTACCTTTGGGCTTGAATTCTGGTAGCAGAGGTTCGTGTCGTCCTTGTTTGCAGTATCCCAAAGCACTCTGACCATCATATCCCATTCTTTGCATAATGAGGAGGCCTTTGCCATATTGTTCCGTAGGAAGTGTAACTTGCGGTTTGTCAGTGGTGATGGGATCTTTATAGATCCAGTCCGCTAGGTCCTCATCTTGTGTTTCTTCCTCTTGACTCTTTCCAAGGATGAAAGGCGTTAAGGCACATGCTGGCGTGATTAGTGGTTGCTGGAGTAACTGCTGTGGTTTACCATGTGTTCTAGGAGAAGTAGGCATTTGTCCCACACAAAAGAGCTGACTCAAATTGTATTCTCCAGGACCTTCCTCTGCGACTTTCATCTTAAGCTTTTCTTGCTTGGGTATAGGGGTGTTAGAACTGGTAAGAGAGGCGGGACTTACATATGATGTGGAGGAAATGGCTTCCCTATTATTAGGAATAGTAATCTCTGGTTGATGGCTGATATTATGGCAAAATGCAAAAGGATTTGCATCGCCCAGGATTGTGATCTCTGCACCATTATGTGGGAACTTGATACATTGATGGTAGGTAGATGGCACAGCTTGCATGGCATGTATCCAAGGTCTCCCTAATAATAGATTATATGGCAGAGGAAGGTCCAGAACCTGACAAATGATATGCTTTACCACAGGGCCTACTCGGATTGGTAGTACCACAGCTCCTTTGGAGGAACGCTCTGCATCATCATAGGCCTTGATGGTGATCTTTTTGCGAGGATCTACTGATTCTATTGCATATCCCAATGCTATGACCAACTGTAGTGTACAAATGTTTAGGCCTGCTCCATTATCGATCAAGACTCGCTTGATCCTGTGTTGGTTGACAAAGCCTTCAATGTGGAGTGAGGCGTTATGAGGTTGTTGGAAAGAAGAGTTGTCACTTTCAGAAAAAGTGAGACAAGGTGATGACTTTAGATTTCCAACCATGGCTTGAAATTGGTCCGTATTCAGGTTTGCAGGGACTGACGCCTCTTGGAGTGCTTGATCCAAGATTGTTTTATGAGATGGCGATAGGCGCAATAGTTCTAGAATGGATATAAGTGCAGGGGTTTTGTCTAATTGTTCCACAAGATTGTACTGCTTTGGGACGGAGGTGGTGCCTTGTGGAGCTGCCTTGATGGTAATTTTGCCGCGACGCGTAACAACATTGCAATTTGAGGTGGGATTTTTGAAGGTTATGGTTGCAATTTGTTCACTGGCATCATACAGGTGATTGATAGTGTAATTATACGCAGCTTGCGTATAATCAGTGGTATCAGGACCTCGTCTGGACGTGGAAGGACCCCTTTGACCTTGTGATGGAAGTGGATTCTTGAACATCTGATGATCATTATTGGTTGTTTTTGGGTCATGCCCTTCAATTTCAATTTCTCCTCGGTCAATAAGATCCTGAATGAGATCTTTCAATCGGTGACAATTACTTGTCTTGTGTCCTCTTCCTTGATGGAACTCACAATGTTTAGTATCTCTCCACCATGCCGGTTTGACTTGAGGCTCATAATTTGATAACTTAGGTAGAGTGATCAAATTCTGAGAAATGAGTTGTCGCATCACTGTTTCAATGGGTTCCCCTAAGGGAGTGTATGTGCGTTTTTGTTTTTGTGGACGAGGTCTTGGTTCATCATGAGATGTGATGCGACCTTGATTAAGAGGAACATTTGTGTTATTTTGAGGTGGAGGATTTTGTCCTGCAAATTGAACCACAGGTTGTGCATTTTGGACAGTCCGAGCATCCACAACTCCATCGTTGACGATATTCTTATTCTTGTTCCAGAAGTTCGGTTTATCGCTATTGAAGCGCGGGCGAGGACCATCTTTTGGTTCATTAAAGATTTTGATGAGTCTTTTCTTGATGAGTGCCCGTTCACACTTTAAACCCTTGGTGATCATATCATTAAAAGAGTCTGTGTCTTTGACATCCAAGTGAAATTCCATTTCTTCGTTTAAGTTGGAAATGAAAATTTCCACTAGTTCTCGTTCAGGTAACTAAAGAGAACGTCTGCTAGACATTTGGCGCCATCGTTGCAGGAATACTGAGAATAGTTCACCTGGTTTTTGTTTGGTGTTGCATAGATCAGCCATGGTGATGTCGCGTTCAATATTATAAGAGTAATGTGATAGGAACTTCTGGATGAGTTCCTCAAATGTTCTAATGCCACCTGGCAGTCGGGAAAACCATGATGTGGTTGTTCCTCCCAAGCTTTGGGGAAAGAGGCGCATTAGGTATGTGTCTTCATATGCCACTTCAAGACAAGCGGAATGAAATTCTCTGACATGATCACGGGGATCTCCCTTTCCTCTATATTTTTCGAATTTTGGTGTTTCGAATCCGTGTGGAAAGGGTGGCATATAAAGATTCCTATCAAACGGATAGGGACAGATGTCGTTAAGTGAGAATTGATTGGTCTTAACACCACTATGAAGTTGTTGGGCGAGATTCTCAACTTGTTGCCGCAACATCTTCATTTCATTAGGAGGAGGAGGTGGTGGGTTACCTCGAGGGAAGTTATATCTGATGGGATCTCTACGCCTTTCCTCCTCATGGCGACTTTGTCTTTCTGATGCTTGTCTTAATTGGGCAAGATCAAAGTCTGAGGGGAGTTTGGCTCCTTCTTGAGCGAGTTTTAAGAAGTGAGCATCTGCGTTGCTCCTTAGTATTTCATCAAATAATCTGTTAAAATGAGGGTTATGCTGAACCCTTTCGATTGTTGAAGGAGTGGGTGTACTTGGGTTTTCATCATTCCCATTTCCTCCAAGTGCCTCTTGAAATTCATTGAGGTTGTCCTCTTCTTCCTCAATTTCTATTTCTCGTTGCCTTGATCGTGATCGGGTTTGAGCCATTTTGTTTGCAAGTTTGTGTTCGAAGTTGATTGAAGATGATGATGAGTTGTCGATGAAATGAAAGATTGATGGTTGGTGATTTGTGTTGTATGGAGATCTCTAGCACTTTAAGGTAGATGTAACCGAAATTCCTTTCTTTGAATTGCTTGTTTGTTTGATAAGTTTGGATGTGATAAGGTGTAGAGAAATTTGAGATGTGTTACAGATTTAGACTACCTAGCAATGAGAGGATTCACTCATGAACTAGTTTTAACCTGCGTAGATGTGTCTCTTAGGATGAGCTTATCCTAGATGTAGAAACAATCTAAAAAGTGATGTGATGTGTTTGATTCAAGCAATATCTAAAAGAGAACTTGGGACAAGAACCTCTTAATGTTTTGAGAGTTTTGGGATGAATTGATGATGGAATAATGATGTATGAATGAGATGATGGATGTTTTGTTTTCAACTTCAATAAAAACTTTGTGTTACAAATGGAACAAACTCTACTTCTTCCCTTTCAGGAGTTGGTGGCATTTCTCGAGCTGTGTTGTAGGTGATACAGATGTTTGGGAAGAAATTGGGATTAATCTTTCCTCCTTGATTTTTGTGATAACTCAGAGCTCTATATTGCATAAAAGCTCTGCGGTTCAATGATTCTGAATCAAACTCGTTTGTTTTACCTTGAAGGTATAGACGCATGCGATATAAATAAACTCTATGTGAGACAAAGATTTGTCTATTGAGATAGAAGAATTTCCTCCTTTTGATCAAAGCCTTTGAGCTTAGTGGTCTCCTTTTCAAGGTGATATTCTGATGACACTTCTTCTTTCGCAAGATGTGAAGAATGGTCATAAAAGTTGTGACTCTGTGTTGTTTCCCCTTGGTTTTTTTTGGTATTTTTGGTTGTGTTGACAGATGTTGGATGAATACTTTGTTTTTGGGATTGATTTTCTGATTTTTCTTTGACAAGAAAACAAAGCAAGCACACAAACACAAAATTGTAGCCTTAAAGGCACAAATGAGTATGGGTCTAGATCAACCCAATTCTTGGACTTGTATATGACCCTTCCCTTAGATTTATTTTAAGGTGTATTTCCAAAGCCTGAAGTCGGCTCAATTTGCACTAGGTCTGTAAAACGAACACACTTCAAACACTCTTTATCCCTAAGGTCAAATGGCCAGTTGTGATAAATTTAGCCCACATCTTGATATTTCTTCGACTTTGGTACTACATACCTTATGAATCCCGCCTTGGCAGGTAAGGATGTGATATACTAAGTCTTGCACGAGCATAACAAATAGATGATCCCTATGATGGGAGAGTCACCACTTTTATCAAGCCACAAGTGACTTTTCAAAAAGCTATGTTTCTACTCAAGGAAATATGTATGGTGAGTATCTTGGGAGCAAAACCTTCTATGCTCTTGCACTAAATTATACCTCAAATATCCTCAATCAATAGAACGGGTGGGCTACTACTTAAAGGTGTTTAGTCATGTTCGATGTTTTTGGACATAAGTTCATTCTGCAGTGACTCACTTAAGAGCCTTGTAACTGGTGGTGGGGCCCATTTGTCCTTTCGGCCAGTTACACTGTAGGAACAGCTATACCCAAGGCTACAGCTTTCGCTCTCACCTGATTTCTATAGCGGCTCGAAGGATTTACCGCTCGAGGTCGTTCCCAAGAGTATCGATCCCTTGGCAGGCCTCTCTTAAAAAGATAAAATTGTGAGCGTTACTAACACTTTTCTCTTGCACCTAGGACCACGAAAGCCAAGGGAGAGGATAGTGTGTGTTAGAAGTAGGACCACTCAACTGACTTTTGTGCACAAGCGTGCCAAACACGTAAAACACTTGTTCTTTTTAATCCAGCATTTGCAAATGTGATCTAACTATTTGGAGATGTTGCTCCAACAGTCATGGTGTTCTTTTTAACTTCAAAAAGCAATGTGTTTTTGTATTCTAGAATTTGAAATCCTAGTCAACTTAATGGAAAACACGTTTGCATGAAGTAAAAATCGCTTGCAAAAATCAAAACAAGTGGTTTGTAAATTTTTAACTGCACCAAAATTTGAAGTGTGGATTGTAAATTTTAGGTCCGAATTGATGCAAGGAAATCAAATTTGTGTTGTTGATTTTAAGCACCAAAAATAAAGATGAGTCCTAACTAGAAAACAATGAAACTTCTCTTTTTTTTGTTTTTAAGTTCTTTTTAAGCACTAAATGAAAATTTTTGTGATTTTTGTTGTGTTGTTTAACCTGCACAAAGAAAAGAAACAAGTTAATAAAATCGATGCTCAAAGAGGGGGGCTTCCACAAGCCTAAATTCTGATTTTTTTGTTTTTGGGTTACAAGTCCATTTGGGCGACACTCTGTCGCAACAGCGCTATTCTGTGTTTTTGCAGAAGCGCTAATTCATACAATAGCGCTAGTCTGCGTGAGCAGAAGCGCTAATTTAAACAGTAGCGCTGAAAGAAAAGAAAATCCCGAGAAGACAAAAGCGCTAGAAGTGTGTCAATAGCGCTGAAACTGTGACAATAGCGCTGAAATGTTGTCAATAGCGCTGAAACATTTTCAATAGCGCTATTTTAGGGTCATTAGCGCTAAAAGAAATTTTGCAATAGCGCTAAAACGCGTTCAATAGCGCCGAAGCGCGACCTGTGTGGCAATTTCAACAAGCAAAATGTTAATTTCAAAAAAAGAAATGATTAGAAGGTTGCATGTTCGATTCACGTCGGGTTCACCAAATGATGCCCTCCTAAATGGCACAATGTTAGTTTAAGATCAAAGAACACAAAAACACACAAGACGTTAGAGTTAATCAATCAAAAACCAAACACATGAAGGCATTCCAAAAGAGATACTAAAAGAGACATGCTAAATATATCTAATAAATAGAACAAATGATCATGAGACATCTCCAACTGCCTCTTAGCATGGCCTTAGCTTCTTCTCCCTTGTTCCTCTCCTCTCCAAGTTCCAAAATAGTGTAGCTCTCAGCAGCTTTTTGCACTATGGATGCTTATGGAGGATTGAGATTTGTAGAATAGCTCCAAACATGAAATGAAAAGCTATTTTTAATGCTAAAATGATTGATTTTACCAAAAAGACAAGATTTAGTTATGCTATGCTAAATGCTCTCTAAAATGGCTATAGTCTAAATGCTTACAAGTTTTCAGGATCTGGATTATGAAGGAATGGACTCTATTTATAGGAAAAATGGAGCAATGGATGGCCAGGATTGAAAGGTTTAATCAAGGGTCAAGCTTGAAAGTTGGGGATCCATGTGCACAATTGATACCAATGAAATGGTGACAAGTGTCAACATAAGATTGGGTTGAGAGAAGAGGTTGGAGGCATTAAAGGCCTGAAAAGACCTCATGGTTATCTAAAGGCTAAGGGTCAAGCCTAAATTAGGATTTACCCACTGGATTAGGAATTAATCCAAGAATAAACCTATGTGCAAATGATTAAGAGATAATCATGGTCAAAGCATTGAAGGCTTGATGAGACCCTTGGGTTGGGTAGAGGTTGAGTCAAAACAAATGTTTTAACCATGTGGGAGAGTTGAATTAACCATTAATGGTTATTGAAGACTTTGGGGGATTAAGTGGTTGAAAGTTGGAAGCCTTTAATGGTTTTCAAAGACTTTGGGCCATTTGAGAAGTGACTCCATTTTGCTTAGGAATGTGACAATATTTAGGGGATGGATTAAGTTAATTAGGAAGGGGTTAGAAGAATCTAGAAGGGGATTAGATTTTGCAAGTGGATTTGGTGGGTGAGGGAAAATAGGATTTTATTAAAATAAAAATTCATTTATTTCAGAATGTGTGCAAGTTGCATTTGTAGGAAAATGCAAGTGGGGTGGGGATAATGATTTAAATAAATGTTTTATTAATTTATTTAAAAGAGGAATAGGGGGATATAATTAAATAAATTGATTTTATTTAATTAATTGATTGTGAATTTGATTTAATGAATTAATTAAAATAAATTGAATAATTTATTTAATTAATAGAAGAATGTTTGGGGATGAATTAATTAAATATTAATTTAATTAACTGATGGCTAGTGGATTTTTAATCAAATAAATACGAAATATTCATTTAATTAAAATGGACAGATTTATGTGACTACACTTCCTTATGGGGAGGTATTGGTCATCATCATTGGACCATCCTTGCAGAATTATCGACATTGAGGGAGGGCTTCATGGTCTCTTCTTCTCTCTGATGGGGGGGACATATTTTTGTTCTTCTCATTCCTCATTGAGAGCATTGTGTGCTTTCATCATCTCTCTTTTGTGGGAGGGTTTTTTCCCATTGGGTTTTTCTCTCTTTCCCCGCTCTGTGAGAGATTTCATTGCATTGGTTTTCATGCATTTGCATTTGTACATGGGTACCTAACATGGCCTTGTAGTCGGGACCCATCTTGCATTGCTTAGTTGCATTGTAGACTTTAGTGCATTCGCCTAAGTTGCACTTAAGGGGGGGTGCTGGTGTAAATAATTATTCATCTTGGATATTATTACACCATACTTAAGTTTACTTAGGATAATGCATTTCACAGTAGTTTGGGTATGAGACACTTGGGTGTTTGTGTCACATTGGGATAGTGTGTGTAGGAGAATTTCCACCTTTTATGGTGTTGATCTTATCTTGTTGTTACATTCCACCTCATGTGGAATATTATATTATTTCTCCTACCTACCCACACCTATTTCCTATCTACCCTTGTTTCTTATTGAACCACATGTCATGTTTGTGTGCTCACATATCCATATAGCCTTTCCTATATAAGCAGGCTCATCTATATTGTTTGTACGAACAACGAGCATTCATTGAACATCTTGTAATAATCCAGTTGATCATATTTTGCATCTTGATAGAATACAATTTATTCCTATCATATGTTTTGTCTCTCTTATCTGTGCTTTCCATTGCCTCTAGATCTTGGCAAATTCTCACAGTATCCAATTTCAATCTCAAGTTGGAGATATAGTGTGGAATGGTATCTTATGCATGTAATATACAATATTGTCATACTTTAAGGATTTACTATATTTTTTAATATATTAGACATTTTTATGTACATATGAATATGATATTATTGTGTGATGTAGATGCCAACATGTAACATACCTCTTTAGCTAACAGTAGTGAGTCAAATGTGTATCTTGTCTAAATTATTATTATGTTGGATAATTAGGCATCCAATATCAAGATTAGTTGTTAACCCCTACAATATTATTAGATAAGGCATATATATATGAAGGACACGCCATTAAATTTCGTTGATTCTCAAGATGGAGACATTATGGAGTGGCTTTTCACATAATGAGTATTGTACATTGTTGCCCTACCTCAAAGGATTTATCTTTTATTACTATAATATTAAGGCTTCTTGGCCCACAAACATCTCATATTACACTCTCTCTATCATATATTATAAATATTAAACTATTTGATAATATTTTGTTAATGAAAGATCATAGCACACCACCATCATTAGAATTTGAGAACATTGTCATTTAGCTAGCAAATGTCATGAGGATCAAGGGGTAGATCTACAAATCAAACTTGGTGGGTGTAAATCAAGACCTAGTTATTTTCCTTTTCTATGTAGGCATAGATGTAGGATCCACTTATGATTTATCTAACAATACTACATAAAAATCTCCCTTGAAAGCACATAGCAAAATTCAAACACTCACACAAAGTTCATATCACATGAAGAATGTGTATAATAATGCTCCATCGATTCATAGTTTGAAATTACAACATATTATGTAGCCAAGGCTTGCAATCAAGATTAGACCTCAATCTTGACTTTCGATTGAGCATTGAACAAGTTACACACATACGAAACTCAACATTCATAGTTAATTTCCATCCATATCTCATCAAGGTTGATTATCCTTGTGTGTTAACCCGATTCAAATTATACTCTTCCCCATTGTTACCAAGGTTGACATGTCCTAGTATTGGTTTTTTTACAAAAACTTTTGCAAGATGACGAAGGTTCTAACTATGTGACATGTAATAATGGCAAAGTTTGAAGACCATCACATATCTAATAATGTCAAAGTTTGAAGAACATCACACATCTATAAGGAAAAAGATTGAGAAAAAAGTTTAAGTTATGATTTTTTTTTTAAATGGTGATGCCTTTGAAAACCACCACCAACCATTGAAAAGAGACAATACTGATGATCATATTTGAGATGGTGTAACCACTCAAAAAAATCCTCCTGAAGCCTAATTGGCTTTAGTCAATAATTGGTTTCACCCAAACAACGTGGGTTCAAGTAAATAGTTGCTTTACCCATGTTAACTTGGGCACACAATTGTAAAGGTTGAACCATGTCAAAATTTTGGTGAAGAATGCAAAATGGCTAAGATGGTGAGTTTTTCTACCATTGTTAAGGCCTCCAAAAAATTTCCTTTCAAGTATAGTTGGCATTGATTAGTCAAGTGCACTTTTTAGGTGGAAAAGCCACTTGAGTCTTCTACCAAGTTTATGAAACATGGCCTAAAAGAGAGAGAAATGTGTGTCCTTGTGTTATTATAGCCGATTTTTTATGATTTTAAGTTACCTAAAAAGTAATGTTTAAGAAACCTCCACCCAAGTTTGAATAAAGGAAGCAATATCACTTACAATATAGCCTTGGGTCAAGCTACCAAATCTTCTCCCCAACAAGAGGATGATAATTAGTGGCATAAGATTTTCTTGTGTTTGAAAGTGTAGTAGCATGACTTGAGCACACTTTAACAAAGATTTGGCTACCCAACTTTTCCTTCTACACATTTTGATTATGGCTCAACCATTCCATAAGTCTAACCTCGCTTGGAAGGATGTCATTTCAAACAAGGTGCACTCTATTAATGGCTTTTCCACATACAATCCACCCAAGTTGACAAACTTGTGTAAGGCATACTTAAGTTGGAGGGGTCATTTAGACATGTTTTTATGTGATATAAGTCAACGCAACTACACGAAAGCTCCACCTCCATAAATAATTAACAAACATGCATAAAATAGTTGCTCGAGTTTGGTATAAGTTGTTAGTAAGTAATAAAGGTAGAGAAGAAGCTTGCCTTCCGAGAAAGAATAATCTTTGTTTGGTGGGAGATGAGGATGGCACTCACAACAATAGTCTTTGACTCGTTGGAGTTGAGGATGGCAATCATGAGTATGCTTCAATCATTTGTCCTAGCAACTTTTTGAGTGGTGAAAGGTGGTAGGTTATGCACTTTAACTTGCCCTTGATTTCAAGCATGTATCATACAACAAGACAATCATAACCCTAGTAATATAATGCAGCTTTTAGCATATCATTAGAAGAATATAGCATGTGTTACAACTCTCTTCATCACAAACTTTTATAGATCCTTCCACATTTATTGACAATTTTAATCAAGTTTCAAATTCAAAGGTTTACCATAACTTTATCAAATCAATAGTTTTTTAGTTTGTTGATTGGAAAAATCATTCTAGTGTTTCATCTTCAATACTTGGTTTGGCCATAAACTTAGAATGTGTATGATTCTAATCATCAACTTAGAAGATTGTTGTTAGTAGATTCCCAATGGTTTGGGGTTTCAATTCTTTAAAAGATCCATCAAGGCTACTGAATGGAATTGTCTCAGAGTCATAGTGGATGCTTATGTGCAAATTGTTATTTTTAGCAATGGATATTCTACTATTCTAATTCCAATCAATGAATGAAGGCTTTTTTTAAGCTTATTTAATTAGAGTTATGTTGGTAAACAGATTTGTCACTGTGAATTATCCTTCAAACTTGACCCTGTTCGCCCGAAAAGCAGTGACAATTGTCCCAATAATTGGAGAGATTGTTTTGAGGCCACAATCTTCCTTTGCGTTTGAGAGGGGCAGCTCCTTCGTATGATGGGAGTATTTAGGATTTTTGTGTACTTTTAACTCGAAAGTACATAAAGGAGAAAACACAAAACTAAAGAAAGGTAAAGAATAGAAACCTCAACAATAGACATACGAATACCAATTGAGATTTCACAATAGATAACGATTACAAAGGGGGATTTAAGCACAATATAAGTTTTGACTTCCAATGATGATGAAAGAAGGGCTACAAATCTCAACATACAAAGAGCTAAATAACTCTAAAACATCCAAACCAAGATACCAAAGCTTGATAATGTTTCATTACAGCAATTGCATGAATCAAAAGCATTCCAATAGATGATAAATGATTTGCACATGGACAAAAGATAACACTAATTTGACACACGAAAAATCAGCAATAATAACTCAAGAAGAGCATACGAACTAAATGCTCATCCTTTATTACTTCCATGAAATTATACAATCTCAAGAACTCTCTTGTACAAAGTGCAAAACCAAAAGTCATCAAACTAGTTCTTTAAAAATTTCTCCATAGTCTCCCCTTTTGAAAAAGTCTCCCTTTTACAATGCAAAAGCCTTGAATATAAAGGCTTTTAGAAGGAATGACTACATTGTAACCAACTAGCCTAACTACTTTATGTAACTACTTACAATAACCACTTAAGATAACTACCATAAGCAAATACTTAGGATAACCACCTAGCATAATCACTTAGCATAACTTCTTAAAATAACTACCCAAGTGGTCACTTGTAATAACTACCTTTTAGATGTCAAGTTAGGATTTTTCCTAACTTTTACAAAGACAAGCAAACAAGTGACATAAGTCACTTCTTTTTTTCAAAAAGACAACTTCGAACTTGCAATTTCGATGAAAAGTCAATTCTTGAATCATGTTGAGGCACTTATCCATCTTCATCCACTTCATTTGATCTCGTAATCATTTCACCATCATAGCCATTTGATTCGTATTCACAATTACATGCTATTTACTTAACATTCTTTTTAAACCATTACCCTACCTTGTGTAATCTTCTACCACTGATCTTAAGCTCCCCATATTCTTGAACAAATTGTGGAGTTTAAACTTTACGCTCGTGGCTTCCACACTTGCGAGATGCATTTGACAAAATATCCATATATTAATCTTTGATAGCTCTCCATAACCTGTTTCAAAGCTTTTCTTGTTTTGACATGATGAAGAAGGATGTTGGGAAAAATTGTGGAATTTAGCTATACACCAACCAATAGCATTTGCTTCAAAATTTTGAATGTGCATATCTTACAATCATCGCATGTCATGAGATGACATCGATTTGAGGCGATTTGTCAAACAGTTCATCATGCCTTGTTTACGGTTCCACATTTTGCAAACATGGCTAACATGACAGTCGTAACTTTGCACTTGTAACTTGCATTTGCTTAAAAAAAAGTTTATAATGCTTTTCAATGATTTCATTTGGTACATTCTCTGCAAACATTTTAACACTGTATTCCATTCGATGACATCTCTTTGATGCATTTTATCAAACATTTCACCTGCCTTGATTTAGATTCCATGTTTGCCATGCATGTTAAATAGAGCTTTTCCAACTACAATATCTGACAAGAAATCTCCCACTATCATGATTTAATGAACATCTTTTTGTTGTCCCAGAGTTCCCGTGATTGATCTTTGGTTCCACAATCTGCATGCATTTCTACCAAAGCATTTCCAAGTCATGATATTTGCTATCAATTTCATAAGCCTTTTCAACCATTTTTCGTAAACGTTACAGTTACAACATTCCATGAGTCGACATCTCTTTGAGGCATTCTGACGAACATTATAAAATTCGATTTTACACCTGCAGATTGCATTTGCTTGAAACTTTTTAAAGCCTTTACAACAAATCCATTTTGTAGCTGTCAAACAATCATTGTATTTCGGGTGCAAGCTTCAATAAGTCAAAGATTTTGAGATTTCCTTTGCCGAATCCATTTTGTGTTTATATTTCAATCAATTTTGATCATTGAGATGATATCTCTTTGAGGTATTTGTTCATCCATTTCTTGTAGATGCCACGGCTTGCACTCATAGCACGTCATGAGACCACATTTCTTCGAGGCATTCATAATTCTGGAGCATCTTCTACACCTTGCATGAAATGCATTAGCTTGAAAGTTTCTAAAGTTTTCTTTGTGAATTTGCACACAATGTTTCGATGAAGTAGTTATCTATAAGTAGTTATTATAACTACCTCCTCTTTGGCCTTTGAAAGCAAATGAGAAAACTCCCTTTGTCTGCAATTTGTGAAAGTTGGCCAACTTGCCGATAACTTCACTTATCCTTCGCGACTTCACTTCATTGGTAACTTGTGGGAAGAAATTGACTTGCCGATAAGTATAACGTATGAGCGATTCAACAGTTTGAACTAAAACCAGCTTTGAGATGAACTGACTATATTTCAATGTGTCGGTATTTAAGTGAAGCCAACCAACTCACCGATAGTGATATGTATTGGTTTGTTTGTTTTTTGTAAACCAAGTAAACTATCTAATATCACCTCACCTATCCTTACACCTTTGATTTGGCATTTCTTTGCATATTTCTAAATATTATTCAATGCATCTATACTTCGGTGTAATGATATCTCGTTGAAGCATTTGACAAACGGTTTGCATGCCTTTGTGGAAGCTTCCACATTTTACATTCATATGTACTAGCACGTTTTCAACTATAATATCTAACATAACTCTCGATACCAATATATCCTGATGCATGTCCATATGCTATTTTGAAGCTTCCATTTTTGTGCAGGCGGGGAGAATGCCAGCAGCGGTTGTGGAATTTGATTTTACACCCACCAAATGCATGCATTTGCCTCAAAAGTTTCTCCAGCCTTTCTAATTGATTCACATCACCTTACTGATAAAGGAATGACTTGGATTTTGGATTGGTTTTTAACTTATTGACCATTTGTGAATAGTGTTGCAAGTTGTCGACAGTGCACTCTTTCGGCATCCTTATCGAGCTCTTTCAAAACTTAAACAACTTGCCGATGATGATAATGGATTGATCTTTCAACAACTTTAGAAACTTGAGAAAGTCCCCGATATATGAGTTATTTATAATAACTAACCCTTCATACTCATAATGCATCAACATCTTCAAAAAATTGGCCTGCTTGGCAATACAACTTGAATCTTCAACATTCATGAATAACTGAGTATATCATTGACCTAAGATGTTATCAATTTTAGGATGGCATGAAAGTTTAAAGTTTTTTCAAGTTTAAAAATTGGGCAAAGTTATTATATTGGTCATTATAGAATAGATTTATCTTAAGTTTCTTTCTTTTCACTTTTGTTACGACTCTAGAAGAGTTTGTTTTAAAATATTTCTTTTTACATTGTTTAAGTATTTATTTTCAATTATCTAAATGCATATTTATTATAACCTATAAATAAGTGGCACACAATATTCATAATAAGATTTGTTATGCTTATCCTGCAAAATTTGTTGTTCGAGTTGGTATCTTTTATCTAGATTTATTAAGTTAATAATTTCAAGAAGTAAATTTGAAGTAGAATATATTAATTCAAGCTTTATATTAATGGCATTGTCAATCTAAGTTGCAACTTTGAATGCAACCTAGATATTTATTTCTTAAAATTGTGTTGTACACATTCAATCTTTGTTGTAATGTCCCCTACTTGGAGGCAAGTTGCTTGTCCACAATTAATCTATATTATTGAATGCATCATTAAATATTATAACATCTCAATTTAAATGTTTAGAATAGTAGGCATTTACTTCTTATTAATACAATTCTGAAACCCTATATATCAAGGTCTTATCCTTGTTACTTCTCTAACCCTAACTGAGGAGGGAAAATTATTGTGCTACCGCACTTAGAGACCATCTACAAGCAAGCTCCCTCAAGGCATTTGGAATGCATGTTTGTACCCATCTTGGGACTCTCCCTCAAGGCATTGGAAATACATGTGCTTACCCATCCTGGAATTGCCTGACTTGTGAAAATTTAGACCGCCTTTCCCTACACAATCATTCCAATCCTTATGTGGGCATAAGCAAAAGACTAAGGACTAGTCTATAATAATATTACTATTAAATTATGCATAAGAACATTATCAGACTTCATACATATTAAACACATCCCCATGCATACCAACATGAACAAAGATGCTATTGCTTGTAACTTAATAACAATTTTGATCTGATCCAATCCATGGTGATGTTATTGAATGCTTTGATTCCTTTCCTTTATATCTTTCAACGTGAGGGAGAGGTCACACCTCTTCAACATGCATGCCCTTTGGCAAGAGACACACCCTTTAAGCATTAGCACCTTTTGAAAGAGTGCAAATCTTCATTATTTTTGTCCTTTGAAAAGGACATAACCTTTCATAATCAGATGTGCAATTTTGAATTCCAAATTTTCCCCCTCAAATGAGGTTCTCTTCTCCTTTTTACATCTCATTGTTGAGGGAGTCCCAACTTTTCCTTCCATGTTTTTTGACCATTCATTAACTTAATTATAATAAATTATATTCTTTTATATTTTAATTTAATTATTATTATTATTTATTATTAAATTCTATTTCAAAGTGGGGACATTACATTTGTCTGCACTGAATTGCTAGTCCATGTTTCAGCCATGTAGAAAATGTCACTTGTGTGTTGAGAATAGTTGCGGCATCCTTCATTTTCTGGAAAAACTCATTTTCAAGGCACAACTTTCAACAATCCACTGCATGCATTTAAGTCAAAAGCATAGGCACACAATCATTTTAAATTCTTGAAAACCCCCTCAATGAATATCGTGTAGCATATATATTTGTATATTGCGTCTATAGTTTTAGTCTAAAGTCAATTTAGTTTTATTTCGATCTCAAGGAACTTTCCTCCAAATTTGAGGGTTTACCCCACACACTATCATGTTTTGTGTCATCTTGTGAAAGACAAATGAACACTTGCTTTTGAAACATACAAATGACCCTTCTATGTTGGATTGTGTACTCAAAATAAAAACAATGAGAAGAAAATGTTTGTGACAAGAATAGAATAATTGTGATAGCTAAGAAAACCTATAAAAGACGAACAAACACAACAAATATATTTTGTTGATGCAAGATTGCTCTTATACCAAAAGTGCTTTTGCATCCCCTACTTGCAACCACAATTTGAGAGCATACTTACTAAAGCTCTCAACTTTAATTAGCATGAGATTTGTTGATGCAAGATTGCTCTTATACCAAAAGTGCTTTTGCATCCCCTACTTGCAACCACAATTTGAGAGCATACTTACTAAAGCTCTCAACTTTAATTAGCATGAGATTTGTATCCAAGTCGATGATGATTGGAAGAGAGACAGTCACCTTCTTAGCTCTCAAAGAATGCATCCAGAAGATCGGATGAAAACGATGTCAAAACTTAGCAAAGGGAAATATCCTTGATTCCATGAATTTCGTACAAAATGTTATGGCAGCTAGGGAGCTCTATGTTTAAGTTGATTGCCTACCCAAGCTAAATGATTATTTTCAACTTCCTCAAAATTAGCTTGAAGTAGCGTCTCAACAATAGGCAAGACTCTTTTAACTTTTAACAGGTTGTATTTATCAGCCATGCTCTTTCATTCTCTTTTTAATAAATTGTTAGCAGGCTTATGTTTCCATCTTCAATGATCATATCGGGTGATGTATCTCATATTGTTCGTGCCTAAATTCCATTTTTTTACATATTGCTTCTTGTTCCTATCTATCAAATTATCGGTAACTTTACTTTGTTGTTGAATGATTTGTCCATTCCATTCCATGATGGGTTAGTTGTATAAAACTTACATGGAAACTAAGAACTGAAGAGGTGAATGCAGTTTCATCATCTTGGTAACAAATTGAGCATCACAAGAGATCGAGAACACCTTCATATTTTAAATACATTTGTATGAGGATTTTAGGTTTCCCCGAATAAACATACAGGAATACCAATTGTTTGCCACAGGTTCCATATTCTGTTTAAAAAGCATATTTTATTTGTCTGTGACAACATGAATTTCTCAAAAAATTTGCACAACCATACTTTCTGGTGTAGTTAATATCATATATGGATTCTACCCAAGACCATTAAAGTTGGCGGTAATATTGGCAAGTCAGGGTTGCAACACCTCCCATTATCTCTAATGCTCTTCACATATTCTGTGCATAGTTGACAAGAATGGCCAATATGATTGGCACGGCATTAAAATCAATAGTGACCCAGATTTTAAAGAATTAACAACACCAGCAGAAGGCTTGCTCAGATCTATTATAAATAATATGGCTATCCTGGAAAGGACTGGAGCTGAATGGTTCGTCTGCAGATATTTTGTCTTGATCTCCAAAACCCATCATAATAACATTACTTCATACAACAATAGATTAGGAATTAAAAGTCAAATAAAGCATGCATATCATAAAAAATCAGCCAAGCACATGGGTTGAACGAGAAAATAACGACCGAGGAATAAGAAGCCAGCATCAATATTTCTCGAATGTGTAAAAATCTGCAAAACTAGTTACTGTTTACATAACTCCCCTAGCACAAGGGAAAAAGTACTTAAGACCAGTGTATCAAATCCTACAACAGTCTACCACAAAAAATAACACATTCACAGCAATTAAAGTAAATTTGCAATAATTTTATACACTCAGGTACAATGATGGCACCTGCAAAGTTGCAGTAACTGTAAAACTAAGAATTCACACAGCTAATGTGAAGACATTTCACTACAACTAGAATTTGTTTAGAAAAAAAGTTTGTAATGATTAGAAAGGAGGTTCTCATATACAACTACAAGAAAACAAGCTAGAGAATAGAGAGAGATCAAACACTTTGGATGCACGAAGACTCAGAGAAACCAAAGGTTGCTTCCTTGGTCATTCATGTGATGCCGGGTGAGCTTTGACAGAAGAGTCCATATATAAATGTATCTACAGAATAACAACAAAGTGTGTGAATCAGTAGCATGATAATGAAACAATGATTCTGTTTGATTTCCCCACTATTATTTATAAAGAGATGGGTCAACCACTAACAAATCAATCTATCAGATTACATTAACTATTATTTCAATGATTTATTTCAATTTGAAATGATAAAGAAAAAATATATCTTCTATAAATCTCATTGTCATTTGTCCCAAATAACAGGAGAATATTAATTTTAAATTATCATGGCAATGAGTACATTCACCTACCTAATAATTATCATAGGTGATCAGTATTTTTCACAATCATAATGTTAATTCTTGTAGCCTCAGTAGTACAATTTCATAATTCCGATGCATGATAAATTGATTACATATTAACATATATAATAATAGATAAACTATTAGTATATACGTTAACAATAAATGATAAATAAAATCAAAATCGAATTATGGTATTTGCCACTGATCACGCCGTTTCATGTTAATGAAGGCTATGATTAAGCGATTCATCGTAAATCGCATTCCTTACAATCAGTCAAGCAAGCGATGATCTTAGTGTTTGTTAAAGTGTTGTGTTATCATGAATGGTACGTAGGGAAGAGATGTGTCTTCCCACGTGGGAAGACATATCTCTTCACTACGTATCCTCTCATTCACATATATATAACATTCATACGATGAGGAGGAAAACAATACAGCAATCGATAAGTGTTGTGGATCCTTCCATTCACACTACAGCAGTTTAAATTTAATTTCAGATTATATATTCATCTCTTCTATCCTCTTGATCACAGAATTTGAATAAACTTAACATGGTATCAAAGCTAAGTTAAGGAAGATCAAATTAAATTCTGTAACGATCATATAGACTTTCACCTGGCTCTTAGTAGATCACATTCCTATAATCCTAATGGCAACCGGAGTTAGGTTTGAAGATCGACTAGATGGAGCATCCAATTTTGTATCTTGGAAATTCAGGATCATGCTTGTTTTGAAAGAAAATAAAATTGACTCCCATGTCAAAAGTGAAATTCTTGAACTCTCTGATGATACGGAGAAAATTCAGTGGAGCAAGGACAATGAGAGAAGGCTCTTCAGATAATTGTGGATTTAGTGAGAGATCACATTGTGCCAGTTATTTCTAAATATGAGACGGCTTTTTAGATGTTCAAAGCCCTAGCTGACATTTATGAAATCAACAACACTAGCAAGGCTCTCACCTTGAAGAAACAACTACACCATATAAAGATGAATAAAGGAGAGACAGTTACATCCTATTTCTTGAGGATCACTGAACTTAGGGATCGACTATCCACTATTGGACATCTAGTAGACAACAAAGAACTAGCTATGATGGCCCTAAATGGACTTCCTACCTCGTGGGAATTGTTCATTCAAGGAATCAGTGCTCGTTCTAAATTTCCTAAGTTTGATAGATTGAAAACCGATTGCATTCAAGAGGAATCTCGGCTTGTCACAAGAGGAGTACAACAAAACAATGGTAATGAGGACATTCAAGTTCTAAACTCTAATTCCCACAAGAAAAGAAAGAAGAAGAACTTTAAGAGAAAGAGGGACAACGGCTCAAATAGAAAGGGGTCTTCAAAGAAGAAGAGAGACATTTCTAAAGTACAATGTTTCAGATGTGACCAATATGGGCACTATGCAATGAAGTGTCCAGACAGGATCTCCAGACAGGATCAAGCAACGGGCTTCAATGGTAGAAGTTAAGAAAGGGAGTGATTTCGAGAAACTAGTCTTCTACTCAGCCCTCTCTAGTCAAGTCACCTCTAGTTCCAACACATGGGTGATTGACAGCGGAGCATCTTGACACATCACTGGATTTTGTGAGCACGTAGATACACTTGTGAAAAATTCAAATGAAGAAGTGACAATTGGCGATGACTCAAATTATCCAGTTATGGGAATAGGAACCTGCAATATCAACCTAAAGTCAAGCATATCCCTATAGCTGGCTGGAGTTCTATTTGTACCTGGTATAAAGAGAAACCTTGTCTCAGTTTCTGCACTTGAAGATAAGGGTTACAGATTAACCTTTGTGGAAAGAAAGGTACTTGCTTGGCCAAAGAACTCCACCATCAAGAAAGCCCACAGCATTAAGACAAGGGAGCCTCTACAGACTTTGCACCACTCCACCTCAAGCCTTGATTCATGAGACTCCAGATTCGAATGAACTTTGGCACAGAAGATTAGGGCACCTTCATTTTCATGCCCTACCTAAGATAGAGAAGATGGTGATTGGCTTACCCAAGCTAAGTCACAGTTCTGAAGGAGCCTGAAAGGGGTGTGCCTTGGGAAAGAATACTAAAGGGTCTTTCAATTCTAGCAACAGTAAATCCAAAAATGTATTAGAATTAGTTCATTCTGATTCATGTGGAACCATGTATGTACCCTCCTTAGGGAGATTTTTATATTATGTAATATTTGTAGATGATTATTCTAGAAAGACCTGGATATATTTTTTGAGATACAAAGAGTCTGAAGAAATCCTTTCTAAATTTAAGGAATTCAAAACTCTTGTAGAAAAAATGGCAGGTAAGAAAATCATAACCTTAAGAATAGACAATGGGGGGGAATACACTTTTGATATGTTTAAAGATTATTGTATAAATGTTGGGATTAAGAGGGAGTTAACTGTACCTTATAACCCACAACAAAATGGGGTAGCTGAAAGAAAGAATAGGACTATAGTAGAAGCTGCTAGAGCTATGTTGTTTGACCAAAGTATAGAAACCTCATTTTGGGTTGAAGCATCTAAGACAGTTGTGTACATTCAAAATAGATGTCCTCATTCTCTTCTTGATAATAAAACCCCTGAAGAAGCCTTTACTGGTAACCAACCTGACATAAGTCATCTCCGGATCTTTGGGTGTCCAGTCTATATTCATGTTCCCAAAGAAAAGAGATCAAAGTTAGAACCTTCTAGAAAGAAAGGGGTATTTGTTGGGTACAGTGAAACCTCTAAGGCTTACAGAGTATACATACCTGGACAAAGGCAAACTGAACTAAGCAAAGATGCCATCTTTGAAGAAGACATAGCATTCAGGAGGTCCAAAAGCTCCAATGAATTAGAACACCAAGATCCTCCTACAAGCATGGCTGAGGATCCCACCCCTAAGATTCAGACGGAGACCCCTGAAAATGCTGAGCATGAAGTTCAAGACTTACCATTAGAAGAACCTTATCCCGAAACTAGGAAGAGACCACTTTGTGCTAAAAAGATGCTTCAAGAAGCTGAAAATTATGCTGCTTCAAAGGGGACCTGCAAAGAAAGTAAGAGACCTAACCCATTTTCCAGTTATGTTGCCTTGATGAGTGAGACCATTGATGCAGAACCTTCTTGTGTTGGAGATGCTCTCAAGCATCAAGTTTGGAAAGATGCTATGTCAGAAGAGTATCAATCAATTCTGAAAAATGATGTCTGGGATATTGTGCCTAGGCCTAAAGGCAAATTTGTGGTATCTTCTAAATGGGTCTTCAAAATCAAACATGCAGCAGATGGCAGCATTGAGAAGCACAAAGCAAGGTTTGTTGCTAGAGGTTTCTCACAAAAAGAAGCTATTGACTATGAAGAGACATTTGCTCCTGTTGCTAGATACACTTAAGTCCGAGCAGTTTTGGCTATTGCAACATCTAAAGGATGGAAAGTCCATCAAATGGATGTTAAGAGTACTTTTCTGAATGGTAAGATTGACGAAGAAGTTTATTTGGAGCAACCTGAAGGTTTTGTGATTCATAAGACTGAATCACATGTCTGCAGATTAAAGAATGCCCTATATGGACTGAAACAGGCCCCCAGAGCATGGTATGAAAGAATTGATCACTATCTCTTGGAATTAGGGTTTTCCAAGAATGAAGCAAATCCAAATCTCTACTACAAGGAAATCAATGGTGAATTATTGATTCTTATTCTTTATGTTGATGATCTACTAATCTCAGGAGAGGAGAATCGTATTTCTCGGTGTAAGAAAGAATTAGCCTCTGAGTTTGATATGAAGGATTTAGGAATTCTTCACTACTTCCTTGGATTGGAAGTTTGGCAGCAGGCAAATGGTACAATCCTTAATCAAGGAAAATACACCATTGATATACTCAAGAGATTTGGAATGATGGATTGTAGATCCATGACCACACCTATGGAGACAAATCTGCACAAGCTAAAGGAAGCAGCTGCAGAATCAGAGTTTGCAGATCCTACCCTCTACAGACAGATTATTGGATCTCTGATGTATTTGGTAAACACAAGACCTGATATATGTTACGTTGTTAATACACTGGGTCAGTTCATGTGTGAACCTAGGGAAATACATCTTGTTGCTGCAAAGCATATTCTAAGATATCTCCGAGGAGCTATTGGTTTTGGTCTGAAATATAAACATGTAGACCTTGACCTACATGGATTCACTGATTCTAATTGGGTTGGAAGTGTAGTTGACAAGAAAAACACATCAGGATGTTGCTTCAGTTTAGGATCAGGAATGATCTCATGGATATGTAGAAAACAGTCTTTAGTTGCTCAGAGTTCTACAGAAGTTGAATACATTGCAGCCTCCATGGGAGCAAGAGAAGCAGTATGGCTCCGGAAATTGCTTGTAGGACTATTTGGTCAACCCTTAAATCCTACTGTCATCTATTGTGACAATCAGAGTTGCATCAAACTTTCAATGAATCCAGTATTTCATGACAGGTCTAAACACATTGAGATTCCTTATCACTATGTTCGAGATATGGTGGAAAGGAATGTGATCCAACTGAATTATATTAGTACAGGTGATCAGATTGCAGACATTCTTACCAAGCCTCTCTCGAGGATCAAGATTGAACACTTTAGAGATAAACTTGGTATGGTTGAAAATGTTATTTAATTTTGAGATAGTCTCATTTATTCCGATATACTAATATATTTAAGATGTTTAATGTGTAAACTCTTTTAATTGTCATGTGTGTGACTCCATGACTTCATCGGCCCCCTGTGAACATTATTGAAGGGTGACAACTTTTCAATAATGAACACTTGTTTCAAATTGATATTGTAAGGTGACGATTTTAGAATTATCAATTTATCTATCTTGATGGATATCATGTGACTTGATATCTATGGACATATCATGATAGTATATATCTCTGAGACATTATGGTAGATATCAATTGGTTGATATCATTAAATAAACCATAATTATGATAGAGATCTTCATGGTGAATATTATGGACATGCCATGAATCATTATCAGTATGGTAGGCATCATGTGACTTGATGCCAGTGCACATACCTTATTTGATAACTATGAGTTACGGTGAGTATCATGAGAATTGATATTCATTGTTGAACCATATCTCTGAATATCACTATGGTGTGATACCTCTTCCCTCACAATCAATGGATGAAATGTGATGTTTTCTCTAACATGAAATGTGTCCTCCCTAGCTAAGGAGTGTTAATTCTTGTAGCGTCGGTCGTACAATTTCATAATTCTGATGCATGATAAATTGATTACATGTTAACATATATAATAATAGATAGACTATTAGTATATACATTAACAATAAATGATAAATAAAATCAAAATCGAATTATGGAATTTGCCACCGATCACACCGTTTCATGTTAACAAAGGTTGTGATTAAGTGATTCATGATAAATCGCATTCCTTACGATCAGTCAACCAAGCAATGATCTTAGTGTTTGTTAAAGTGTTGTGTTATCATGAGTGGTACGTGTTGACGCGGATGAAATCGCATCGCTGCAAACTCCATACGGCCAACGCAGAATAGAATAAACTCACTGAGTATCCTACCCTCTCTTGAAATAAGGGAATCCCTAATGCTATATTCTACGTTTTGATCAATGGGGATAACCTCAAGGTTTCTTTTGTCAGGTCTTGACTGCGGGATCTCTCAGTGGCTTGATGTGTTTTTGCTGAAAACACAAGGGGACTTACGTTTGATTGGCAATTCCATGTACGAATTCCCAGGGACCTCTTACGGTTTTCTTTCAGGTGATGTTGGTTAATTTGCAGCTAATTTAGCAGGACTGCAGATTTCAAAAAAGGGGATAAAATTGGAAGGAAAGAAAGGAAGGGTAGGGAGAAAGAGAACTGTAAATGTTAACTAGGACAACAAATTTACTCAAGCAGACAGACACCTCCAGGAAACCAAATTAAGCATCATCAGTCATTCAGACACAATGTTTGCATAAACTTAGTGCAATCTTCAAAGGAGAAACCAGATTTTCATATTACCAAATACAATATTAGAACTTCTACATTCATGATATGTATACATTTGATAATCGAACTGAATCATAAAATAGCCCAGATTAACCATGCAGAAAGGAAAAAAGCAATCAGCTATCCTCTAATGGTATGGACTGTGAAGGTTCTATCAGATGCTTGGTAAGAACTGCTGTGCAAAATGAATAGACATAATTAAAAGCTTTCTAAATTAAATGAAGAAGGAGACCATGCACTCACAAGGAAACTGGAAGGTAATTTTAATCCATTGTATTAATTCCTGCAAAATTCCTTCAGAGCTTTCGCAACAATCCAAGAACTTCCTTCTAAATGAGGGAAAACCAGTCCCTTTAAATAGGTTTCCAAAAATGGATGAATGGCCAAGATCTAATCTAGACAAGCGGCCCAGATTCATCCTTACAAAAAGGGGGACCCACAGCCATAAATGGGGGGTAAATATCAACAACCACCCCAAAGGGAGCAATAACTACCAAAAAAGGATAATTACAACAATTGGAATAATCCAAAAAAGGAGGTGTACAAAAACTTTACAATATGTTGACCAGAAGTCAACTGTCACCCTTTTGGGACAAAAGTGCACCTTTTAAGACTTGGAGGGAAAAAGGCATTTTTGAGAAACTACTTTCTCTATTCTGGTTTCACATTCTTTCTGTAGAAACTGGTCTTCGCCATGCAGGTATTCTCGCCATAAATCACGACCTGCTGCTCGTTCTTTGCGGACATATTCCTGAAACTTGATACATAATTGAAAGAGGGGACTAAAAGGTGGCATGGGAGGGTGGCAAATTTTGTACTGCATGCCTTCGAGATACTGGTCCACGTGCCTTAAACCGTCCTTCCAGCTGGAGCGATTACGCTCGAAGCACAATATGTCTGAATGGAACTGACCAGCAAAACTCAAGTCTTCAATGGAATAAGAAACCTTATCTGCTCCCAACCTTTCCTCCCAATCCGGCCGGATTATACTGTCGGATAGGTCATTTATCCACCTTGAAACCATTGATCAGAGGATGGTCTTGCCTAGTTCTTGCATGTTCCCCAGAATTGCCTCACATGCGTCATTTTCTTTGTCAATAATTTCCTGGGCGTCATTCTTCATGGTGACGGTCCAGTACCATTCCTTGAGAACACTGATGCCATGGGGATCTAGGATGTCAGGCAGTGTGGGAATCTGTGTATGTGTCCAGAAAAGAGCTCTTAGGAGGGGAAGGGTAGAGGCCGCTACTTCATGCATGTGAAGGGATTCCCTCTTTACTTCCAACACCCTGACTAGAGTGAGCTCTCGATGGAGAGCCATTTCCTTTACTTCTTTGAGGATCTGTTCTCCCTTTTTCTTGATGTCCTGCACCCATTCCTTAACGGCCTTTGCGGTATCCCGAATTCCTTCAAATTCAGTCGTGGTCCTTTGCGCCAATGCCATTGGGGGAATATGGGATTCAGAGGGGTTGTGTAGTGGCCGCAGGAGCTTATCGATGTATCCCTCGGCTTGTTCAGCACGGGCCCGATACATATCCTTTTCAGCCGTGATTTCCTCGAGCTGTCTGAGTATGTTCTGCACTGAGTCCTTAAATTCCTCCTTTTCTTGCTCTTTTGTAGCTCGTCCGATGGGGACAGTCGTAATGCTATAATCTGCCAGTGTTATTTGATCTGCTGGCTTGTTTACGGGCGGGGTAGCAATATGAAGAGTGCGGTTCCTTTGCTCATCCTTGGTTATCTTAGAGTATGTTCTTGGTTTCTTCTTCCCTTTTGCTTTTGCTTGATCCATTCGTGAGAAGATGTCCTCTAGATCGATGGGTGCCTTGGTGGCGGCCCTGCGCTGAGCTCTGGCGATCAGCCACTCTTGAGGCACTGTCTGGGTTGAGGATAGGGTTAAGTTAGCGCCTTGTTCTCCCATGCTTTCAACCGGCTGATCATAAATTAGCAGCTGTCCCGCCATCGGAGGGGTGAAAGGAGGAAGCTCCTTGTTTGCATCTGAGTTCTCCCCTATCTCACTGAATAATTGTCTGACATCTTCCTGTGACGGTGGCTCCTTGGTTCCCTCGAGCTCATGGATCTCGTCTGTTCTTTGTTCCCCTTCGACAGTCGAGTCGTCCTTGGCTGCATGGAGGAGTAGCAATTCGTGGCGGCTCTGTTGGGTAGGTTCATGCACTTCGATCCCCTGGGTGGATGGGATTTCTCCTTCCTCTATTTGGTCACCCGGCTTAGTCGGATTGGGGCCCTTTTGCTCGGTGTCCGGCATATCTGGAGCAGGAGGATCATTGGCTTGGAATGCCTCTATGTCGCTCTGGGAAGGCGGAGCAGGTATGCAATCCAAATCTATGGCGTCGTCGGACGAACTGGGGTCCCTTGAAGATGAAGTGGTCTCTGGCCTTCTTATGGGAATCTTCTCCCTCCTTGTTCTCTTGGACGTCCGAGTCCCTCTGCAAGCCTTAGCTTTCTTCCTTTTCTCTGGTTTTCAGCTGATGTCCTTTCATCTTCGGAAGACTGAGAGTCGAAACTGCCCATCAGATGGTAAGTAAACTGGACCCCTTCATGGACTAGCCTCTCGATCTGGTGTTGTAACCATTGATCTGTGTATCTTGCCGGGGCTGCCATGACTGCTTCGAAATCCGTGATTGGGTCTTGAGACCAATCAACGCCTGGCAAGAGATGCCTTACTGCTTCGAATTCCCAGACTTGGAGACAGTTCCCCGAGTCCGTGAGCTGATCCGGGACCCGACGGTACTCAAAGAGTCGCATTTGCTGCACACTCAATCTAGAATATTCCCGTCGCCTAACTTCGTAGTCATCGGAGCAATTTTTCCAGTAATCTTCAATTGACTCCTTTGCTCTGTAGCGCCTACCGTAAGCTCTCTTTGCCAAATTGTCATGATCAAAACATTTTCTTGGGAAATGTTCCTGTAGGCCATAAGAGGCTAGCTTTGCAAGGGACTCTTCTGCTAGGGTGGGAGTTCTCAATTGGACATCATGGTTGCCTATGATCATTGGAAATGCGAATCCAGCCTGCTTGCTCTCTCGTAATAATATGCCGGCGGGGCGTGATTGTCTTGCCACCTCCATGAGGACTACTTTATCGATTGGGTACCGCGGAAGTCGAAGGGGGGCACCTTCGAAGCCAGCAATTCGGATGTAGGAGAATCTTGGGAACTGAATGAACCAGGCCCCATACCTCTGCACTAAAATGGTAGCTTGCTCCGAGAGCCTTATGTGTAACCCTCCCTGCATTAGCCTGACTAGGCGCATTGTGAAGGCGTCGTTGACGCGTTCGTACTGTCCAACCGCGTAAGCCGGGCTGCTCTTTTCCCTTTGAGCTATATCCTGGTAGTGCAGCTGCGGGTAGCAATCATAAACCTTTACCTGACCAGGCCCATTCCCGATCTCACCTTTCATTATTAATCCTGGCAGTGGCTGATTCTTTGCGAACATATAGACCAAATAGGAGGTCATGGTGAAATACTTCTTTGTCTCAAGCTCAATTAACTGAGCATGGATGTTATCACTTATGATCTGGACCCAGTCAAACTTAGACTTTCCGACAAAGACCTGTTCTGTAAAATAGAACATCCATTCTTCAAAGTAGTTAGACTTAGGAAGTCCCATGACTCGGCTAAGTAAGGTGACCATGTCCCCATGTTCATTATGAAAGTCACTCCTGGGGGTCTTTTTCACAATCCTGGTGCTTGAAGGCCTTTTCTCCTTGAACCATTCTTCGTTAATCAATGCCCTGCATCGGGCCGGGTTCATATCATATGCCCCTTGTGCCTTGTCCATTGTTGTAGCTATGGGATTATTTGGAAAGGGGATATCAAATGCATCACCAATAGCCTCAGGGGAGAAGTCGGCGATAGTTATATTTTCCAGAAGCACCAATCTGGACTTTGGTTCGTAATGCCGAGCAGCTTCCACTACTAATTCATAGTTCTGGATTGCTGGAGGAAAACCTGCTGCTTGGGCGATGCCACTTTCCACCATTTGCCTAGGCCTGCCATATGCGTTGGGCGAGAAGACCCGATCCCTGAAATCCTGAATATCAATGTGGCCAAGGTCGGTGTCACCAATGTTGTCCCAGACGCTTTGGACCTTTGACTCCCTTAATCCTCCCCTCTGATACTGATACTTCATTCTTTCAACTTTCCGCGGGATGTCTGATTTGGATGCTCGTGAGGTTTCTGCTGCAGCGGGTGTTTTTGATGATTCTGCCGCTGATTTAGGCATTTATCCTGCACAGCCAGACACGGATTACAAGGTGATACAAGAACGATAATGCGGGTTAGATAATAACAGAAGTGTTCCAACAAACCGGGATTAGTTTAAATATCATTTTGGGCTAACAATTTGATTAACTTTAACAGCATCATATTCCTGAAGATTTATGACTAAGCATTGTCACTTTCGAATTTTTTGATTAATTTTTAACAAAGGCAAAACATGAGAATTTTGAAAAGAGATGCAGTTTCCGGCCAAACCTCGAGAATGAGTCCTAAATTTCGGATGTTCGAATAACGGAGATGCAGACTCTAAGCATTTCAAATTTTGCGTATTTGCCTATTTGGTTCACACATTTTAAATGACCGTACGCGATAAAGCGTACTTACCTGATTGGAGCGAATGATGGGTGATTGCCCAACCTTGTTGCGCGGGGCGAGCGAATGATCCTGCAAAATTTGAATCCCAAGGTTATCCTTCCTATTTAAATTTTCGCGGTTTGGAGGATGAAAGAGGATTTATCAACTTCGCATGGTTCTGTGCCTAGCAATCTGAATTTTAAATGGTTGATGGGAGGATGATGCGGTGTCTTACCTCCTTGTTTTCGGATTTGAGAGTTCTTTCAAATTTTGAATTGCATTCTTTGAATTTTGACAAATTGGAGGTTTCGGATTTAACCTTCGCGGACTTCGGACCTGGGGTAAAGGGTGTGGTTTGCGCTGAATAGTAGATTTTGTGTTAAAACTGTGCCTTTGTTGAAGCTTTGGCTCTTGTGTTACAAACTGTGCCTTCTGCGTTAAAACCTTGCTTTTTAGGACTTCGCTTTCTGCGTTTTTTGCTCGCAGCTTAAGTCGGGAGAGATGATCGCATTGGTTTTTTTACTTTGCCTTCGTTTTGTGTTCGGGCCTAAAGTTCAAAAATGATCGCGTTGCCTTCAACTTCCATCTCCGCCGAGGTTCGGACCTGGGGTCCGAAATGCGATCGCACAGTGTTATTTTTCTCGACTTTCGCCGGCGCTCGAGGCTTAGGGTCTGGAGACGATAATCGCACTATGTTTCGCTTTTAAACTTTCACCTTGGAATTTCGGACGCTTAGGGTCCGAAAACGTTGTTTGCACTATGTTTTAAAACTTCCTTTTGCTTTGTTGAAGTTCGGACGCGGGGGTCCGAAATGGATGTTTTGCACTATGTTTTAACTTAACTTTTGCCTTGTCGAAGTTCGGACGCGGGGGTCCGAAATGGATGTTCGCCCTATGTTTTAAAACTTTAACTTCGCCTTTCGGGGCTTAGGGTCCGAAATGGATGTTCGCCCTATGTTTTAAAACTTAACTTTCACTTCGGGGCTTAGGGTCCGAAATGGATGTTCGCCCTATGTTTTTAAAACTTTAACTTTCACTTCGGGGCTTAGGGTCCGAAATGGATGTTCGCCCTATGTTTTAAAACTTTAACTTTCACTTCGGGGCTTAGGGTCCGAAATGGATGTTCGCCCTATGTTTTAAAACTTTAACTTTCACTTCGTTGAAGTTCGGACCTAACGTCCGAAATGGTCGCGCAGTGTTATGTTTTAACTTGAATTTGGAAATTTCGGACCTGGGGTCCGAAATGCGATTGCCACCTAATGCTTTTAAATTTTGAATTTTCACCTTCGGACGCTTAAATCCAAAAAGGGGAGCGCATAACGTTTCTTTCTTTTTTCTTTTTTTTAACTTGACTTTCGCCAAGTTCGGACCTGGGGTCCGAAAAATGTTTACATTACGTTTAGACTTTCACTTTGGACGAAGTTCGAACGTGGGGTCCGAAAAGGAGATGCATCATGTTAAACTTTGAAATTTTGGAACAAACTTTCGGCATCTACGCCCGAAAGCCAGATCAGTCGAGAGGACTCATTGGTTCATTATTCCAACGTCGATCAGCTTATGGACTGATCACGAACTCGCTCGAGGAGACACGGGAAACTCTGCTTCGATTCTCGGGATAACGATCAAAAAAACTCAAAACAGGAAAGGGGGACCCTGTCGGCGACAGGGAGCGTGTGCAACGCACAACAGTACGTAGGGAAGAGATGTGTCTTCCCACGTGGGAAGACATATCTCTTCACTACGTACCCTCTCATTCACATATATATAACATTTATACGATGAGGAGGAAAACAATACAACAATCGATAAGTGTTGTGCATCCTTCCATTCACACTACAGCAGTTTAAATTTAATTTCAGATTATATCTTCATCTCTTCTATCCTCTTGATCACAGAATTTGAATAAACTTAACACATAAAGCAGGTATTTGCATTATAGGATAATTTAGCAAACAGTCACTACCTTAAATGCAATCATATTGAAAATTTCTCCAAATATGTTGCAAACTTCATATAGCCAACATACATTGAGAATTATTCTTTTTCCAAAAGTTGCATGATTAAAATGTTCCACGTTTAAGGGCCATTGCATTTCTTGTTTATCTAGAATGCTCTGTGTGTCATTCCATGGTCTATGTTGGAGCTCAATCTAACAATACGAAAAAATTGCTTGAATCCTGACCCTCTTATGCATTTGGCCTCATCTTTGACTTTGCCTATCATATATAAGTTATAACCAATCTAAGAAATCTGCAAAGGGGCCTCCCCTAGCCAGATTTGCCTGAGTGTTGTTCTTCATCGCCCTCCACATCCCTATCAGTTGCTGAAAGTTGCAAAAAACCCCAAAAAAGTTTTAAAGTCTAAGGCATGTTCAGTCATTTTCCAAAAGATTGGGTGGATTTTCAAAGTTTCCCTTCCTAGCATACTTTTCCTCTGACTTCAGTCTTTTTCATCTTCACATCTCAGCATGTTGTTCCTCTAACCTCCAAACTACGTTTTACACTCTGTTTTCTTTTGGAGTTAAGAGTTTCAGTCATCCTTTCACTCACTTGCCTTGTGGCATGAACTCCTTAGTATCCCCAATCCTTGACTCCTAATGTTTCCCTGTCTCCCTTCATTTCTTTCAATCCATCAATTTGCAAGATTTCGACCAACATCCAGACTTCGTTCATCCCCTTTCCATGTCCTAACCTCCCATCTCTTCTACATCTCTTCCTTCTTCCTTTCTGACTTCCAATCAAGTTTTATGTGTTTTACAGAAGTGGAAAGTTTCTTCGGATTTCTGGCCAATCCCTTCTTCCTGACCTTCAGTTATTCCCTACAATTTCTCATTTCAGCATTTTGCAAATTTGTGAATTTATACCGAACTCTTTTCGTTTCCCCTCCACCTCCCACCCTCCAGTTCCCCGATCCTGTTGACATGGATCAGTTAGGACTCGAACCTAGGGCCTTCCATACGCTGCTGGAGTGCTCTACCACTGAGCTACTGGCCCCTCTTGGACCAGTCCATCGTCGGTCTGGGTGTGGCTTATTTCCAACACCAACACCCCCCCTTAAGCCACACCTCTCGTGTGCTCTGGGCTCCTAACCTGGACCTGGCTTTGATACCATGTAGAGACATGGACCAGCTAGGACTCGAACCTAGGACCTTCCATATGTTGTTGGAGTGCTCTACCACTGAGCTACTGGCCCCTCTTGGACCAGTCCATCGTCAGTTCGGGTGTGGCTTATTTCCAACACCAACAGATCCTTCTCACATTACTACCAATTCCGTTTTTGCAGAATCTTGTTGCACTTTCAAGCTTCCTCCTTTTCCACTTCCACTTCCTTTCACCAGTCCTACACCAAATTCGCACAAGTTTCCAACTGGCTGTCATGCCTTTCATCTATTTGTGGAGTTCCTTTGGAGCTCGGGATGTTCTAACCTCCAATTTTTCATTTTTTACCTACATGCTTCCTCACATTTCCTTTTTGCCAACTGGCATCCACCTGTCAAACACATCGGCAATCGACCCACCGGCATTGAATCAATTCATGCTCATTCATTCGACAAAACTCCATACCGATTCAAGCCCTTACCTGTATAACCTTCTCCTGCTACTATTCGACAACATACACTACAACGGTAGCTCAACTTCACCTCCGGTGGTTTGTGATCTCTTTGACATTTTGCCTCTTCATCACAAACATTATCGCAAACAAACAGCCAACCTACATACCGGTTACAACTTGTCATGCCAACACACAACTTCATATCACCTCTTACCGATGATGTCACTGACAATCTCAATACCTGCTTGTCTTCCATGCCTTCATACCGGTTTTGTCTTGCACCATACCAATTGACATGCCTTCATGTTAATCTTCCTTATGCCGAGTACATCCTTCTGCATACCGGTAGACACTTAGTTGACATCAGTTGACCATACCAACACTCCTACTCACCGGTTGACATCAATGACAACTCAATGCCAACAATCTCCCCCTTTGGCATTGATGTCAAGATTTTTTGTTTCAGTCTCTCTCCCCCTTTGACAGCAATGGCAAAGGGAACCTTAGTCTGACACCAATCATACTGCCAGAGTCTACCCATAATCTCTCCCTTGTCTACATCCGGTTAGGACACATTCTCCCCCTGTGTCCATGCTTCATGATTCAAGAGTCATAAGATAGTAACAGTTGTTGACTCCCCCAGAACCACACATCCTCCTACACATTTAAGTGTTGCCGGATGGTGGGACAACTCTCATCTTTTGTCTCAAGTACTCAAATGGGCCCAAAGGAAGTGGGTTGGTAAATATGTCGGCAATCTGCTCACCAGTTGGAACATATTCAACTGTGACCTCCTTGTCTACTACCTTCTTCCTCAAGAACTGATACTTGATCGCAATGTGTTTTGTTCTTGAGTGCATTACTGGATTCTTGGAGATGTTGATTGCACTTGAGCTATCACACCAGATTGGAATAGGTTCTGGTATCTCCACCTGTATGTCTTTCAATGTCTGCTTCATCCACAAAACTTGTGAACAACATGTAGCAGCTGCTATATACTCTGCCTCAGCAGTAGATAATGACACTGAATCTTGCTTCTTATTGTGTCATGATACTAACCGGTCTCCTGAGTAGAAAGCACCTCCACTTGTACTTTTCCCGTCATCAATACTTCCTGCCCAATCTGCATCAATATAAGCCTGCAAAGAGAAGTCTCCTTTCTTTGGATACCACAAGCCATAACTGATAGTTCCTTGCAGATACCTGAAGATTCTCTTGACAGGCATTTAAGTGAGACTATTTAGGAGCAGCTTGGAATCTTGCTACCATGCAAACAACTTGTACAATATCTGGTCTAGATGCTATTAGATATAACAGACTACCAATCATAGACCTATACAATGTTTGCTCAACTTCTAGTGACTCATCTAGTTTGCTCAACTTACAATCGGTAACCATGGGAGTACTTACCGATTTGCTGTCCTCCATTTGAAATTTCTTCAACATGTCTTTAACATACTTGATTTGTGAGATAAAAAATCCTTTCTCCTACTGTGAGATCTGCAAACCAAGAAAATAAGACAACTCGCCTAGCATGGACATCTCAAATTCTATGTTCATCTGATCTGCAAATTCTTTGCACATGATGTCCTTGTCTCCACCAAATATAATGTCATCCACCTACACAACAACTATGATCATTTGGTCTCCGTTTCCCTTGATGTACAGGTTGTTGTCTGCATTCCCTTTCCGGAATCCTTGCTCCTTCAAGTACTTGTCTAACCGGGAATACCATGCTCTGGGGGCCTGCTTCAAACCATACAGGGCTTTCTTCAACCGACATACAAAAATCTCATCATCATGTAAAAGATAACCCTCTGGTTGTTCCATATACACTTCTTCAAGGTTACCATTCAAAAATGCAGATTTAACGCCCATTTGGTAAACCTTGTAACCTTTATAGGCAGAGAAAGCTAAAAACATTCTTATTGCCTCTAACCTAGCAACTAGTGCAAAGGTTTCTTCGAAGTCAATACCTTCCACTTGGGCATATCCTTTGCAAACTAACCTTGCTTTATGTCGGAATATTTTGCCTTCTTCATTCATCTTGTTTCGGTAGACCCACTTGGTACCTATGACATTCTTTTTCTACTGGTCTAGGAACAAGTTCCCAAGTTTGATTTTTCTCAATTTGTTTCAGCTCTTCATCCATGGCATCTATCCACTTTTCACTTTTGCTAGCTTCATCAAAAGTTTTGGGCTCAAGTTCTGTCATGAGACAGAAATTTAACTACTCGTCATTCCGAGCTAGTCTCCTTCTGTTCTGCACACCTTCATTTTTATCTCCTATGATTTGTTCTTCCGGATGGTCCTTCTGCACATACCGGTTGGAGTTCTTGCTTGGTGATTCTTCTACTGGCCCACTGTCAGATTGATCTTCATGCTCATCATCTGAAACATCAATATAGGGTGTTGGTGCAGATTCTTTCTTATGTAGGTCTTCATCTATTCTCACATTTATACTATCAACCATTTTTTTCAATTTCTTGTTGTAGCATTTGTAGGCTTTGCTATTGGTTGAGTAACCCAAGAAGATTCCTTCATCACTCCTAGAATCAAAACTTCCTAATCCATCAGCATCTCTCTTGATGAAGCACTTACTTCCAAACACTCTAAAATGCTTGAGTGATGGTTTCCGATTGTACCATAACTCATAAGGAGTCATTCTATTGTTCACTCTTAGTTGTACACGGTTTAATGTATAGACAGCAATATGAACTGCTTCCTTCCAGTATGTATCCGGTATGCTAGCCTCATTCAACATTGTTCTAGCCATTTCCTTTACTATCCTATTCTTCCTATCTGCCACACCATTTTGTTGTGGTGTTCTTGCTGCTGAATACTATCTCTGGATTCCATGTTTCTCACAGTAGTCAATAAACTCATTTGAAGAATATTCTCCACCCCGGTCTGATCTTAAACACTTTAACCGGTGTCCACTATCATTTTCAACCATCCTTCTAAAAATCTTGAATCTTTCAAATGCCTGTGATTTTTCATGCAAAAATGTCACCCAAGTCATCCTTGAGTAGTCATCAATGAATAGCATGAAGTATCTCTCACCAGTCAGAGCCCTTGTCGTAGTTGGTCCACACAAATATGTATGTACCAACTCCAGAGGTCTTGAGGTATTATACTCTTTTGTTTTTCAGCTCACTTTGATTTGCTTGCCTCTAATGCATTCATCACGAAAGGTACTTGCTGGTTTAGTTATTTGTGGAATATTTCTCACATACCGGTTTTTACTTATCTTCACCAGATTATCAAAATTCACATGACCTAATCTCCGATACCACAACCAACTTTCATCAACTTGTCCCATCATGCATTGGGACTCATAGCATTCCTTCAGATTGTAGATGTTACTATCTGTTCTCTTTCCTTCTGCCACAACCTGACCGGTACTCTACTTTCTTATCTGACAACCGGTAGAGTCAAATGTGAACTTGTACCCTTTATCACACATCTGACTTACACTCAGCAGATTGTGCTTTAGTCCTTCCACGTAGTACACATCATGAGCCTTAAGCTTGCCATCGATATTCAATGTACCATGGCCTTTAATTTTGATAGAGTTGTCACCAAACTGAACAGAGCCACCATTCTAATCATCAAGCTTGATGAACTTTTTCTTGTCTTCGGTCATGTGATTTGAACAGCCACTATCTACTACCCATAGATTCCTCCTTTCAGCATGTAGAGTTGTCTACACAATCAAGCTTGACTTTGTCTTGCTCTTCTCCTCTATCCAGACCTGTTTTTCTTCTTTCTTCTCTTCTTCTATCATCTTGTGTTCCAATTTAGTCTCTATCTTTTGATCCGGTACTATTTTCTTTTGTCCATCAGTTCTCAGCTTACAATGCCTTGCTATGTGACCAAAATTTTGACACTTGTAACATTTTATATTTGCATTGAAAGATGTATCCAAAACATTCTTGTAGGACATCTGCACATTTCTCCTACACTCATAACTCTTATGACCAAACTCATTGGAATTATAACATGTGACATTTGTACCTTGTAATGCAGCAAATGAGTTTCTACTTTCAAAATTGGGATTTACATTCATTTTCCTACAATCTGCCATTCTATGACCGAACTTATTACATCGGTGACAATAACCATGAAAGTTTGAAACATACCGGTTAGATTGTCTTGGTCCTGCAAATGATTGCCTCACCAGGGATCTTCCTTTCATGATGCTAACTCTGTTGAATCCTTCATGATCAGCTCTTGCATTTCTCCTTGGATCTACATGTCGCTGCATTGAGTATGGTCTCCGGTTCATTGATTGTGTATACCGGTTTGTGTTATGGTTCTTAACAGCATCTGCATATGTCTTCTTGCCGGTATATTTACTTGTCGTGAATGTCTTCTTCTCTTCACCTTCATTTGAAGAAGTAAACAATATCTCCTTAATAAATGTGTCTTTGCTATTTGAACTTTAACCCTCTTCAAATCCTAAGCCACCGGTATCTTTAGATTGCTTTTGTTTGCTCAACATCTTGTCTAAAGCTTCGGTGTTGCTTTCATATTTGCTTCTCACTTTCATTTCTTCCTTGCTTTTCTCTAATTCCTTTTGGAGCTTGACAATTTCTTCTTCTACGTTCTGATGCTCCTCCTTTTTACTCAAACCGGTGCTAGTAACTTCACAGATCCTCTTGGCTTCTTCCAATTGAAGTTTTAGATCTGCAATCTTTTCAAGAAAATTTCTCCAACACCTCTTGTTCTTCAACTGCAGCCTTTTTCACCTTCTTCAGATCTCTTCTTGTTTTCTTCAGCTCTTCCAAGGCGCTGATGAGCTCTGCTACAAGATCTACTTCTCCTTCTTCAGGTACCGAAACCTCTTGGGCCATGAAAAGGGTTGTACCGACTTCATCTTCACTGCAAAAGTCATCTGAGACTCTCCTCATCTGTGGTATCATTTTCATGTGTGAAAGACTACCATGCTTCCGGTTACCTCTTCTACCATGCCGGTAGGCATTCTTCTTCCTGTCCTTACCGTATGATCTGTTACTACTTGATTGATCATCTTCATTCTTATCACCATAGGGACATTTGGCAACAAAATGTCCAATCTTTCCACAGTTGAAACATTTCAGGGGCAGCTTGCCTTTGTATTTGCCTCAACCCATCTTGAATCTTTTGACAAAGTTTGCCATGATATCATTAGAGTCTTCACCGGTTCCATCTTGAACAGACTCTTCTTTTCTTTTCCTTGATGTTTTGAATGCAGCTTCTTTCTTCACATCCTCACTACCGACAATCCTCATCTCATAAGCAGTTAGGGAACCATACAACTCATCCATTGTAAAGACTTTCAGATCTTTTGCTTTTTCTATTGCTGAAACCTTTGTATCATACTTAGATGTGAGAGATCTAAGTACTTTCTTCACTACCACCTCATCTTTTATTTCTTCTCCAAGCCCTCTAATGGTGTTTGTTGTTTCATCAATCCTTTGGAGATAATCAGCAATCTTCGCTTTATCTCTCATCTTCAAACCCTCAAGCTATGCTCTCAATGTTTGTAACTTGGCTTCCTTGACTTTAGCATCGCCTTCAAATATTTTTTGCAACTTATCCCAAGTTGCTTTGGCAGATGAGCAATGCATGACCTTAACAAACTCATTATCAGATAGCCCACTAAGAATAGCATTTTTTGCCTTAGCATTGTTCTCATATTCCTTCTTAGCATCAGGGTCGGTAGGAGGATTATTAGGGACTGTATACCCATTCACAACCGACATCCATACATCACAACTTAGAGAGGACAAATAGGTTTCCATTCTTCTACTCCAAAACACATAGTTGACACCATCAAACACAGGTGCTTTTGAGGAGGCGGATTCATTTCTTGCCATTGTGAACACTTGAAAGGATCTACCCAAGCTAGAGAACGCTTTGACACAACATGGTACCTAGGCTTTGATACCAATTGTTAGACACAATGGATCACTGAGAGGGGGGTGAATCCGTGATTTAAACAATTTTTACTTAATCAGAGCTATACCGATTCAATATGAAATAAACAAAATGTAGACCGGTTACCAAAGCAATGCAAACAAGGTGTGTAGGAGAAATATCTAAAAGACTAATACAACACACACATGAAGATGCAACACATAACACCAGATGTACGAGGAAAACCCAATGTGAGAAAAAACTCGATGAGAATAGTTGTTGGAGATCTTCTGCTCCAATCCAACCTCACAATGAAAAGATTTGATTAGAAATTTTAGGGCACCAACCCCTGATTTATGAGCACCAACTCAAAGGAGCACCAACCCCTACACAATTTATAGGCTACAACCTAAAGGAGCTACAGCCCCTGCACTAAGCACCTACTCAGTGAAAACAATATGAAAGTTCAGATACACAAAAGAGATCCCTATTGCAAATGAAGTTTTGCAACCCTTCAATACTCTGCTCTGTCGGTTTCAATCTTACTGGTTTGTGATCACTCCACACACACTACAACTGAACATATTTGCTGATTCTAACTCTGTTGAGTCTTCTCTCCCTCTTTTTGCTGAATTCAACTTACTCTTGATCACACTTTATTAAGTTCTATCTCAGTTAGTTTGTCACCTCTGCATTCTGCACTCTCTGTCGGTTTGTTCCTTGCACTGGTTTACTATGCTTCTCCTTACCGATATAATCTTCACTCACAAACACTTCAGATGTTTATCTCTTCGGCTCTCAGTAGTTTCACTCTATCCTTCACACTTCAGCAGCAACAGCTAGGTCGACATATTTCAATTGAAGCATTCCCGCCAAAAACCAAATCGAACAGAGGGCGGCTAGGGTTTCCCTCCACGAATCAAATCTTCATCAAATCTGATCCGATCTGCCTTGGATCGCTCACCTCTTTGGAAGGATATATCATCACGCGATCTTTATCTGTCCAATGCATGCTTGTTAAAACTAGCAAACCTAACCCTGAATATCAGCCTTGAAACAAGTCGACACATTTATGATCCAGCTATTTCTTGTTCGAGGTCATCCTACAATCTAATTTCATGCTTTGATCATGATGCCAGCAACCGTTTGATCTTTCTCTTTCGTCCATCCTTCATCGAGCCGCAAACACCTACAATCAATCCGTGATTTTTTCCAATCACATTAAATGTCGACCTGTCACACCTACCACACCTTAACGATGCACACACCGACCTTTGCCTTCTTGCCAACTGGCATCCACCTGTCAAACACGACAACAATCAACCCACTGACTTTGAATCGGTTCATGCTCATTCATTCGACAGAACTCCATACCGGTTCAAGGCCTTACCGGTATAACCTTCTCCTGCTGCTATCCGGCAGCTTACACTACAGCGGTAGCTCAACTTCACCTCTGGTGGTTTGTGATCTCTTTGACACTCTACCTCTTCATCACAAACATTATTGCAAACAAACAGCCAGCCTACATACCGGTTACAACTTGTCATGAGAACACAAAACTTTATATCACCTCTTACCGGTGATCTCACTGACAATCTCAATACCTGCTTGTCTTCCACACCTTCATACCGGTTTTGTCTTCCACCATACCGGTTGACATTCCTTCATGTTAATCTTCTTCATGCTGAGTACATCCTTCTCCATACCGATAGACACTTAGTTGACATCAGTTGACCATACCAACAATCTCCTACTCACTAGTTGACATCAATGACAACTCAATGCCAACACTCTGGAGGGATTTTTTCACCTAAGAACCAATGTCCCTCTCAAGAAATTGACTTTTCTTGCAATATCAAAAATAATAGATGAGAGTGACGATGTTGTCATGAAGGTGAAGGGTGTAATTCTAGATGCCAAAGATCTTCACGCAAGCTCCAAAACTCCCATTTAGTGGATCTTGTGGGATTTTAGCTTGTTTCACATGCCACATTTATGGTATCTGGTTCTCAAGCAAATTCCTACAAGAAATTATGCAACTAAACAAAACACTATATATAGCAATTAGTTTGTCATTCATATGGTCAGTCATTTTTGCATTTCCACATGACTGAAGTGTTGAGGATTATCTAGGGTTTCAACTCCTACACATCTAATTTCCTATAGAGCAACATGTTTTGTAAATCTCAAAGTAAATTTGTAACTAATGTCTATAATTGAATGTCTCCTTGACCACTTGTAGATCTTCAGGGGAGCTTCGATGTGATGAGTTGTAGCATAAGGTTTCCTCTTGCCAAATTAGCCAATACAATTGTAATAAGGATTTGATAAACGTCACAACATTTTAACTTATTGCAAGCATTGTTTGTAATGGTCTCTTTTTTATTGCATATGGATATTTGGAGTTTGGCTAACCATGTCTAGTTGTTTGATATCATATCTCTATTGCTAATTCAATGTGTTGTTTTGCTTGATACACTAACTTTGTAACCAAATGAATAAGGAACCAATTCTATAAATTTATGATCCACCATACACTCAATACAAAACACATTTTACACCAGTAGCTAAGGAATAGGTCAGCAATTTGTATGCATCTTGTGATTCAGCAATTCAACTAGGGAAGCATCTTTAGTGCACCATTAAGGCTCATATTGTCAAGAGTCGTGTTTAACATGCATACATCTTGCAGTTGGGCGATGTTCATATTAGTTTAATAGAGGCTTTATATATAGTATGCTAGCCTTTGGTCTAGTGACAACCTTCAGATCCAAGTGGACATTGGGTACTACTGAAGCTCTTTCAATTTGTTTAACTTTTTTTGGTCGATTCAATTTGTTTAACTTTAATAGTGCCTAATTATGTTGAAAATAATTCTAGGAACACCCTCCTAGATTTAGTTGAGCCCAAAGTGTGTTGGTGCACGGAGTTGTAAATCCCTAAATCCCCAAAGGTAAGCTTCTCTTGAGCACCAAGGGTGTGAAACTCAAAGAGGAAGACTTCACACTTATGTTCAACAAATGGAACTTTGGAACATTTTATTGAGGTGGGTAGACCTTTGACTTTTTGGCTCTACTAAACTAAGGGGGGCTTTCCTAGAGTGCTATTTAGATACATTTACAAGAAATGGACATGTACCTTGCCACAAAATATACCCAATCCATTACATACTCACTCCTATTCAAGTTGTCACTCTATATTTGTATGCTAGTTTGATAAAACAATGTCTTGCACCTTTTTTAAGTAGATGAACTACCACACACCACACAAGCGTCTAAGGATGTGTTCCTGATAGCCCCTACTGTTGTTATACAAATTTAGATGCAACAGTGGATGAAACTCGAATCAACACAAACTAAAAGTGATGTTTAAATTTGTTTGTTTGGGTGTGATGGAGTGATGGGAGGTTAAGCATGCAATAGATAGGTGTATATCTAGTTGGGAAAATAGAAACTAGAAGTCTCAAACACAAAAGTGTGCAATGACTAGAACCCACCTGCAACATCTTAATCAAGCTATTGCTAAAGACTACACCTTCAAACCCCATGCATAGGCTAGGCTCTATGTATAGAAATGAGGAGATGAATAAAATTGAAAAACATTAAAATAATCTAACTTAGTAATTCATAGATAAACAGAATCTAACTTAGTAATTCATAGATAAACCCATTGATTTCTCGTATTATTCTAAAAAGATACCTTGCAAAAGCTTTACAAGGATTTTACAATCATCTAGCTAGCTAATTAGTTGAAAATAACACCTAGAAATGCTTACAATATACACAAATGTGTTTTGATAACATCAAATCAACAAATTTAATCTATTCTTCAAGGATTACAATATCTCATTACACATTTGGGATGAAACCCAAAATGTTATAATACAAAATATATCAACCCTTTGCTAGAAACTGAAACCTTGATGGTCTACAATGGGTTTTTCCGTATTCTTTCTCTACAACCTATTTTTCCCACTACTAAAGAGTGAAATTCTAGGAATATATATTGTTTGATGCATTTGAGCTACCTTGAGAGAGGAATCATGACAGCTTGCAATTGCAAAGGTCTCCCATACCTAATCACATCACCATCACTGGACATGTACCTAGAATAGTGGAAATCACTCTCTAGTCACATTCATCATCAAGCTCTTTGACGGCTTCATGGATTATGCTTGAGAGAATAAAATTGCAACTAAATTTTTGCAAAAACCCAATAGAGAAGTGAACATAACCATTTTGGAGTACACTATGAGACAAGGCCCACAAAATCCACCATATGAATGACCAAGGTTAGCGCAAAGATCCATTGGAGCTGCAAATTCACCTACTTCATCAATGGCAGCATGGCAACTCTCTTGCATTGCTCTAAGTGCATTTGAATTTGTGCCCTCAAGATTAAACAATGTTTTTTGGGATCTTATTGAGTCATCAATGGGTGTTCTAAGTAGGTTTGGAAGTGTCTGAAGCACATAAGGAGTATTTCGAAGAATTTGTAGAAATTTTACAATGGGTGGGACATGAGAGTAGGATGTGGGATTCCAAGCTAGGATCACATGTTGGATGTGGACAAGAGTATGGGCATCTTGAAGTCCATAAGAGCTCCAAAAAGGGGCAAAAAGAGTAATGGGATTATCATGGAGAACTTGTGGGAGTAGAGATTAGGATTAGATGTTCAGATGGAGACGAGAATATTTGGAGGTTAGGTCAAAGTAATAGAGCAAGACATGGGTGAGGAATTGTGGAGAATGAGAAAAGGTTTAGATGTCAAGGATCTCCAAAGGTAGGATTAGGAAAGGTAAGGTCAAGACGACCTTCAAGTACCCACTTCCATAAATCATAGATACCAAAAAAGAAGAAAGTTCAAACCCGAAATCAAGGAGCTAAGTTTACAAAGAGATAGAGTGCAATATATGAAGAACAAAAACAAAAAACCAGCATTATAAGAGAACAACTCAATCACTTAGACAAGCACCTCCATAAATCAACCATTCTTTTGTCTCCGCTTGCTCCTCGTGAGGAACGCTTCCACTATCCATTGTGTGCCCTCATCTATCAAATCCAAAGCCTCCATCCTCAGTTTCTCTGCTTCAGATTTTCTGACCCCTATGCTTGTCATTCTTGGGAATGTTAGATTTTGAAATCTTGCCAATAGTCTGGGAAATGGTGCAAATATCAACACAAGCTAGCTCATCAACTTTATCCCAAAGATAATTATGATCTTCAGCAAGAGCCAACCAAGGCTTTTCATCTTCAGAGGACAAAGTATCCTAAAAAATCAGAGTCAAACTGATCTTGCTATTCGTTAACAACTGCAGCCTCAACCACCACATCAGGAGAAACTAAGCTATCAAAACCATTTCTATTAGCCCCACATTTAAGGGCCATTAGGGAACGATGTTTCAAGAAAACTCCATGACTTCTCCAAATAAATCAGCATCTAGATTGGCCTCCTTGTGGACCCATTGATAAAGATTAAGTACACGAAGACCATTAACCGATTTGGCATGTCAGTCAGTGATCTTGTGCCCAAACCGATTGCATCTAAAACAACGTAAAAGAAACCCTTCATAGTTTAAACAATGCAGTCACAAACCCAAAGATGATTTGACACGAACCATGTGAGACAGTGGCTTGGAAATGTCAACAAACGCACACACTCTAGTAAACAACCTCTAAGCCAAAGAAGAATCGTCCTCCATTTTGATGAAAGAGCCAACATGATTGATAAGGAATTCAATTAGCCCTGCACTTTGTAGAGTCGAATCCAAATCGGAATGAGAGTGATACAAACAATTATGGGATCAAAGAAAGGGGACCATGAGGTCACGAAGAAACTAGATCTACAATAGAACCATGGCCCATTATCCAAAACAAACTTGTAAACCTCAGTCGTAAGAAAAGAAACCATGATCCAACAACTCCACCTTGGGAGTCAACAGATTGCCCCACACACCCTTACTCCATGTTAAAAACTCCTCCAAAGACGGTCTCTTCCCCACTACTTTGAAAACCAAAGCCCTAGATCCGATATGTACTGGCTCGACAACCAAATCCACTTATTATTGCCCAAATGCAGGGGGGGATTAAGGGCAAGGGAAATGCTTTCCCCAGGCCCCACAGGAGAAGACGCCCCTTGGGTAACAAAATCTAGATTGGTCAAGGGGTTGCCTTTTAGAATTTGGTTTTTGCATAAGGAATTGCATGAATGGAATGGATTAGTTGTGTTTTTGCACAACTTGTACTTATTGACGACACACTCCACTCTTGCCAAAGGAGATTGACAACCCACATTAGAAGGGTGATCACACCCATCCTTGCCAAACATGCCACCAGAGGACCTCTTTGTGGTTCCAAGGCCTTGCTCTTGCTTGTGCATACCTCTAGCTGATACCTCGCACCTTTAATTTTTCCATGACCTCTACACTCACTTTGCTCCCTCACTCTGTCACTCACATGCGCACGCTCACACATCGCTCTGCTCAAACACTCATAAAAGTATCCAATTCCCTAGCCCTCGAGCAAATTGATTCCTCTAGGAGTGTGGGAAATGATTTTAGGAACCAATAGTTTGAACTTTGAATCACCATAGTTGTACAAATTGTGTTTCTTGCATAATGTAATACAAATATGATAGCCTTCAAGTTGTTACTACATTAAAAAGTTCTAAGCATCATTGATAAAATTTCCCCATCTAATATATTCTTGGGCACACACTTGCTATTCCAAATGCTTTGATTTGGAATAGTCAAACGTTAAAACTTCTCTTTCTTACCTCATGCTCATCATCATAATCAACCAAAAATTCTTGTACGATAAACTTGTGTTTGTAGGAAGATGTTGTCATTTTATGACACCTCTGGTCCATTAGTGAGAACCGATCAGAGATACATTCCATGGACCAATACTGCCTCAGTTGATCAAGCGCCAAGGCAGGGAATCGAGAAAATGCTCAAGTGTTCTTTCATCATGAGGCGGGCTTCAAGCTTTTCCCTTTCCCCTTGCATCTTGCCTTCGTGCCTTGGAGTCCTTTGGTCATTTCTCCTTCCCTTTCCTTCCAGATTACGAAACACGAGAAACCAGTCTACCCCTTCCTTTTTTGGGAAGAGGTATACTATCTCCTCGGACTACATAACCCGGACTTCCCTTTCCTTCCGGATTATGGAATGCAGGGAACCAATATACCCCTTCACTCTTTGGGAAGAGGTATGCCGTCTCCGCGGACTTTGTAACCCGAATTTCCCTCTCCTTCCGGATTACAAAATGCAGGGAACTAGTCTACCCCTTCCCTCTTTGGGAAGAGGTATGTCGTCTCCTTGAACTCCCTAAGCCGGACTTCCCTTTCCTTCTGGATTTGCAATGCAGTGAACCGGTCAACCCCTTCCCTCTTTGGGAAGCGGTAAAGAGGGAACGGGTATGTCGTCTCCCAGACTCCAAAACATGGAGTCCTCCTCCTCCCTCTCATTCCTTCGGACTCTAGGGTTTTGTTGATGTACGTTTTATCATATACTGAACATTAGAATAAAATACCACAAGGATGCTCTATCCTCTCTCGAACAAAATCACTACTTGTGCCAAGATTGCGAGAAAAACCACAAGGCGACTCCAAGGTCTATATGTGCGAACAAGCGACTTTAGTGGGATAGCTTCTTGGGTAGTGTATGCTGAAAATCTCAAGGGGTACTTACGCTTGACAACTAATATCATTCACAAACCAAACTTAGGCGAATTTACCAATGACTGCTCTTTGTTTTTTTGGATTTTCTGATTTAAGACTTCAAAGATAAAAAGGATGAGGGTTTAGAAATTCTAACTACTTCTAAGTTATTCCTATGAACTCAAGAGACAATAAAGACTAGGTGAAACCGATAACGACGCTTTGTTTCACCGCACTCGGACAACTACGCAAAGTGGGTGCAATCTTATAAGGTTATGCTTAAGATTTTCACACTTAGGAAGAATACCAACAATTGAACAATATCATTCCAAGTAGAAGTTAAACATCCATATTAAAAGCTCAAGCTAACTTTACACATTGAAAGGAAATCATCCATCCAAAAAAAATATGAGCAAGATTTCACCAATCAATACTTACCAGATCTATCATTCATCTAACAACTTGAAAACAAATTACTTAAGCAAATCTAATCTAAGTGTTGAAGGGAATATGCAACCATTTAGCAATAAAAAGATTTCAAAACAATATTGATAATGAAATTTTTATTACTCTTATAGCTCTGCGCAACAATTTCATAAATCTCTCCACAACACAATGAAATTAGAGAATGAGAGTTTATATAGAGTTTTTGAAAGCAAAATAAACAGCCGAGATCAATCTAAGATCAACGGCTGAGATCTAGACAACCTAAACCTAGATAAAGTTTCCAAAAAAAAAATCCAAGATCAACTTCAAATGAGACAAGTGGCAGAAGATGCTATTTTTTAGGATTGTATCCCTTTCTTTTGATATTCAATGAATTTGGACACAATTTGGTCCACTTCCTCCATGGTGACATGTGGCAACATGTTGATCCTGAACTCTAATCCTTCCAAATCACCTGCACACAAAGCAAAGGTGATCTCCCAGTCCAATTCCTATTTGTGAAAGGCGTCTTTAATGGACACGAGGTTTGACACCTTAGCCAAATTATTCTTCAAGACTAGTCCTGTGATGGCAAAGAAGATGTCCTGAATTTTGGCCTTCAAATTCTCCAACTGCATATCGCTCTCTTAGATGGTATCCTTCCCAATCATTTATTTAACTACAAGGAAGATCTTGTCTTGAATCGCCCTTATTTGTCCTTCTATTCTATCAGCATTATCTTTCATCTTCTCCAAGACTTCATTTTGTGCAACTAGTGTCCAGTGCCAACTATTGAAATCATAGGCAGCCCCTACTTCAATTATCTTCTGATCAACCAACTCTTGAGATGAGATTCCTTTCAGTTCTCTAAGGGATGAAATGATTCTATCCTAGACATCCTGGAAGTCAGCCCACATTTCTGCCATATTTTCAATCCTGGAAAGCAAAGACGAAGTTTGATCATATACTATTGAGATTCCTTCTATGAACTTGGCTGCTTCTCTTATACTTTCTATTCAATCTCTAGTTTCTCTGGTGGTTACTGCATCTTCCTCATAACCTTTGACTACCTGTTGTGAATCCAAAAGTAGGAGAGCTTCTGGATTGGCTTGATCAAGTGGCTTAGTAGTCAACTGTCGAATATATTCTTTCAAGCGCTCAACTTCTCTCTTATGTTCATTTTTCTTTTGTGTCTCTTCATCTAGTTTTGCCTTCATGGAAGCGACTAAATTGTCTAAGTCCTCCTTTACTTGGGTCTTTGTGCTTGGTCCCAAGTCAAAAGTGGTGATCTCATACTCATGAGGAGCAATGTCTCCCTTTGCTTTGTTCACCTTGGGCACAGCTATCTGCACTGTGTGAATGCCTGTCTCGTCTCTCCGGATTGTAAAAAATCTCGTGGCTGGCTTCTTCACAGCAATTTGCTCTAATCTAGCCAAGAAATCTGCCATGTCATCCTCTTCTTGTTCTTCAACTACTAGTGTGTTCATCTTCAATCTCTCCCTCAACCATTCAAGAACAGTGGGCTGCTCAATGCCTTCTACCTCCTTGTCATCCTTTGTTTCTCTGTCACGTGCAATACCCCGCAAAGCAGAAATCATCCCTTCTTGAAACTCTTCCTCTTCAATATCCGTGTCATGCTCTGATTCTAGGATTTTTGTGCCGGTAGGAGATGGTGGTTGTTCATCTTCCTGATGGACTGATGGACTGATTCTGCATTTTCCTCATGAACTGAAGAAGGAATTTGTATTTCAGCCAATGATTCATCAACAGTTAATATGTATTTCTCATTCCTTGATGTGGCAGAACGAGATGGTTCTATACTTTGCTTCTTCTAAGCAGGTTCTTCATTCTCAACTGCCTTCCCATTCCTTTTAGCACTCTCGCTTGGTCTAGCATTTTGTGTTGCTTCTTCATTTGAAGAATATCCTTCTGCTACTCCCATCAGATTATAAGTCAAAGTTATATTCTTCTGCTTCAGCCTGTGACACTGCTGATTAACCCACCACTTTGTATATGTCATGACCAGCCGCATCAAGGGGGTCAAGTTTGTATGCTCTGGTGCTAACCATTTGATAGGAGGAAGAGGTGCATGCTCATCAAAGCCAGGTTGAGTATTCTCTCCACTATCTTCTAACCGATCTGGTACGAGAAAAGGTTGAGTCTCTCTAATGAAATTTATTGATAGCTTGATTTCATACTCATCAGCAGCATTTGTCCAGAAATCTTCTATATCTACTTTATGTCTGAATCTTTCCTCTTTCACTGATCTGATGTTATTGTGAGGATCATAATTAGTTCTGGATTGGTAGAATGTGAAAGGATACCACTTCATCTCTAGCCTAGCACTTTCAATTGCCTGTACAGTTGAACAAGATTCTTCCATATTTCCAATGAAGAATGGGAAAGGTATGGCTACCTTGTGCCTTACTCTTTTGAAGCTCTGATATGTTTCCAATTGTTTGAGAACTTCCAACAGGACCATCGTATTGGTTGGGTAGATTGGCAATCGATAAGGACGGCCAGTGAAACCTTGGATTCTGATATAAGTAAACTTTAGAAACTACATAAACCAGGATCCGTACCTGCTGATTAGACTTTTCGATTCATGAGAAAGTCTGTTATGAGTACCTCCTTGCAGTATCCTTGTGATGTACATCAAGAATGCATCATGGGCTCGGAAAATTGTCCTTAAGCTGCAGTTGAGAATAACAATCATATGATCGGAATTCATTCTCACCACCTCCTACTATGCCTTTGCAAATCAATCCTCAATATCTATAAGTTGCAGACAGCAGATAAATTATGTAAGAACTCATGTGGAATGTCTTTGTCCTTTCCAAGTTCATCAATTGTTCATGAAGGTTATCTCTGATTATGCGAGACTAGTTGAATAACTTGTTTCATGAGGTGATTTCATCCATGAAATAATACATCCATGTCTCAAATAGTTGACCCTTAGGGCTGCCCATTACTCTATTCAGCAATAGGATGATATCACCATATTCTTCTTTGAAGTATGGACACAACAAATACTTTCATATTTTCCCTTGAGGTCTTTTCTTCTCCAGCCAAAACTTGTTCACATTTGCGGCACAGAGTTCAAACTAACTATCATAGACCCTTTGGGCCTGTCCTTTAGTCTTGTAGGAGGGTTTACTGTGGTTTGGTATGCCAAATGTCTCCTGGATGGACAATTCTGAAAGATTTGTCAGGACTCTTCCATCTGGTGCAATGATTTTTCTCGATTGTGTTTTATAGTGCAAAGCACATTCAACTATTAGCTCAACACACTCTTTAGCTGGTGGGAATCCAACTACCTGGACAATTCCATTGTGCATCATTTTGCGGGCAATTGGTGTAGGAATGTGTCCATCATGTCCATACATTCTTTTCTTGAATTCCTCCATATCAACATGTTCGAGGTCTGTGTCAATGATATTCTTCCATTTGGATTTGATTTTGGACTTCAGTTGTACTCCTTTCCTGGCGAACTTCATTACTACCTATAAAAACACATGAAAGCTCCATGTTATTTTCAGAATTTAATTCTGATTTTAAATTATTTTTCTGAAAATTTCACTTTCAGCCTATTAAAAGGTTAAGTTTCTGCGAAAAAGCGAATTGAAAGTGAAGGGTTTGGTCAAGAAATTGATGAAAATTGAGAAAATAAGACAGAAAGGTGAGGAAATTAAGTCAAATTGAGTTTTTTAATCCTCTTTATGACTGAATTTTACCTCTGATTCTGAAAATCTGTCTTAAAATCAGACAAAAGTACTTAATTTCCAGACCTTTAACACTTAGAAGAATTTTCTTCTAGACAATTCTTATTCAAAAATCCAAAATTAATAAAATTTGAGAGAAAACTTCTCTTCAATGCTCTCCAAAATTCTCAACCTGATTAATGAAATGTGAAAGCGAATTGGTTGAAAATATATAGAGTCTAGGTTCTTAAATTTAGAAGTTTTTGTTTTTGTTTTATTGTTTTTTTGTTTTTTTTAAAATAATTTTTATTGTTTTTTTGTGTTTTTTTTGTGTTTTAATCATTCCAAAATGGAATGTTTTATTTTTCTTTCAAAAATTCGATCTTATCAAGGAATCTTCTAGAACTTTCTAAAAATTCTTGAGTGTTGAAAATTATTTTTAATTTTTATTTTAGAAAATAATTAAAATTTATTTCATGTAACAAATTTATTTTCCAACATGATAGTCTAATTCATGTGAAAAATTTATCAAAATTTATCTTTGTTCCTGGTATGTCAACTTGATTGTCTTCAAATTTTAGGTCTCTGGCTAAGTATCTTCACATATTCCATTTATGCCCACATGATTTGTGTCGAGGTTTGATCAACTTGCAAGGGTTTGGAGAATTTCTTCATGCCTTAGGGTTTGAGTTTTCTATTTCATTCATTATGGGCGGTCTTGAGACATGTTTGCAAAGGCGGACTTAGAGAGTCCTTTGCCATCTTCCTCCCTTCCTAAGCAGACTTTAAGAGTCTTTAGACATGGGCGGATTTTGAACTTATCATGCCATTCTTGTTTCAATATTTTCTTCTCATCTTATGGGCGGAGTCTAGACCTTATTTGCCCATCTTCTTAGGTGTCTAGGCAGACTTTGTCTTGTCTAAGACAAGGCGAACTTAGAAAGGGTTTGGACATGCTTTGTCTTGTGCTTTACTCCTTTCCTGTCTTGACAAACTTGGAAGAATTTTTTGAATAATTATGTCTTGGTGAATCTTCATGTTTTTCTTTTATATGCCTTTGGACAAAATTTGGACAATCATTCCCTGGTTTTTAGCAGATTAGAAGGGTTTGGACAGTCATGTGTCTTTTGGGTCATGATAGGCATGTGTGTTTAGAAGTTGTCTTATAATTGTGCTTGCTGTTCAAGGTGAATTTCAGTGATAACCATACAGTTTGTCTTGCTTTCTGCCATGTCTTTTGTCAAAATTTACTTCATCTCATGTCAAGTTTTATTGCCCAAGCTTAGGCAGTCTTGAATGAAAATGTTCCATGCTTTGGATGCTTTCTTCTTGGCAGGGCGGAGTTTACATCTCCTTGGACTGGTTTGTATTGGAAGATCATTTGGGAGACTATCAGAACATGTGTATTTCTTTATAGCAGACTTGAATAATCTTTCTCCTTCCAAGGTGGACTTAGAGATGATCAAGGTGAATGATAAGAAGATGCTCTATTGTTTTATCAGCAAACCTTCAATCTTCTGTCAATGGCGAACTTGGAGGATTTTGAATATGTCGAACTCTTCAATTGCTTCCTCAAAACCCTTGAACATGCTTTATCTCTTATCTCCAAGGCGAATTTTGCTATCTCTGCTAAAAGTTTGATAACCTGATCAGGCTCTGTTATGAATCTGATTGTCTTTTCTGTTTGGAAGCTGCTCAATCTTTGCTCATCCTTGGCAAATTTTGGACATCTCTTTATGCTTTGAACCTTGCTTGGAGGCTGCCTTCTTTGCTCATGCTTGGCGAATTCTAGAAGAAATTCGAACTTTGTTTGGCAAAGAGAAGTGTTTATGAAATTATAGCTTCTTAGGCAGTTTCTAGAAGCTTTATTGTTTAATTCTATCTTTAGGAAATTCGAACCCTTGCTTGGCAAAGAATGAAATAAAACCTTGTTTTATAGTTTCTTGGAGACTTCTAGAAGCTTTTAATTTTGGGAAAGTTTTATTGTTTTATTTCTGTTGGCATTATGGATGAATTGATTATGTGTTGCATTGATGTTTTGTCATTGATGTCAACACTAGCTGTTATGGATGGTTACCGGCAGACAGGTTTTGGTTACCGGTAGAAGATCTAGTGTTACCGGCAGAAGAGATTATCTGTTGGACACTTCGGCATGTTTGGATCTATGGAATGTGATTGGTTACATGTGATACGTGCTTTTGGAGCATGTTTTGGTTAGTTGGTATTGGCTTGGTATTGGATACTATCATACACTCTTGTAAACCCTTACCGGCATTGATTTAAGGCTTTACCGGCAGAGCTTTCACTGAGGAATCCATAAGTGGTGTTGGTGCGGCTTCTAGATGAATTTCAGGATGCTGAAGATGTTCTTTGATCGTGCTTCAACTGCTTGAAGACATTGCTTTGGCGTGGTGGACCCAGAATAGGTCTAGTACCTATCTAGGTTATGGACCAGTATCATGATAACGTGTACTCTACACGTTACCGGGATGTTTCAGGGGGATTTATGGATTTGTTATTGTTGTTTTGGTCTTAAGCCGACATGGCATATCATTGTAATATGGAATTATGTAATGATCTTATTGTAATATCTTTTAGGTGGCCAACCTAATTGGTTTAATTCTTAGGGTTGGTATAAATGAATGTAAGATCTCATTGTAGATCGTGGTGTGAAAAAAAAGGTGTATCGTGGTCATGAATTGTAATATCATATGCGAAGGATCAGGTCGATCATAGGTGATCGAATTGGGATTAAGGAAGAGGTCAAAGGCCTCCGGTATTGAGCTTAACCAGGACTATAATCAGGCATGGTAGATGCTATCTCTGGTAGTTCACTTTATTAGATTGTTGTCCATTTATCTTGAGGTGGTTTTAACCTCTGTAGTCAATGAGACTCTTTTGTAATGAGCAGTACGCTCTAGGCAGTGTGTCTTCTAGCATGTGCAGGCCCCTCATTGTATCACATACTTTTTGCAGAAGTATCATCAGACTGTGGGTAGGCTTCCTACCGTGGTTTTTCCCTTTCCAGGTTTTCCACGTACAAATCATGGTGTTATGTGGTATGGTTGCTTTGCATTGATTATCTGTTTAATTGTTGAGTTACATTGTTTACCAGTATCTGTGTCTACCGGCATCTATTTCTGCTTTACCAGTATTTGAATGTTTATGTGCTCCGGTTTAAGGTTGTATTGTGGATTAAATGTTATAACTATTAACAACTGATTCACCCCCCCCTCTCAATTGTTCACCGGTTATCCTAACAATTTCATCCTTGAGGAATTCGAACTCCTTTGCTTTCTTCTAGAAGGGAGTCTTGAAGCTTCTATCATGCTTTGGAAAGCTTTATTTGCTTTATTCTCCTAGAATACGAACTTGAAGAAGATTCTTGGCATGTCACATGCTTTATTGTTTTAATTGCCTTTAGATGCCAAGTCATCACAATTGCTATCTTTCTTTCTTTGGAGTGCCATGTCATCATTTCATTGCCAACTAGGAAGGCTTTCTTGCCTAGGCGAACTTTGGAGTGTTTATGGTCAAATCGGACTTTGAATAAGCTTGGACATGTTTTTCTTTGTATGCTTTTATCCTCCTTCCCATGGCGGATTTGGATGTCCTTCCAAACTTGCTTTGCTTGCCAAAAAAAAATGTATAGGAGGGGCGGACTTTGAAGGTCATTGGACATGTTCCCTTGTGCCATTTCCTAGGTAAGGCGGACTTTGAAGGATGCTAGACAATATGCATAGGGCAGACTTTGAAGACCTCCTTCCATCTTTGCTTTGGCAGATTTGGAGTATGCATAACCAAGGCGAACTTGATACTTACTTTGCCATCTCTTCCTTAGTTCAAGCTTAACCATACGTAGGAGTTTGTTTGACCTTTGCCACGAGTTAGTTTACCAATGGTAGGAGTTTGCCATCTTGTTCATGCCTAAACATCTTCCATACTTGGGCGAATTTGACTGACCATCTATCATTTTCCTTGTCTAACTTTGAGCTTTGACTATACTATCTGAGCATCTGCCATTTTTACTTCTCCAACTTAGGCAAAATTTTCAATGTGCCATATCTGAATTCTTCCTCTATACTTGATCAACAGTGTTCATGCCATGTTGATACCATGCTGGTTCATCTGGAACAGAAACCCTAATCTGGATTTCCACTTTGCTGTTTGCACTTAGAGACCTTATTTTCCAAATCTAAGAACATGGGTAGTAATAATTTGGCATGGGGATCAAAACCCTAATCTCGGAAAAAAAGCAAAAAATTTCAAACTCCTTTTTACACTTAGAAGCAAAAATTTTCAAATTTGAAGACATGGGCAGGACTAAAACGACCTAAGGCACAAAACCCTAATCTCAAAACAAAGCAAAATTTTTGAAGCCACGCTTTTTATACCTAGAGGCAAGATTTTCAAATTACAACAAAATGTGTAGTAATGAAATAACTCGAGGAACAAAACCCATATGCCGCTTTCAAAAAAGCAAAAAAAGCAAAAATTTCTAAAAATAGTAGGTTGTCAGAAATGACCCAAAGCAATTGCAATCCTCGTCCTTCGAACCTTCGGAACACTTTGACAACACTCAAATGCAATTCTGAGCAAGATTTCTCAATTTGACTCGGGATGACCTCAAAAACTTAAACTTTTAGACTCTCTCAACATGAAGATTTATGAAAATGCAAAGCTAATGAGAAAACCCTAAAAAGCAAAAACAGGGGGTCCCCATCTGCGATGGGGCAATGTGTGAATTAGGCCACAACAGGTTCTCGCCTCCTCTTCCCTTACAGTGTTTTGTTGAAGGCTCGATGTTTGTCCTCCAGTGACTACAACACTTCCAAACGGCATGATCAACACTCAAGGATCTTAATGCTCCACCAACTCCTACAACATGTCTACCTTCATTCATGGAGCTACATGGCGAATTTAATGATTTTTGCAAGATTACCATCAAGTGGAGTCCAAGGCCATGCTTATTTATAGTTACTTGATGGCCTTCATGTCAAGTCTATACGCTCTGACTTTGGAATGTCAGGCAATCTACCTTCTAGAAGTACTTTGCTTCTTGGGAATTCCTTGTCAAGGTATGGATGGGTTTCTTGCATGCACAACCATGTCAGATCCATGCACTTCCCTACCTTCCTGGACTAGCATTCCTCTACATAAGCCAAGGTCAAGTCTTCCCCTCTTTGACCATTGGTCTCTTCTCTACGACCAATTTGCTATATATAGGCTGTTAAGCATCATTGTAAAGGGTTCTCTCCTTGTTGGCTTGAACTACTCTCTGCTATTTCACTTCTCTTGAAGATTTGTATATTTTCTTGCATTTCTGCAACTATAAGTTTGGCCATTGGCTTGAGATGAATTGAAATCATCATTCTTGCCTCCCTTCAACTCATGCATGTTGTGTATGTTTACTTACCTTCATTATAAGAGTATGTTTTGTGGCTTTCTCTGATGTATATGTTGTATTAACTTGTTTCTGAGTGTGACTTGTGGGAAACCTTCTCCCCTTTGACATTCAGCAAATTCCAACCTCCATACATGCGTTTGGGGTCATTCATGCAATTGAAGTTTGTGCATCTCCAAGGCATTTCGATTGGTTCTTCATGTCATTCCAGGGTGGGGAGGGGAACATCTCTTATCTTGGTGCATCACCTCCTTTCATTTTAGCATTTCCTTCTTCCCTTTTCCTCGACAAGCTATTAGGATAGGTTTAGAAGTAGAATTTGGAGTGTTGAGCTAGTTCAACACCTGCACTTGGATTGAAAAGGAAGTCGGCCTTCTCTGGAGATTTAACCCCATTGCGCAAAGTTTCACACTTCAAGGTTGTTTCCATGTTTTACAAGGTTGCTGAGTTGATAGCTCAGCAAGGGTGCAAACTTATGTGACAACAGAAGATAAAACATATTTCTCCATATACCCCTTTGGATTTGAGTCCTCTTATCAAGTGTGTACAAATTCAACCTAGCTAACTCATCTTCTAAGCTCTTACATGGAGGAGAGAAATGTAAGTATATGCATTAATACCAAGAGGAAACTTGACACCTGTTTGTGTTTGTTGGATAGAGCTTTATGCACTTCAAATAGATGCCTTGTCAACACAAGAAATGCTATCTTGTCACTCATGTACTTAGGCAGCCTGAAATGAGCACCTTTGAAGCCTCCAAATTTGATGTGCATTAAGGTTGGCTGCTGGATAAACCAATTACCCCAATCGGCAATACTAGTTGTTCCCTTCAAAGAGAAGCATTTGTTCAAATCATTTTCCATTAATCTAATTAGAAAGAACAAGAAGGCATCATTAACCCTCTTTAAGTGCTTATGTTTCTCTTTGAGTTCCAATTGAGGATATAACTCATATACTTTCTTCTACCCTGATCCTAAACCATCATCCCATTCCTGGTCAATCTTGGATAGATGGCCCTCCTTGCCACTAGGTCATCGACGTAAGAAGTCAGACAGAACTTCTTAGTCTCCTGTACTTCAAAAAGTTGTTTGTGCAAGGTGCAGCTAATGATGGTTGCCCAATCCATCCTTTCTTTGTTTTCTAGCATGATAGCAATGAATCTGAACATCCATGGGTAGAATTCCCAAGCACTAGGGTAGCCCACTATCTTATTTAACAACGTGATCAAATAATTGATCTTTGGTTCAAAAACACTCGTAAGGAGTGTCTTGGGCAATTTTGTAAAGGATGACCTTGGTTTGGTCAGCAAATTCTTGTTCAAGACTTCCAAACAAAGATCAGGATCTATGTTGTAGAAATTCAAAGCAGCAGCAACACTTAATGGTACATATTCAGCATGATGGGGAGTTTGCAAAGTTTCCTCAATGTTGCCAAGAGTGGTGTTAAGTGTTAAGTATAACTTCATTGGAAAGACCCAAGATCTTCTTTCTGTGAGGCTCATTGAACCTTTTACATTTGTAAGATCCCCAACCAATTTGTACCCAAGATCTTCTTTCTATGAGGCTCATTGAAGCTCACTGAATATAAAATTCTCTGTTTGCAGATTTGTATGATGATTTTTTTTAAAGAGTTGGTAATGCAATGACCTAGGCCAGGCCAATATTAGAGCCCAACTTAGCATATATTCATTACACATGGAATGATAACTGATACTGTAAGGATTTCATTCGTATATCTGCTGTACATGAACTTTTTTGAGAAAAGAAGTGACTGAAAATATCACTAACACCATGGTCTGAAATTTATCATTCACCTTTACAAACTGTCCATCGTATGACAGAGTATTGATGCAAATAAACACATATAATTCTGACCTGAACCACATATAATTCTCACCAATGAAACCCCACACAGATTCGAAGCAATCAGCTTGCAAGGAATTTTCTGCTAACACCAGTTTGATATTTGGCAAATTACCAATTCAAGAGGATGTTTACAATGGTTTTTTCACCGTTAACTATTCAAGTCTCAAGCAGGATGAAAATTTACAGAAAGCTAAATGAAACCAACTGAGCATACAACTAAGAATGCTAAAGAAAAAACCTCAAATAGCAGAAAATGTTAGCTTACAGATCTTCTGTAGCAACATAGCAGACAGGAAGACCATTAACAATCTCAATAAATTGACTTCATCATCCAAGAGCATACCCAGCTACAGCGATAGGGCTGGAAAGTGATCAGGGAGCAGATAGAAGGAAGCAGGGGAAGGACAATAGGATTCCTCACTAGGTACACCCCCTCATATGGATGGCAAAGGGCCACATGAGGCCAAGAGGGATGGTATATCTGATCTTGGGCGGCCTAGGGTAGAGGATCGCTTCAGGTACCCTATCATGCCTCCTTATCCTAACACTCCTATGATTGAATTCCATTAATGAATCAGATATATCTTATGATTGAGTTAATGTTCCTATCCCTTGTAGGAAAGATCTATGCTTTTGATTAAGATTATATTTTTAGTAGGAAGATCTATTTTATGGATTCAATGATTACCTAACATGTTTGCAAGGTCTCAACTAGGATCCATCTTGTTCCACAATTTAAGTTGGAAAATGATATCGCTAACTGTATTCCATTTCTTGTTTTAATTAGAATTGCAATTTTAGGGCAAAAACTAGAGCATCCACAAAAGGAGACATTACAGGGGTCAACTTGCACCCCTATCCCTGTCTTAGAGAATGCGTATTGTAAGGAGCCAATGAGAATGGGATGTTTCTATGATGGCAGGGTTTTATGCAAATGTAGCCTTTCCAAGGCATTGTTATACTAACACCAGTTCTGATTTCTGTAATACTATTAGAGGAGTGACTGCTGTTTACCATTAAAACCTCCATTTCAAGCACCCAATAAATAGGAGACACAATAACGAACCCATCAAATTAAAAATCAAAAATCATGAAAAAATTGTGAAAAAATGTGATTATACACATAATTGTGGAATAGCATATTTGCAATATTCCTCCGTTAAAATCACAATTTCCAAATAAATCATTGACTTTGATTTTAATTTTTCCAAATTTTTTCTGCACCATAGGGTTTATGCACAATTTCAATGTTTTTTTGCTGGATTTTAAAGGGTTTTTGCGCAGGATACAGACGGCAGGGTTTACACAAGATGTTCTATATAATGAAGGTTATGGAAGCTGCCATCATGCAGAAATGCAAGACTGCTACTATACATGATTGATACATTTCTATGCTGCTTCAGGGGGGCTGAAAGTCTGTTTTAGGTGCTAATTTTAATTGCTGTTGTCTCCTCAACCCCATACTTGCTGCTACGTGCACCTCACAGCCTGATCTGCCTCTCGAAAAACACTAGACACTCTTTTTGAGATGGTTTGTCACTAAAAACCGTTGTTTACCATCTAACATGCCTCTTTATTTTTCAATCCATTTGGAAGAATATGTATACTTATTTTTTGTTGTTTGTTTGGAGTCATTTTATCTTGTTTGGAAACCTCTACTAATGTTCGTCAATATTCATTTTTCAGATTAATTGTTAGCTACATGGAGTTTAGGCTCTTTGCCATTCAATAAATTTTGTGTGAAGCATAATTGTGGGATTTAAATTTATTTTGGGTTTCATCAACTTTGAATGTTATGTTTGTGGGTTAAGTGTTAGGGTTTTATGCTCTTATCTATTTCTAATATTATAATTGAAAGCTACAATAATTGTATTATATTAATATTATATAGTTATTAATCAATTATTAAAATAAAATAAAACATAGGCAATAAGCAAATCTAGAAGTGTGAAAGTCAAGTGTTTTTTGAAATGTTTGGAGAAGTCTTGGAGATTGCCAAAAGCGATAAATTATGAAAACTAGCTTTCCCCATAAAGGTTTGCATGATTTCAAAGGCTTTAATTTGGCTATGTGATGGGGGCTCCACCCCTCAACCCCATTAGAGGCACTACCTCTTGACCCCTTCGGAAGCATTGCCTCAAGCCCCACAAGGGATGCTGCCCCTCAACCCTGTTGGGGACACTACCCCCAAACCCTCGTGAAGGGCACTATCTCTTGACCCTTTTAAGGGCACTACCCTTAAAACCCCACAAAGAGCATTGCCCCTTGCCCATGTCAGGGACTGCCAACCTGGTTTTCTACTCTCATATTTATTTTCTCTCTATATCTCCATGCTTTAGAATGCCTTTAAATTAAAACAATAGTGGGCTTTCTCTCTTCTTGTTACTTTTTCCTACAAATTTTACAATCCAGTTTTTTCCCCCTTTTTTCCTGAAATTTTCCAGATTTTTTAAAAAATTCTTATATACTTATACTTTTGGTTGCCAATTTTTTCCACAAAAGTTTCTTGCTGCTATGGTTGATATCTCTGTGAATGAGAAATATGGGTTTAAAACCCTAGAACAAAGGATTTATGAAAAACCAAAAATGTTAGTTTGGATGCATTTATGCTACAATGGCAAATTGTACAGTTAACACACATTTGGAGAAGGTATTGTAGCCTTTGTACAATTTAAGTACTTGATAGTCAATCCAGTAGGTTTTTACTTTTTCCAGTAAGAATTAGAACGTTTGGGTTTGGTCCTTTATCTATTAGGTTTTTACTTGATCCCTCTTTGAAGAATTATCTAAGCGTCGTTAGCTCCTAATGGATGAGTTATGGTTAAAAAAATTTGGGATCTATCTGGGGCAGACTTAACATTTTTGCTGCAGATATGGCAATGAAGTGATCTTCAGGAGAGTCCACAACTCTTTTCACCATGGTCCCATCTCTGCCAGGCAGCTGTGCCATATCTTCAGCTATTCTGATGCAGAGGCTCTTAAACTGGTTAAATTTGTGTTGGATCCAAATGGGTTGGACAAATCGTGCATCTTCAGCTCCCAGGATTTCATTGCAGGAAACTTCAAGCAGAAATTGGAGGCACTAGTGCAAGTACAAACCAATCAGAGATTGAATTTTTCATGCTCTGCCCCTTACTTTGAGTCTCCTCTGTAATCTCCTGGTTGTGTAGTGCAGCCCGTAGTCATCGGTTCTCTGGAATCCCCTGTGCAAATTATGCAGGGTGATCTAAGTGTGTTTCAGAAGGGATTGTTGGCGGTTTTTAACAAGCACAATAGGCTGTTTGAATTCCATATGGACATAGCAATGGTCATTATTAATATTGTTGTCTCACATTAGAACAGAAAGCTGGCAATCTCTAGTCCTTTCACCCTGCTCACTCTTGCAGATGGAATTGTGTATCCCTCTTTCAAACAGTCTGAATAATTCCAGGCATTTGATTCCAGTACCTTGCAGCAAGCACAGGTCTCTGTGTGGGCGGGGTGACAGTGCTGGTGAGATTGCAGGTGCAGCTGGAGGTTCTGTGTGTAGAGGCAGTAAATATAAAGTTTTGGGTGGGTCCGAATCAGGTCAGGTTGATAAAGCCCAAATTTTTGTAGCCTGAAGTTTGTTTTGTCTTTTGTTTGTAAGCTCATAGTTTTCTGATTATGATTGTTTCAGTTATACAGACTTGTCTCTTTTTTTGTCTGGCTTCTCAGGTGAAGCAGTTGCTCCAGCTTGTACTGCATTCTTTTTAGTCAGTTAATGTATCTTTTTGTTTTCTTCTGGGCGAGGTCCCCTATAAAATCCCACACTAATCCATCGGAAAAAAATGTGGTTTGGTAAAACATCTATCTTTTGATTTTCTGTTTTCAATTAACAAATTCATGCCAATTTGTAAAAATTCAGTAACTCTGTTTGCTTCTTCCAGCATTGAAAGTCATATTTCTACAACCTTCTTAAAGCTCTAATGGTGATGCTCTGCCAAAACGCCACATCAAGCACAACATAGGTATAAGCCTAGGGGAATGCTTGATCAAATAGATTACCAAGATATTTGCTCATTTTCCTTGATACTCCTATAACATAATACTTATTCTAGCTGTTGCAGAAGAGAAAGATGAAGGGGATTTCACAATATTCAAGATGGAATGTAAAGGAGGCTAGTGTGGCAAAGAAGATTACCATATGCCTAGGGCAGTAGCCACATTTCTGATGCAGAACAAAGATCAAGAAATCCAAAATGGAGTGTTGGAGTGTTGATCTTTGCAGCCACAAATCAACTAACATTTTATTACTTCATGCCAAAATCTCCAAAAAACCTCTTTTCTCTGAACATTGAGAATGCCCAAAAAGCCTCTGCAACTTCAACTCCTCACCATTTTCTCCACATCCCCTTCTCCTGCAACAAAGCATTCTACTCTTTTTTTTCTTCATGCCTTTTAAGTTTTAAATAAATTACCCAAAACCCAAAATAGGGGCATGGTTTCCTCCAAGAACAATTGCAAGCAATTTGGAAATGTAACTCCTCCTGAAATTCAAATTTGTAACTCCTCTAGAGATTCCAGCAACTTCTCTGTAATACCTCAATTTGGCACCCAAGAATGAGGCACGACTATTCATGGGTGTTGCTTTTTCCAGAGCATTTAATTTGTATGAAATGGCCACAACCAAAGGTTGGGAATTAAATTTTCAAGCTTACAATAATTGTTTAATGTGTGTATTAATGATGCACTTTATAAATCAGCAATGTCATAATTTGAGAACCATAAAAATAAAACGACAATGCATAGGCCTGTTGTGACCATTTCACACATTGCCCCATTGCAAATGGGGACCCTTGCTTTTTTGCTTTTTAGGGTTTGTCTTTTTAGGTTTTTTAGGGTTTTGTCAGTTAGCCTTTGCATTTTGAGTGTCACCGAGGGGATCACATGGATAGCAAGTCCGGCTTGAGTGATGTCTATGTCCTGAAATTTGGCTAAGTCTGGAATGTCCTGAAATTTGGCTAAGTCTGGAATGTCCTGATCCTGAAATTTGACTAAGTCTGGAAACTGAAAAACCTCAAAAAAACTAGATTTTGCAATATAACTCCTGGAGGTCTGAAACCACTCTCAAACATCCTGAAAGTATATATGGAATATAACTTAAAGTGTCAAATTTCGCTCCTGTCCTTCACTGAGGATCCAGAGCGAATTTCGCTCCTGTCCCTCCCCAAGGGACCAAGGCAAAGCGCCCCTGTCCCTCACCAAGGGACCGGGGCGAAAATACTTATTTGAGCCATTCCTGGCCTTGTTTGGTTAAATTTAGACATCAAAAGCATGGTGAAGGACGAAATGAGCATGATAGAGCATCCAGACTTGATCAAAAACAATGAAATGATGAAGTTTTTGCTTAGAAGGTCAAATTCGCTCCTGTCCCTCACTGAAGGACCAGAGCGCTTTTCTTTATATGCACAATTTTAGACCTTTTTTGGACATTAACTTTTATTCATAGCATGAAGTAAGATGATATCTTCCTTAGCCAAGACATTTTTTGATGAAAATTGTAACGATTTGGCCTAGAGAGCAAAATTCGCTCCTATCCCTCACTGAAGGACCGGAGCTTGAATTCCAATTTCGCATTATCCTTGCAAGATTTAAGTGGTTTCGCGATTTGAGGAGGTCAAGGGAAGTATGTTTTGGCCGTTGAATATAACTTAAGAACGCCACAATGAAGAAAATCGGCCTAAGTAACAAGTTCGCTCCTGTCCCTCACCCAGGGACCAGGGCTATTTTCAAAGGGCGCTCCTGTCCCTCTCCAAGGGACCAGAGCGATTTTCCCTCAAGGCAAGTTTTTGGCAGAAGGAAAGCAAGTTTCGCGTTTGAGGTGGGTGGAGGAAGACACAATCGATCCGTTGAAGATAATTTTCGAAGCTAGCAAAGGACGAATTGGCTTGTAATTGCAAAAGTGCTCCCGTCCCTCACTGAAGGACCGAAGCTTGAATTTCAAATTTGCACTGTTCTTGCAGGATCAAGACAATTTTATGATTTGAAGAGACCAAGGAAAACATGATTTATCCATTGAATATAATTTGGAAGGCTAACAAAGGACGGATAAGCTTGGATTTGCAAAATAGCTCCTATCCCTCTCCAAGGGACCAAGGCGAAAAACCTAATATCCAGTCCTTCTCGCCAAGTTTGGACAAATCTAAGCCAAGGCGCGGATTTGAAATGATGTTTAAGATGCTTCGAGGTGGAATTGAGATGTAAGAGTTGCAAATTTTGATGACAAATGCAAAAAGCGCTCCTGTCCCTCACTGAAGGACCGGAGCTTGAAATCCAAATTTGCATTATCATTGCAAGATTTAAGTAATTTTGCGGTTTGAGGAGGCCTAGGGAAGCGAGTTCTGTCCGTTGAATATAACTTGAGTGGGCCACAAAGGAGAGAATCAACCCAAAAGACAAAAATCGCTCCTGTCCCTCACCAAGGGACCAGGGCGAAAATGTCCTAAGGTACGCTCCTCCTAAAGATCAAATAAAATTAAACTCGAAGCTCCAGTTAAAAGTACCATTTAAATGCCTAGATAAAGTTTTGGACGAAAAAAAGGAGATATGCAAGGTCTAGATTGAAAAATCGCTCCTGGCCTTCACCAAGGGACCAGGGTGAAATTGATGATATCCTTCATTTTTGCATTAATTGAACGTTGACATTCCTTGAAATTCAACAAAATTTGCTAACTTTGGAATATTTGAAAAAATTAATTAAATTGGCATTTAATAAATTAATTTTGGGCCTCAAAAAAAATCGAATTTCTATTATAAAGGCATTTAAAAAAAAAAAAATTTGTGAAATTAAAATTATAATGTGGAGCGCACAAGGCATTATTTTGCCTTTATTTGCTAGGTCGGCCTACTCCTTTTGAGGTTTTATTTATTATTTTACCTTTTATTTGCCAAGTCAGCCTCATGGGTAAATGGAAGGTGAGCGCTCTATATATTGGGGGTGTTGTCTCACAATTCAAATCATTCAATCATCCTTTCAAGTACGAAATTGGAGAGCAATTTGAGGAGCGAAATCTAGAGAAGTGGAGCGAATTTTTACTAAGTGTGGAGAAGCTAGTCGAGGGCGAATTCATCTATTTTTACATCATTTCTTAGAGTTAATTCTCAAGAAGAGGTATGGCAAAATCATCTTGACACCCTTATTCAAGGTTTGATTTTTTTTATTTTTTTTTTAGACATTTTTTAGAAAAGTCTAAGTATTGCATGGTTAATTAGGAAATGATAACTCAAGATTTATCATGAAGTTTCCTAATTAAAATCTTAAATCTTCCTTTTAAAGTTTAATTTTTAGATTTCAAGATATATTACTAATTTTGAAATGTTGTGTAGGTATCAAGATGGCGACTCCCAAGCTCGAAGGATCTACAAGTCGGAAGGTTCTCCTCAAGGAAAATCAAGCCAGATCAAGGACGGTCTCCTCAAGGACGATCAAGCAAGGACAAGGGCGGCCTCCTCCAGTCTAGCATTCCAAGGCGAAGTACATCATCATCCTGCAAATCAAGGACACAAGAAGTCAGAGCAAGGGTTCGTTGAAGAAGCAGATAGTTCCAGAAGAATTAATTAAAGCTAGCTTCTCAACAACATCAAGTTGAATATTTACCAAGTTATAAGTGTCAGACGAGGTGGCATCCTAGTCATCACTTCTCCAGTCAGTGTGGTCCACCTCAGCAATGTCCAGATTCAATGTACCTAACTCATAGAAGGTAGCACAAACTTCTATGTACCTACCCCGGCTATCCATTGGTGGAATTTTCTAGAGAGGACATGTGTCCAAGCGATACAATTATTTCATTGGTCGAGCATTAAATGTTATGTAATGGTTGTAACAAACCCTAATTAGGGTTTTCATTGTAAAATCTTGGCCATTGATCTCGAATTGATCTAAGCCATCAAATTGTATTGTGGGCACTATATAAGCCCTGGCATTTCATTTTGTAAAGGCAGTTAGAGAGTTGGAAATAGTTGGAAGCAGTTAGTAGATAGAGAGTAGTTAGAAGTTGATAGAATAGCAATTAGAGTAGAGTAGAGAGAGAAGGCAAAGATTGTTGCCAAGATGTTGTTGTAAGAGACTTGTAAAACTTCATTGAAGAAATGGTGAAATTTATGGGTCGATTCGACAATTTGCATGGTCTTTATACTTCTCGTATTTGATTTCATGTTATTAGATGAGTGGAAGAAATGTGCTTGATTGATGGTGAAATTCGTATATCCATACTACTAGCAGTTTGTTGATTGCAGACTTGCCTTGCGTAGTCAACTGGAATCATTCAGCTTAAGCTTAACTTCAATTGTTGCTTCTTCATTGATATGCATCAACCTGATGGTGTCTATGCCTGCAGTGATGATTTGAACATCATAAAGCTTTCCTTCGAAGATCGCACTAGCCTTGTGGAGATGGTCCTGCGATGTCAAAACAAGACTTAGTTAGAATTTCATCAAAGATCAATCATTGCTCCTACATTCTTAGTGTTAGGATTAGATCCTTTCCTCGCCCTCATCTTTTTTCCTTTTTTTTTTTCAAGTCAAAGCTAGTAAGATCCTGTGTTCCAGCAATATTCAAAGCAGATCAGAAGTTCAGGCATCAAGTGTAAGTCCCCTTGTGATTCCAGCAAATCACATCATACCACAAAGAGCTTATCCACACGTAGAGACCCTACATACAAGAACCTTGAAGTCATCCTGATTGATCCTTTTTCGCGATATCTTCAGCAATCAGAGGCTTTACTCAAGAGAGGATAAGGTACCTCTAGGTATTTTATTCTGTGTTTGATAGTGTACAAAATACACGTCAACAAGGCCCAACCCCTTATTTATCCCCATTAATTGGATTTTGGAAAATTAAATTGCTCAACCAAATTAAAATTTTCATTTGGGATTAAATTGCCTCACAAGTGAAATTCAAGAATCAGAGACTTGCCTGCAACAAACAAAATCAAAGAAAACGAACAAAACAAAAATAAATAAAACCATCTTTTTGGGTGATGCAAGATTACCATACACCCTTGGGTGCTCCTGCATCAAACACCCAAGGTAAGTGGAAACTCATGAACATTTGAGAATAGTGTGCTTCCTCTTAAACCACCTCTCTTTTTCATCCACTTGTTCTTTCTTTTTCTTTACCTTGCTCTAAAAATCTTGTCTCTTCCTTTCTTCTTCTTTCTTATCTTTCTTCCTCTTATGAAATTCATATTGCTATAATATGAACCCCACCAAAGCTCATCTTTCCAGTCTACTTCATCTTCTTCAACTTCTACATAGAAATAGGCATTAGCAAATTTATCAAAAATCTCAACTTTCTCTTTGTACCTGTTTGTCCTTACTCTCGTCTTCTTGCATGTCAACAAAATGAACCATGCCTTGCTGTAATTCAATTGGTACCACCTTATTTCTGCACTTAACATCGTCTTCTTTTCCACATACTATTGTCATTTCATCCACACAAAAATTAGCCTCAATATCGATATTGAAAAAACTCGAAAAAATGGAAATTACCTCTGAAATTTCCTCTTTCCATACTACTGCAACGTCTTTATCTTCCACCTTAATGTCTTCAAACCATGTATCAGTTGCAACCTCTTTCCTTTCGCCACTTATTATCTCCCCTTCAAACAATCTTTCTAATCTCCATATCTTCTCTTTCAACAAGAGATTGTCTTCTTCTCATCGATTGCTTTGTCAAATATCAGACTATCAAAGCCCATTGCAACTTCATCCACAACTTCATGTACCTCTTTTGTATGTAAATTAGCGTGAACGTGATTAGAAAAAATAAATAATACCTCTTTTGTTGCTGTTGTTTCAACTTTTTCCTCATGAAACTTTGCTCCTATATTTTTCATGCCTTCATCTTCTTTCATTATTTCTGCTGCAACTTCAATTCTTACCTCTTCCCTGACTTCAAAAAGACATGTCTCTGCTACTACAATATCTTATTTATCTTCCCCTTCCATCATCAACACACTTTCTTCTTTCATTATGTCAACTCCATGTTTTTTGAGATGGGCCAGAGGAAGCCAGGCCAATGTATGGGCATTCCCATATACAGAGATGCTAAGGAAACAACCCGTGGAGATCCCAGAAACATCCTCATGAAGGGACCACTATTAATCCTAGGAGCCACTTTCAGAAGGCCAGCTGTGAATTTGCGCATTCAGAAGATGTTTCCACGTACCAAAAGCTTCCTCTCAGATAGATACAAACTCTGGAAATGCTTTTTGAGGAGTAGAACCTGTTTCCAATGTCATTTTCTGCAACTTATAAAAGGCATCGAGGTAGAACTTCAACATTTGTTTTTTTTTTCATTTGCTTCTGCTAAGTTTTTAATGCATTTCCTGCCTACTGATGCCTGTTCCTATCATTTCATTCTGTTTCCTAAAGATATATATCCCAAGTTATAGTTGTTTCATGACACCTGGGTTTTTACGTACCGATTCCCTACTCTTGGTACATTATATGTTTCAAACACACATACCAGGATATCAACATTTCAAGCACATGCATCTGAATATCACCAATTCAAGCCAGCACCCAATTGGGTTGTTCAAACTCTCTTTATGTGTACACAGAATCGAATCTATATCAGGAATGTGCAATATGAGAGGCTGGGAAGATTCCTCTTATGATTAGGCATAATCCCCAGAACCCAGATCAGTACATATCCCCTGCCGAAGGGTACACATGCCGGTGAGTATTCCCTGCAGGAAAATCTCACGGCAAATTAGTAGCCTAATTATCAATTCTTTTAATTTGAGCCCTAACGTCAATCGGTTTAAAAATTAAAACATCAACCTTGAACGGCACCGCTTGTCAAGTATAGCCTGAACATGAAATGGTAACTAAAGAATAATCACAAACATGAGCATCTTTAAGCAGTGAATACAGGTTCATACAAGGGAGCCCATCAGTACAACAGTTTAGAACACATTTCAGCATTAAAGTTAGATGTGAATAATCCAGTGCATTGAAAAATTATTCTATTTGTAGTCTGTTTTCAACAGCTTTTTGAACATTTGAATCCTTAATTGCAGGAACTTTTTGTTTGAATAAAAGGCCTACAAAAAGGAAATCAATACAAAATGCAGGAAAGTACCAAGTACAGCATTCTTTTCTCTGGTGACTATAAGACGTGAAAAATAGAAAAATACCTTTCTAGAACAGACAAACATAGCCGTAGCCGATAATTCCAACGACGGCAGAGATCTTCAGACCATTAATAAGAACGAACCAAAATATATCCCAGCAGAGATAATAAGGAAAGAGAAAAATAATTTTACCAAGAACGCAAAGGAAGCCCAAACCTATTGCCTTCAAATTCTGCCGGTTAAACTCAATCTTTACTGAGCTTTTCATTGTCTGTAAAATGTAAATACACATAGAAACAAAAAGTTCCCAAATCTGTAAAACTACACTAAGAGATTCCCGCAAAACACTTGGCTTTTGATATTTGTTGCCCCTTTTTCTCTGTGCTCCTCTTTCCTGCTTAGGCAAAATTCCGTTACTCTCAACCTTCAGAGAATTATCGCTACTTCCTAGCTGTCTTTTTTCTGGGTTCCTTCCATTGTTGTTGTTTTTTTGTGCAAGCACCAGACAGGGTGTTTGGTTCCTGGTTCTCGTATGTCTTGCATATACATTAGGTACATTGAAGGGATGTAAGACTTGTTTGTTGGTGTGAATGGTACTGAGTTTCAGGGAATGGGGTTGCCTCATAGGACGAAAGTTGCAGAGGGATCCCATTGCCTTCAAATGAGATGTTCTGTAAGGCCAAGGATAATAAAGCTGAATAGCAAGAGGAACCTAGATGAATTCATCTGGTTATGTGTTTTATTATTAAAATTGTAGATAAAACTTATGAAAACAAATTATTTCAGTAGTTTATATTTATTTTATTTGATAAAAGATAAGTTTTTTAATAATTTTAAAGAGTGTTTTTTTTTAATAAGAGATTTATTAATTTAGATTATGATTATTTATTTTATTTTAGAATTTATTTATTTATTTTTTGATAGGTAATAGGCCGTAGCCGTAATATTTTTATTGAAATTTAAGAGTTACACCTCGGTTCACTGTGGGCACTGGTAGGAAAGAACTGAGGCAAGAAAACCTTTAGTCTCGCCCAGGAATTTCTTCCTAGCACATGAGTTTATATTATTTGTCATTTTGTTGTTTTACAGTTAGGCTTGGCCAGCCAGTTTACAAATACACACTACCTATTGTGTTAAATCTTTCCTCAGTGTTGTTGTTGTGGTATTATTTCTATGTCTTCAGGGTGATGCCTTGGTGCTTGCTTTCTTTTTCACTCTTCCACGGGCGCTTGGATCCTTATGTATTTCCTCATTTTCCTAAAGCCTCATGCACATAAAAACATTTTAGAATTAATTTATTAATAGAGTGAATTATTTTTATTTGTATCTGTAATTTGTAATTTTTTATTTTTTCATATAAGTGTTGTCATATGGGGATAGCTCTCTTTATTTAATAAAAATAGATTACATAAAATTAATACATGTGATGGAAGTAGGGGACTCTCTCACCATTAGCTACTAGCCTCTCAATTAAGACCAAATCAAATACATTGTTGTTTCAATAGACAATGTCTAGAAACTCGTTCAAGTTATTCTCCTTTTCCACTCCCTTTCTAAAGAGCCCCAAAGCCATATGATATTTTATTTTCTTTCCTTCAAAGTTTAAATCCCAAACTCCTAGTACTACACTCAAACTCACTGTGGTTGGAAGCTTACCAACCTTCCTCTGCACAACACGCAAGGTCACCCGATTAACGTTTTTTTCAGCAACACGGATACCCCAAAGCATGAACGACAAGAATAAGAAATCTTTCATATATTTCTCCATTATGAGTGTGACCACCACTCCAAGCACCAATTCCCACAATCTTGATGAGGGCATCGCATGCCCCATCCTCATTTCTTAAGGAGAATAATGCAACAATTTGTTCCTCACATGACTCGTGCACACACCTACACTTCACTCCAAAGCATTGTGTCATTGTTTGGAAATGCATCACTCATTAAGATTGGCTCATAATTTGTAGCCTTTCAAAGCCAGCAGAAACACCTTTTTCTAACTCAGGAGGCCACGTAATTGAGAAAATCTTCGTTCGAGATATGATCCATACAACTCTTCATTTCAATATGTAAGAATAAGAGTGGGGCAGAGCTAGATTATGGCTGAAAACTACCCCAATTTATGTATCCCAAGAGGGTAGTGACCAAAATCCATCACCAAAAAAGGAAATGAACATGGACCAGAAGAACTAATCAATCCCCAAGAAAGTTATTGCAAGGTGTGAACCCTTGGTCTCCTTGTGTTGTGCAGTGCAACGCTCGGGTTTGTGGCATAGCTTAACCGCCTCCTATGGATTCTATAAGTCTAGTGGTTGTATTAGGCATTAATAGGCTGATCTTTGGTGCAATGGCAAATGTACTTCTAACAAGTGGTATCAAAGCCTGAGTCACAAGTTTAAACCCCCTTCACTTGCACTAGGGGGGGATTGTTGCAGAGTGTGTGCCCTTGATCTCCTTGTGTTGTGCAACGCAGCACTCAGGTTTATGACATGGATTAACCACCTCTTGTGGATTCTATATGTTTAGTGGTTGTATTGGGCATTAACAGGTTGATCTTTTTGTGCAACGGCAATCGTACTTCTAACAAAAGCATGAGATCTAGAAAAAGCAAAAATAGCCATCTAAATATTCATAAAAGGTCACAATGCCATTCGACACCTCATCTTCTAATAGTATAATTATTTTGAATTGTAATTAATTATAACTCATTGACCAAAATAGAGCTTCACTAGATCCACAAAATTTGCTTTGAAACTCATGTGAAGATAAGAATGACATATCATTCCTTTGAAAAGAGAGATCCATAGATAAATTGATTGTCATCATCCAGTCAACTAGTCAAATCGATTTCGCAACTACACTCCACCTCTTTGCACCTCAATCATGTGCAATGAATAGATTATTTTGTGAATCAAAACATCTTTGCAAGAACACACTCTTCAAAGGATATCAAGCCAACCCTATCCCTGACTATTGCATAACATCACACACCCATCAACCAATCCTCAATTTAGGAATAGAAGATGCCCCTTTGTCTTCCATATTATTACTAGATAAATTAGTTTGGATAATTCTTTCCAAACACGACCATCTCGATAAAGAGCAATCAAATGTCTCCAATTCATTCAACAATACACCAATATTAGTTGAAAAATCTACTGCTCAATTTGCTTCCCTTTATACATGAGTCGCCTTAATGTCCCCTAAAGCATTGAGACTTTTCTAGGTCATTGTTACCCATAGCTTCAATTTTAAATTTTGTATTGCATTCTTACATACTGCAGTAATAGATATTTGAGAAACCCCCTCAATATCCACATCTTTAATGCCTTTCACCTCACAAAGTCATAGACCATGGGCCAAGACTCCAAATTTTGCCTTGTTGTTAGTGGCTAAGCTCAATTTCCTTGATAAATACCAAATGCACTTGCCTTCATCATCTCTAATTATACATCGAACCCCTAGCGAGCCCAAGTTACCTTTAGCCACTCCATCGAAGTTTAGTTTGAATATGCCTTTCCCTAACTCACACCATCATGCTTCCCTTCTTGATTTAGTTTTACTTGTTATGTTCCCTAAAGGAGGTTTGAAATGATCCCATTTTTTCAGATATCATTATCCCAACTGGTGAATTGAGATCTCTCTTTTGATCTTTGGTTAGCAATGGCCACTTCACAAAATCCATCTTCTATTTTGGATATCACTTTATCTAACGATAAGGTGTTCTCATTAATACCCTCCAATTTTGCTCTTTCCAAAATTGGCATACAACCATGAATGGGGCAATAGTCCACATATCACCCCATGTGGAGTGTGTCTCGAGCTTTGTCTAGCTCATCATGAAATCATATGATATTCCTTGTCTCGTCATCGACCTAAATTCAACTACTTGAAATTATTCTGAGTTCACCTTAGCTTTTATCCTTCTTCTCATAATAATTAATTAAATCATATTTAATTAATTATGACGATAAGTCATAATTAATTACGCTCTTCAAGTATTCTTCTAGGGTTTGATTAATTTAATAAATCAAACCCCACCTTATCCATAAATCCTAAATTCTTTTAATTAAGATTAGTTAATTAATTAATTAATTTTCTTGACTCCTAACCTCATTAGCATTTCTTCTAATTTTAAATTCATCCCAACCCCCTAAATCCCCATGTGACTACCTCTCATAAATAACTTGCCTGCACAATTCATTTTCCAACCTCCAGCTCACCTTTTGAACAAATATTTTAAGTGGTACTCTCACATGTGTGAGAGTGTTCTTCCCAACATACTTTCCTCTTTTCTCCATTTGTCACCTCCCTCCTCTTACACCTCTTCTACTTTACCACTTTTGTTTCCACTTGCCATCCTCATATTCTTCCCAAGATGTGCTCACACATGTGTGAGCACACCTTTCCCTCTTCCCCATGATAAGTGTTCTTCCCAATCCTTCCACCTCGTGAGACATGTCACAAGGACATGAACTCAATCCAACACATTTCCTCTCCTTTAGTCTCAACCCTCCATGACACTTTGAATCTTAACCATCCATTCTTCCATCAAACAGCTATAAATTGGAGTCTTCTCCCTTCACAAATCATTGCAATCGTATCCTTATTATGCTCAAATTTCCATCTTGAGATCCTTTTTGTTATGCTATCGAGAGCAGTCCACATCCAAAATCATTCAAAGAGAAAAACAAGTGAAGATTGGGTGCATTCACTTTAGCTCATTAAGGAGTAATGAAGGTATAAGCTTGTGTGTTTACATTAGTTTCTTGTGTGTATGCATCTAGTTAGTTGTTTATTTTCATTTTCTTCATTTGGCACACCCGATGGGACCCACATCCCTTAGTTACTAATAAAAATTTGAAGCTTTTTGTGAAGTTTTTGTCCCAAGTAGTGGATTGACACCTACGCCTATGCTTTGGTGTATGTGCTAGATTACTTGACACTTGTAACTTGCAAGCTTTTTTAATTAAAAGAAGATATTTTCAATTGTATTAACATGTTTATGTTGACTTGTTAATCTATTATTCCCTTGCAATTTATTTATTCTATCTAACAATCTATTTTGCAAGTTTTCATTGTGTTTAAATTAACCATGTTGTGCAGCTCTACAAATCGATGTTTATGTCTATCAATTGGAGTCTATGTTGATCAACATTTGCACTTGGTTTTTTGGCATCTCTACCCCATGTTTCTCTTGTTATGTTGTCTCATTCCTAATGGTGGATCATGGAGTTTGATCCGAAACGTTGAGCATAAAATTTACACGGTTGATTCCTAAAGTTATACATGTTAAGAATATGGACTGTGGAAATCATATATCTACAATCTTTGCCCCTGTCAATCATATTTCTTTTTGTTTCTATTTAATATTAGTTATTATTTTTCTATTTCTATAAAAAAAAATCAAAAAATATAAAAAAATATAGGAGATATCATTTATGTTTAAATTTATTTATGTTAGGCTTTTTATCTTTCTACTTTATGTAATTTGGCGACTGTGCCTGGTTTTTGGCACCTGTTCTTTTTGGTGTTGTAGCATCTTAAATTGTACTCCTTTATAATTTTGTCCCCATTTGGGCCTTGACCTTTATAATTGATATTGTTGACACTAATAGCATACCTATAAAAAGTTGTGTCGAAGTCCTTGGTTACACTCAAGCTCCTAGTCAAGACAACCATTCTATTCCTATGCCTACATCCTTGCCTAGTGTGCTTGCTTTCACATGTTCTATCATGACTACTTCCACACAAAATGTTAATCCTACACATGTTAGTCAAGGGGGAAACTTTGTTAATCAAAATTATTTCATACCTCCTTTTGTGAGTCTTCCATTTGTGACCCAAGCATCTCGCATAACTATGTATCATAGTGTTCCACCTCCTTACTCTCAACCTCAACCTACATACAACAATGTCACTCCTACATCCCAAACCAATATGTCCAATTTTAGTCCATCCACCGAAGCAACCATCAATAACTTAGCCCAAACCATTTCATCCTTATAACAACAACTAGCTTCCAGTACCCAATCCAAGTTTAATGTGTCCACATTTGATGTAGCGAGCCCATTATTTGATGGCATTGTTCATGTTGTCTTTCCTAAACATGCGGAAGTCCCTCAATTATGATGGAAAAGGTGATCCCTTGACACATTTCAAACTTTGTGTAGTGATTTTTTTTATGATCAAAGACTTTTAGCTAAATTGTTTACTTCAACTTTTAGGGACAAAGCTTTGCAACGGTATTGTTCCTTGCCTCCTTATTCTATCACATCATTTCAACAATTAGCTAAGGCTTTCATTCAACAATTTCACAATAATATTGGTCCTAAAATTACTTTGACTGATTTGATTCATTGTAAGCAAGGTGTTGAAGAAAAAGTGACTGATTTTATTGGTAGATATAAACATTTGTATTCTCAGATGTCTTATCCTATGCCCGATCAAGATGTTCAAAGATTTTTTATTTCTAATTTACAGAAAGACATTAGGGATAAGCTTCTCTTTTATGAGTTTACTTCCTTTACGCAATTGTGCACAGTGCTTCATAACTATCAACATCAAGTGAGTCAATTTGAATCATCTCCTTCAATGGCTTTGGTTGATAAGAATGAAAGTGCTCAACAATATTTTGTGAAGTTTAAACCGAACAAGGGATTCGTCAAGTTCAATGAAAACATTAATACTCAAGTGGTAGCCATGACATCAAGTGTGGCTCCTTTATTGAAATACTTTAGAAAAGAATTTACTCCTCTTTCCAAGTCTTTGCATAGTATTATGAGACAATTACTAAACAAAATTGTGTTGAAGCTTCCTCCATCAAGCCAATTGATACATCCAAACCTTTGTCACCTTATTATGATCCCAAAGCCTTTTGCCAATATCATCGTCAACCCAATCATGACACTGAAAAGTATTATTCCTTGAGGAGTAGTATTTAATATTTTATTGATAACAATACCATATCCATAGCTGTTGTGAATGACAAAGGAAACAAATTTGTATCTCCTCCAAATCAAAATCTTCAAATCTTTACTAATCCTTTGCCTTCCCATTCTACTAATGTGTTTGAGCCTGACCATCTTGATTTTTATCTCGATGACCTTGGCCTTGAGTCTAATAATGTGGTGAATCTTGTTGATAAACCTACACCTCCTAAGGACCTATGCATTACCTTTGATCCTAGTGAGATGCACTTGATGGCCCACTATATATCATTGTGAAGATCAAAGACAAACTCTCACAAGGGGTGCTCATTGATCCAGTGTGTATGGTGAATGTGATAACTGAAGAATGTCTTTATACTTTACAATTGCATCAAGTAACATATGAAAAATTTAATGTATTGGTTAAGGTGTATGATGGTTTCTCTTACCCTATTATTGGTTCTAATACTCTTCCCGTTGAGGTTGATACTAAGTGCTTAGATATCTTTTTTGCTATCATTCCTACATTTGATCAATTTCATGTGTAGTTGGGACATCATTGGCTCTCTTCCATGAAAGTGATTCCTTCTACTATTCATAAATGCTTAAAATTTCTTCATAATGATAAAATCATAACAATTAATCATAGCATGTATCAACCCATGGTGAGGCGTGGAGATGTTAATCTTGATTACTTTTGGCCTAAACAATTTGAACCTCTTAAGCCTTGAAGTGATGCTCTTTTTCAATCTTATCAAAAGTGAAAGAATGAGATGATATTATCTTTGAGTAATCCTAGAGATCCTAGACCTATTCCTCTTCCTCATGGTGGACCCAGTCTCCTTCCTACACCTTCTATTCCTCATTTATATGTTGCAATCTCGCCTCCTACATCTTACAAAGGGAAGTGCCCAACATCTCCTCTCTTTCAACCTAGTAGACCTTCTCCCATTCCCCCTCCTTTAAAGAAAGAGAAGAAGCCTATGTCCATTGGTCATAAACCTTGACAACCCTCAACTAAAACTAAAAGAAATTATTGTGCGAGAGAACACTGATGGAAACGTCGTGTTAAGGCTCTTGAACTCACTTCTCAACCTATTTCCTCCCCAAAGACCCCAAATGTTGACATGATCTCGTTTGTCCAGCCTTCACCTAACCCTAGGGAGGAAGTTCAACCTAAATATCCAAGATAAAAAATGCTTAATAAAAGTGATGGTTCATGTTCTATTCGTGTTACAAATCCTATTTTTATTAGTCTTGATGAAGAAATGGATGAAAATGATGTTCATGATAACAATGTTAATGCTAATGATTCCAATGATGAATATGAGCTTCTTGATGTTGACAATAATTTATGTAAACAATTTTAAAAATCATTAATCCTAGCTCCTAGTAACAAACAAAGTGACTCATCATTAGAGCATGGTCCTTGTTTGGAACTTGTAGTAGATCCATCTACCATTCTCAAAGTTTCTCCTCTTGCATATTGTCCACCTTCCCAAAACAATGTTCAACAAGATTGGGAAGTGGATGATTTGCTTGATTAGCTTCATTCATGTCATAGATTCTCTCTCGCTCTCCTCCCTTGCTTGTTCGTAATATTCCTCTATTTGTTTTTCAATTCTTCTATTTTTTGTCCCTAGTGTTTTCTACTTAAGGATTATGCAAAGTGTTGAGATCTCTTTTGGTCTCTTCGTTGTTGACTCAAAAGACATGTGTGCCCTTCTTCCATTGTGGTTCTACTTCTTTTGGGGGATGAAGACAATTCAATGCAAATATATTTCATGATATACATTATTTATCATAAGAACATACTGACCCCAGAGTTAGTAGAACCCTTATGTATTTTATGTGACTATTATCCTTTGATTTGTCCTTTCTTGGGGGCATATCATTGTAGTAAAGTTCTTGTCTTTGGATGCATGCTACCTTAAAGAAATTGCTCTCGGTAAGGCATATGCAATCATTTTAATGTGGGGATATACACTCTAGTCAATGTTTCACTTTTTGCACACACTTTAACATGACTTGATACTCAAGTTACTTTGCATAATGAGCCTTTTGCTTTGTAATTTTGGTATTTTTTTTCATGGCCCATAATAAGAAAACTTTACTAGGTTAGTAGTCATGATTCTCTCTTATTTTTATGGTGTCCCTTCTATCTTGATATTGAAGTAGTAAGATCCTAAAGGGGCTTAGTGTGTCTTGTCTCGTTGATGTCTTGATGAAAGTTTTTAATGCAAACCTTTGTACTTTACTGAGAGTATGCTTAGTATCATACTCCCGCTAAAGCGGGGGCTAAATGTGGCATCTTAAATTGTACTCCTTTAAAATTTTGTCCTCATTTAAGCCCTAACCGTGGTGTTCATGTCTTGAGGCCTAATCGAAGCCCTGATTCTACTCACAACATGCACTAAACTCAAAATTTTCATCATGCACACTTTCTACCCCAACTTCCTATGTCCCTGATTGGTTAGGACTAGGGGCTAGCGCTTTGGTCCTCCCAATCAGGACCCATTTTGGGGCCTCTTAACAGTAACATGATTTGGTGGGAACCTAGATCTAGTGTCGTCTCATGTTGAAAAATTAAGTTTTTTTTTGACAAGCATGTATACAAGGAGGTCTACCCCTCTCATTGCAAACATAACAAATTCAAGATCTCAATTACATCCTAGAAAATTCATGTGAGCAAGCAATTAGTCTTATTTCAAGTGTTGGAGCATAAGTGAGGTCAAGATTCAACCATTGTAGTTGGCATTCATGTTCTATGTTTATGAAGACTACATGAAACTCTAATTCCTTGTGGAGACAAACAAAACTCCATAAAAAGGTATAACATTATTCAACATTTCTCTAAAAAGGAAATCATTTCCATTACAACAATTCAATTACATTTTATTTCTAGTGAAGGATATGGGTTAGCATTATTTGTTGTTTTCACCCATCAGTAGGACCCTCTGGAAAAACCAAGCTTTGACCTAAGGCAAACCCCTATTCCCAACCATTTTCCCTTCTCTACTATGTGTAAGAACAGGTATGAAGTTGCAATTCTCAGGATTGGCTTTGTTCATAGAGATGAACAGATTCCCTTTTGCACGACAAAAAGTGTGGAGGACCAAAGCGATGGGCATTTCGGTCTTGACAATTTAGAATGACCTTCTGGGAACATATCCAAACACTCACATATTTATTAGATCCAAGTTCATGGCTCTGTCTAGCGACTATAGCTCATTGTTTATGTATAATTGCTTCAATTTCAACACATTTACCCTAATTTCAGCATTTTCACAGCTCAACTTAAAAGAGGGTATCATATCCTAACCTAGTGAATCCAATAGGAATTCTCATCCTTGTCCTTGTTGATTTGAGTCTAGATTTATTGGGTTCACTCCTCTTTAATGTAGTGTTCCCTAAGCAAAATATTAGTGTTTCTACTACATCATTTGGTGAAAGCCTAATATTTTCACCATCACAAGGGCCTATGTCTGTTATTTTTTTGCTTTCTATAATCTGGCATTTGTGCTTAATTTTTGGCACCTACGCTTGTACATCGACATCAACACCTGTGTAGTTAGGTTTTTTATTTTCCTAACCACTAACCATTTGTGCAATGTGTCTATGTCTATCCAACATAATTTTTGTAATTACTAACCTGTGGTTTTGTAGGTTTGATTGCCAAAGTTATGTTATCACTAGTTTAGTTGCACTAAATTAGTTAGTTGCTTAATTCACTTGTTTGTCATGTTTAGAAAGTTGATGTATGCTCTCCCCTTGTGAAAAAATGGGTGATAAAAAGCCATACCTACTTTCATCTTTTTATTTAGATTATATCCTTAGGGTCTGCGTACATATCCTCCCCCCTCACCTCATGTATCTTGGGTGTAAGAGAAATACCAAACTCTACTTATTTTACATTTTATTAGGAATCCTACTTGAGGATTTCATCACCCCGAGGGATGAACTCAACCATGTGAACCAGCTAGGTATATAAAAGGGTGAGAACAAAATTTGTAGCCCAATCTATGTCACACTGTGTTTAGCGAAATCTCGATGCTCGGGTGATACCAAGATAAGGGTACAATATTGGTCCGAGCAGCTTAACTATTATTCCCAACCCACTCTTGTGACATACTAGTGTTCATGGTTTGAGCCTCACGTACCTTGATTATATAGAGGACTACCTAGAGAACTTGTATAAGCCTAGAGCCTTTGCCTGTTATACTTGTGGTGCACCATTGTTGGGAAGGGAATGTGCTCACATGTGTTTGGAACCTTGTAATTGAGATAGAGCCTACTTTAGGCATGCCATGACCTCCAAGGTAAGAGGTTTATGGTGGTCCATGACCATACATTCTCTAGCTATCCTTCACATGGTATATGGAACTAAGGGGATGGACGTCACCATTCTTCTAGAATGGGGGAACATGTCAGCCTTATGAGTCCACAATTATAGCACACTCACTTGAGCTTAGAAATTGTGCAAAGTGCTTGGCATGTTTTTATGTTAAAAACTAATATAAGCTAGCCTATCCTTCCTCGTTAAAATTCAAGAGTCAGTGATTGTGTCTTTTTGTTTGTTATCTCTTGCCAAGAGAAACCAACTTACTGTCCAAAATTGTCCTTTGATGTCTATGCTTGCACATCTCATCTATTCTTTTTAGCACATAAGTTTGAGAATAAGCATCTGTGTGTCTAATTTTTGACACCTACACTCTGTCGAAAAAATTGTCAAAACACTATTTGTCAGAGCTATCACACAAAATACCATATTGCGTTAATCGATGGCTCTAACTAAAAAATGACATTTTCACCTTTAATTTTCGTCGTTTACACTCTAACAAATCTGACCATGCCTACCCATATAAAATCTTGATAAAAAACAATCCCTAACATATGTTACAACCATAAGTACCCCTAGAAAGATCTATCAGACTTGAAACCACCCCAAAATCCTAGGATAAACCTTTCATTAGGCAATATTCTCTAACCAACATTACCCTCAAAATGCTCTGCCAAAAATAACCTTAAACCATCATCATGCCCCCCCAAAAAATAACCTTGGAACAACCTTAGGGATGACTACCCCCATTTTCACCAGCAATAACCCTTTTGGACTTAGGAAATCACACCCAATCAAAATTAACCAATCTTCCCATCACTCACTAATAAATCCATCCTCCAAAAAAATTAAAAAAAATCAATCCTTTCACCAAATTTATCCTCTAAAATCCAAGATCAAGATTTAACAAAAAGTGTCTATAGGCCCTTAATCCTTTTGTAATCCCTAACTAGTGCGACACTTAAGAAGTTGCTTATCTTAAGTATTATACTTAGTTAGACCTAATCATTTGGGTTAATTATCTTAGGAACTTGGCTCTTCTAAGTTAGTGACATCCAAATATTCCTATTTTATTTTGCTTGGAACTTTCCTATCCCAAAAAGAAAAAGATAAAATCCTAAACAATCCCCTTATATAAGAATTTTGAGCAAGCTTATTTTGACCTTGTATCATCAAACCAATCCAAATCCAAACCCAAGGTTCATTCAACCGTCAATCATCCAAAATACAAAAAATCAAAATTCCAATCCAAACATTAAATCTAATTTTTTTATCCAAAATCCAATCGTCTAATTCAAAAAATTTAAGTCCAAAAATCACATTCCTAGTCCAAAATTCTCAATCATCCACCAACACATAACTTTCATCAACACTCAATCATATTCACCCCCAACCAATCAATCCAACCCAACCTTCACGAACATTATCACCCATTTATCCAAACTAATCTTCATTCAGTCAAACATTAGGATAAGTCCCATATCATACCCACATCACATTTAGACAAAACCTTTCATCTTTCATAATATTAACCTTAGTCATGCAACAATCCCAACTCCCATTAGCAACCCATTAGGGTCTACCATTGTATGGTCTACACAAGAGCACATAAGAAAAAAATCATGGAGGACAACACCAATGAACTCCCTTATGTGATGCTTGAAGACACAAATCAACATGTATACAAGAAGAACAAGTACTTCTGGATCAACTTGATGTTTCCCATAGATTGGCCTGCACAAGATGAGTATAACCAAGAAACAATAGAAAGGCTGATAAATTCAAACCCAAGTACATTCCTACTAGATCTCATCCAAAGTGGAGCTAGACTCCTACAAAGTTTTGACATATCCCAACTCACCAATCCACCTCCCATAGAAGTCACATCCAACAACTCCCAACCAATCACCCACAATATAATCCATAATATCCTTCACCCACCTTTTCATGGTGACATCCTTTCAAGCACCACCCATAATAACACTCATCCATTTATAATCTCCACACCTCTAAACAATGCAACCAACTTCATTCACACTAGTCTTCCACCCATAACCTCTACACATACATTGAAAAATCCCAATACACATATCAACACTAGTACCCTCACTAACACCAACACCAAAACATCTTCCTACCAATATGTTTCATCCGCACAACCAACTTCAAGCCATCATCAACATACCTTAAATCAACACTATAACCATGATAATTGTAGACTGCTTCATCACCAACAACATGAGGACATTCAAATCCCAAGCATTGCTAAAGAGCTCCAAGATATGAAAAACATGATCCAAAACCTAAAGATGGGGCCTCAAAATAAAAACTACATATTTGAAGAGATATGTCCTTATCCTTTTGATAAATTTTGATCACCATGATCCCTTATCTTCCAAACTTTGACATTCCTAAATTTGACAAGTACAAAGGAAAAGATGATCCTGAAGAACGTGTGAAAGAATTTTTTTAATAGCATGTCAAGAAGTCTCCTATATCAACATCTACTTAAAGAGACTTTTCCCAAAGAGATTAAGAGGACAAGCATTATAATGGTTTACTAACCTCCCACATGGCTCCATTTCCACTTTTCAAGACTCAGTGGAAAAATTTCTTGTACACTTTAGATATAACATTGAAAATGAAGTCACCATGAGAGACTTGTGATACAACATTGAAAATAAAGTCACCATGAGAGACTTGTGCAACACTAAACAAAGTAATGGAGATACATTTTCTAATTTCTTGCAATGATGGAGGCATCTTGCTCAATGTAAATACCATTCTAAAATCAAATTAACATAATTCACAATTTACACATCATCAAGCATTCATTAATGTGACATGTACAAATATACATGGTTAGAGATACATAATTACATATTTCAACATTATTTAGAGTAAGCAAACAATAACGAGACTAAACACAAGGAAACATATATCTTTACAATAGACCACAAAGGTCTAGTATAATAAATGCATAAGGAACAAATCATGATGACCATCCTAACAAGAACTCCTGATATTTGTCTCCCTCGAGCACATCACATACGAGAACATTGTTGGAGTGTTGTTCCACCCTACCACGAAGTGGTTACACTTCGCCGAAATCTTTCATGACACAAAAGATACCCATCCCAACACGAGGAAGACTAGCAATGTGATACTAGAAATAGTAATGAAATTTGTGCAACTAACATGATATACCCACATTCTAACACTAGTGTACTAATATCATGAAACATAAGATGTAGATGTATACATATAATGATAGATGCAACAATGTTTTTTAACCATCTAGAATCAATTTGAGATCTCAAATCTATCTCAATTACATCTATTTCAAGAGGTAAACATAACATTTAAACTTATCTCAACATGGAGAAAACACAATAATTCATCCATGCATACATAAGCAAATAAAGGCTACCAGAATATTAAGAGCAAGTAAGAACACATATGAGCAAACAAATGCATTAGTCTATGATTTTTGACAAGTCTACTTAACTAGAATTTATTTCATCTTAAACGAGCAATTATTCAAAATAGATGCATATCTACGACAATTTACATAATTTCTTCTTCAAGTTACCAAATTCACATTAAAACACAATCCAAATGAAATCATCATAATCATAAAAATAAATATGAACATTAATCTTCCATATTCAATGATTGAATCAAGTTTTTATGTCAAACAAAACAAATTATCAATAATGCCTAGGTAAGGTATTCTCTTTAACTTATTAGTTAATTAGGTCAATATATCTCAAGGTAAGCATGTTTATCTCTTTAAAGAGTCAATAATCTCTCATTTTAAAAGAAAAGCATAACTCCACCCTAATTTTTCAATAGATGTTGCATCTTCCTATGGATCTAACCTACCGATCCATGCAAAATTACTATTAATCCATATCTTGATTCTAATACTAACTCAATGGATACAAAAGTCTCTGCTTTGTCAAAGTAAAAAGATTTCATTAAAAAGTACTATACACTAATGCAACATATCAGCTAAGCCTCTATTTATTAGGGGAGGTTTGGGTCAATAGGTGTTTAAGAGAGACAAATAAATCTCGTCAAGGTCATAGAAATCTCAGAGACCACTGACTTAAAAATCTTTCTGAAAATTTAGGCCAACAAGAGAAGAAAACAAATGCCTCATAGCAATGACACCTTATAGATGACCTATACACACAAAAATGGAAAGTTTTCACCCAATGAATGTATAATTTACATAGATCTGAGTCGGCGAGGATTTAATTGCAAGAGGGACAGGAAAACGTATGAAAGGTTAGAGTATCTAAGTGACCAAAAGTAAAGGATGGGAGCTCTGTTCAGTGACATGTCCCAAAGAAAGACCGATCTTGGAGGGTTCGATGCATGCAGAAAGAAACCTTTTCATTCTATCACTTTTAACTAAATCATTTTCTTTGCCTATATATTTCCTCAAAAGAAAAGTTAGCAAATTGCAAGTATTAGGTGAAGATGGAAGTATTAAAAAAATATTCCAGGAGTTCAAATGATATCAAACCACACATGGATTGGTATACGGTTGCAGATCATAGACATGGTTCAACCAATGTAAAGTTATGATAGAAAACTTAAACCTTATAGAAAATTTAATATGACAGGGTGCTTGATACTTATCTCCATATGTTTTTCCCAAAGTGGTTTGCTCCCATCATTTATTTTCCATGGATTTCTTCTTTTTGGTTCTAAAAACATCTCTTCTCCCATATTGTATATGAGATGTCAGGTAAACACTCCAAATAAATATTTTCCATGTCTCGAAATTTCTCTATCGTGCCCCCTTCTTTATTGCTATTGTCGACCTTCTAAATTTGCTAGAATGGTTCTCGATTTGCAACTTCAAAAAGAATATATAGAATTAGACTCGTCTTTCTTTTGATTGTTTTTTTCCCAAGATCGATAATTTATCTACCTTTTAAACTTGACTCCCTTCTGGCAATTTGTTTTTTTTGTTCTTCATTATTTCCTTAATACAATTGTACATATTACAATCGATGGACATGAACAGACATGCAAACTCCAAAAAAAATACTAAACTTCCATCATCACGAAACAACTTTTCTGCTTTTTTTTTATTTGTTTCAGTTTAACTTGCTCTATTTCTCTTCCATCTTTGCATGAGCTATCCAAAACTTTGTTTTCCATAATAATTTCCCAAATTCTGTATAAAGCATGTTTTTGTTTTATTCTCAAACTTTTTCTTTAAGCTTCGATTCTTATTTAATAAGAATAGTCTTTACTTAAACTAAAGCAGGCTCATTTAATTTCTTTATTAAGCTGATAGGCTTTTAGAGTGGGGTTTTTGGTCAGAAAGTTGTTAGCCATCCTGAAAAAGTGATTTCCGGTCACATTTTGCGAGAAGTTGCTCATTATGGTTTTTCATCAATCAATGCTTGCAAGTGGGAGTTGTTGATGCATCTGTCGTAGGACTTGAAGTGACGTGGGTAGGTTGCCTTTGTAGTTCTTGAAATTGGCGGTCATTTTTCAGTGATTGATGCTTGTTGATGTGTATACCCATTTCCGCTTTGATGCATTCATTGCAAGGTGTGAGGTGATGTGGGTGAGTTGTCTGTTTATGGTTTGATGCATCCGGTGCAAGGTGTGAGGTGACATGGGTGGGTTACCTTAATAGCTTTCAAAATTGTTTTTTTTTGCAAGCTTTTTCACGGAGACTACTTGGTATCGGGTTTTTGGTCAGAAATTTCTAGTTAAGTTTTGCAGGAACTTGACTGTTATTTGGAAGTGGTAGGTGTCGATGTATTTTGTGTACATGTTGAGCTAATGTGGCAAGATTGTGTTTGAAAGAGGGAAGAAAAAACAATGAAAAAATGAATAGCTTCGAAAACTGTTTTAGCAAGTGTTTTGACAAAGAACAAAGGTCGAATTGAATTGAAAGGTTGGAAGGGCAATTCCGTGAGGTTATGAAGCATGTGAGCATTCAAAGTGTTTTGGTCACTTTAATTGTTATGTTATGTAATAACCCACTCCACTCAACCCAAAAATTTCGTCTATTTTTTTTTTAAATCACTTATTGTTAATTGTGTTTGATTCAATAACATACTCAAGTACATCTATCCAAATGAGATAGGCATCCATCCAACCGGGATGGGCATCTAACCATATGGGTTAGGCATCTATCCATATGGGAATAGGCATCTAACCATACGGGTTAGGCATCTAATCATACGGGTTAGGAATCTGTCCATACGGGACAAGAGGTTTCATCTATCCAATCCAGGATAGGCATCTACCCAAACGGGGTAGGCATCTATTCATAAGAATAGGATATGCTCTGGCCAGAGACTTTAGACTCATCGGGACCATCTGGGTCCTGAGCCACTCTCTAAAGACTACACTCCCCTACTAGTAATGCACCGAGGTCGCCATCTTTAGGAGTATAAGAAAATAATTAAACAAGCTTGAGTTCCACCTCAAAATTCAGCCTAAAGCCTCAGGAAATCAAGCAAATCCATACGGGATTCCTTCTAAGTATGCATTAAATTAATCTTAATCTTCCAATTAGCATTATCTACACCATTTGATTAAAATACCAAGGAGCTTCAAGAACCAACTACTCACCCATAACCAAATCCTAATCCCCATCCCCGAATGCCTGAGTACAAGGGACAACTCTGTCCCTAGACTGCCTACATACCCGTTTCAACACGGGATCAAGGCGTAAAGTATGTAGTTCTGGTTTTTAACTATGGTTTAATGTAAATTGTTTTGTGGGTACGCAACCCTTTCTAGGGTCAATGTCCCAAACAGTTTCTCTGCGGTTGCTACCCACGATGGTAGCTCTATAGCAAAAAGGCTCAAGGTGGCCTTCTGCTTGTGGTCTAAAACAACTAAGTCCTGTTTCCTATCATATGTGTCACCCTTGACCCATTATCATCCACCTAAAATTCATCAAGATAAATAAATTCCAAAAATGTCACACACAACCAACCCGAATAGGGTTTTCCAAGGTTTAACTGATCGGATGTAAATTTATTTAAGGTTTATCTTTTTAGATTATTGATCCAAAGGGGATTACCCGCCCCTTGGATTTTTTAACTTCCAAATGACCCTTATTTCTTCCCGGCATTTTATAGGGACGATGCCACAAACATCATTGTTGCAGCTTTATTAGGCATTAAGTGCAGTAGTTCATCACGACGACATTACCCGTAAGCGTGACCCAGAGGCACCATAGATACCGAACGTTGCTAGTTTTTTTTTTGTTTCAACTCCTCTTATTTAGCTGCCTAACTAGGAATTTAACTTTTAATTCATGAATCTTAAATGAAGCAATATACCGATACAAAAAAACAAAATATTATATACAACGAATTATGCTTGAAATTAAAAACTGAGGTATAAATTTTTACGTAATAAAAAAGAACATAAACAAATCAACTACTTGCGAAGAGTATTTTCTTTGAAGAAAAAAAACTATGATAATAATTGAAACTTGAACTAAAAGCATGAAAGTACTAATTGCTTGGAAATTATGATACTTGTAAAGATAACTTATGAAAAATGCTTTGAATTACTAGATATAATTGTTTGGGAACAACGCCATTACACTTTGTGCACAAATCCTAACACTTGAAAGACACTAAATTGCTTGAAAGAAAATTAAATGATTAAATAGAAGGACTTTGGAAATGAGTTTGACACCTACTTGTTTGAAGGGAAGAACTATAAGCCCAACTAATTCTTCTTTTTGAAGTAACATAATTTTATTTATCTTCAATTATCTTCTACAAATAATAACCTTACTTTGAATTTGAAACATAATACTTGAAAGATACTATTTTTCTTGAAACTCAATTTGCTTGATAAGGATGAGGATCCAATAATCTAGGACAATTGATTCTAACTTTATTTCGTCTTTAAAAAGAATATGATTACTTGATTTGAGGTTCACAAGATAAGTCAAGTCTTATGTTAAAACGATTTCAGATTTGGTAAAAGTATTTGGTTTTCAATTAAAGTTTACCTTGAATCCTAATTAATATTATGTTCTTACAAAATAGAATATATCATTAAACTTAATGTTAATAAATTCACCTATACTAGTTGCTTTGCAATATTAATATAATCTCGCCCTTTACTAGTCTTATATGCCTTTAAGTATCCATAGATTGATTATCCTCAAATGCCTTGCATACTCTATATGAGGAAATCCTTAACATTAATTCATATTTCTTGAAATACACAAAGGGGTAATTCTGAATCTAGGCACAAATTATTTGAGAGGTAAATTCTTTTAACTTTTTAATACTTACACTAATTTGAAGTAAAAAAAAAAAATCTGTTTAATGTCTATTAAATAACTTAAATATTTGATATGAATGAGGGGATCTATTTACTACCAGAATTAATTTAAAGTTGACTAGTGATAATTGATGAAAAAGATCCAATACTATGGAATAAGTGTAAGGAGATAATGCTTGAGAATTAACTAAGATTCTAATCTTATGAAAGAAACACTTGCTTGAGAGTGAAAACATCAAGAAACTTCTAGGGGATTATTATTTCTTAAGGGAGTAAGACTATTAAATCAATCCTTTGAAATCAAACAAGTATTCAACTACATGTCTAACCAACATAATTTCATATTACTCGAAAAGTGTAAATTGTTTCTGAGGGGACACATAATTACATGGTAGACAAATCCTCTTCTATAAATTGAACTAAGTGAAGGAACCCAAATGTTTGAGATGACTGAGTCTCACAAAGTAATTCCTCTTGGAGACGAACCCCTACTAAGTTTTTTGTTTTGTTCACTTGCTAACTTGAGCAAAAGTGTTACCCATTTTAAATAAGGAATAAGTTTCCAATGTACTCATCATTTCCATCATTGAAGCAGGAGGCTAAGATTCCCAATATAAGTTAAATTTGAATTGGAATATTAGCTTAACGTTCTACTTGTTGGAAGGAATAATTACGATCTTAATATTCTAAAAATATTCCCGTTTATATTTATTGGTCAATGAGGGTAAGTAACTTAACCTATAATAAAGATAAGATTAAGAAAATAATTAGTACTTGCTTAAGAGTTAACCTTAATTTCCCTATTAAAATAATAACCCCCAAGGTACCAATTACACTCTAATAACTTGAAGGATAGAGAATATAAATTAATTATTTGGATTGCTTAAAAAATAAAGTTATTTTGACTATTTGATTTGTCTTAATTACAACTTCAAAAAAATAAAAAAAATAGAAAAAGATAATTAATATCCTAATAAAATTTAATTATATCTATTTAACACATAAATAAATAAATTTTAATTATTAATTTTAATTATTAATTTTAATATTTAATACATTAACATTAAGAAAATTTTAAATAAACTTTAAACAAAATTTAAATTTAATTGATCGTATAAAAATACACAGAGATGAATATGAATATGTTTGTAAAAATAAGGAAGATGGATATATTTCCAAAATATACAGAGATGAATATATTTCCAAAATACGGAGAGATGATTTATTTCCAAAATACACAGAGATGAATTCATTTTCCAAAATATATTTCCAAAACACATAGAGATGAATTTATTTACAAAATACACAGACATGAATTTATTTTCCAAAATATATTTCCAAAATACATAGAGATGATTTTATTTTCCAAAATATATTTCCACTCTTAAAAATCTAATTTTTTGAAAAAAAGGAAAACAACAAGGAGAAGGATTTCTAAAATCAAAATGACAATATTTATATTTTGAAAGAAAAAAATATACAAGAAGAATATATTACAGAGATGAGTTTATTTCCAAAATACACAGAAATGAATTTATAAAATATATTTCCACTCTTAAAAATCTAATTTTTTGAAAAAAAAAAGAAAACAGTGAGGAGGATTTCTAAAATAAAAATAAAAATAAAATCAAATGACAATATTTATATTTTGAAAGAAAATTCCAGATTACACAGAGATGAGTTTATTTCCTAAATACACAGAAATGAATTTATTTTACAAAATATATTTCCACTCTTAAAAATCTGATGTTTTGAAAAAAAAGAACAGTGAGGAGGATTTCTAAAATAAAAATAAAATCAAATCAAATGACGTTATTTATATTTTGAAAGGAAAAATATACAGTGGATATATTTCAAGATTACACAAAGATGAGTTTATTTCCAAAATACACAATAATGAATTTATTTTACAAAATATATTTCCACTCTTAAAAATCTGATTTTTTGAAAAAAGAAAACAGCAAGGAAGAGGATTTCTAAAATTAAAAAAAAATAAAAAAATCAAATAACAATATTTATGCTTTGAAAGGAATCTATTAACAATTTTATTTCCTACATGCAATCAAAAAAACTGAATAGAATTAAAGAAAAATATTTCTTTGGATGGAAAATAAAATTTATTATGTGAATTGGATTTAATCTACAAAGCAAATTTGAAAGAGACAAAACGAGATTTCTTTTGAAAATATAAAATTTCATATATGCAAAAATCTGAAAAAGATGAGGAGGACATTTCTTTTGAAAGAAAAACCAAGCAAGAGAATTAGCAAGAGGGAAACCTGGATTCGAAAGAAGGATCTTGATGTTGAATCCTCACATATCCCAGCTAACCTTATTTAATCCATGCCTTGCAGCCTAGTGGAGATCTTCTACAACCTTCCTAAAATCCTGCAATATCTCTACGGATTTCTCCTACCACTAATATGCTATTAAAACAAAAAACAAATTTCAAGATTAGTCTATCACAAGAAAAAAAAACATATTCCCCCTCCTCTTTTTCAAAAGTTTAGCATACATTATATAGAAAAGGTGCACCATTTCCACTATCGAAAGCATTAATTGAAATTAGAGATTCTTTTCCAAAATTGTCTTCATGCAAAATTGATTGATAGGATAGTGGGGGTTACATGCATATTAAATTTGAATTTGAAATTCTTTCATGCGAGATTTATTCCTTACAACTTGTCATAGTGGCGGTTGCATTTGACCATGCATTTAAAATCTAAATTCAAAATTTGCTTCTAGAATCTTCTCATTTTCTCCTACAACATGTGCTTGATTAATATGTTGAATAAATAAATTTATGTCCTTATGAGTGAGTCACCACTTATTAATTCTTCTTTTAAAATAAATTCCGCCCTTATTCAATTTCCATCAAAAAATATAAACTTCCAAATGGGTTTATGACCTCGAGAGTGTGTCACCACTATTTAATTATTATTTGTATTTAAAATAGCTTCACCCCCATTCTATTTATCATTTACTAACATTAATCATGAAATTCAAAACAATAATAATAAGCAATAGTGATAACAACAACAACAACAACAACAACAACAACAACAATAATAATAATAATAATAATAATAATAGCAAGTCATATCAAGGTCCAAAAAGACGGTTATGACATCCTTCCCCCATTAAATTGTGCATCGTCCCGATGCACTAAATATAACCTTAAAAAGAGTTTGTTGATTCATAATGTCTGAAAACAACTGCTACATCTTAATTGTATTTTCCCATGTAGTATTCTATTCATCATATTGATTTCATTGTTCTTTGCATTATCCAACCTCTTTCTTGCAAATTTGTTAATGGTGCCTCTTCAAAATTTTGAATGGCTCTATCGTTCTTTCCCCTGATTCTTAGGAGGATCATTCCTTGCTTCATCAAACCTTAGTGAATAATTTATCCTCTTTGTTGATCAATTCCATCTTAGTTTCCCCTATTATTAATGTATCCATCCCTTAGATTATTTTTAGGAACTATTCTTTTGATCGTTGTTGAATTGTTGTGTTTCCCTTGAATTCTTGCTTCCCTTTGAATAAATGATTCTTGTTAAAATTCTATCTTGTTATTGCTAAGGCTTGAATTTTCCTTCCTTGTTTTAAAGATTTATTAAGTATCTCATTCATACCTTCGGGTCCATGTATGTTAAATTTTTCCCCTAAGTTGGTACTTAGCCCCAAAAATGAACAACTTGATTTGACTCTTTCTCGTACTTTAACAATTTGGCAAACTTATTTCAATATTGTTGAACTATCAAAGCCCCTTATCGAATATTATGGAATCATGTTGCCTTCTCATCGAAGAATAATCATGATAGCCACCTTTTATGAAATGGTGATTAAATTTATCTCATGTGATTATATCCTTATTATGCTCATTTGTTCCTTATTATTATTCCTCCAACTAGTTGATTCCCATTAAGTTGATAGGAATCCAAAATTCCTTAGTTGTTTCTCTGTATACAATTAGTTCAACGTATTTTCCAATCTTCAGCTCCTCCACCAATTTTCTTCCCATCAAACCTATGTGGGTTGATTTTCCTCAAATCCTTATATAGATCCTATATATAATATTCCCTCCTACTATCCATCTCATTTCCTCAATCATTTCCAAAGTTCTCATTTTCAATCTCGCTTCTATTTACTTGATTTTATTTGCCTTGCTCCATGGTCCTGCATTGATTGTTCCATGGAGTTGATCTCATCCCTTTGCTTAGTTAATATGTTGATTCTAGTTTTGACTTCTTATTTCATTATTCCCTTAGTCTAGTTGATTTCCATCATTGGTAGCTTCCCTTTGACCCCTGGAAGTGGTGTTATGGTTTCCTCTTCCACTTTCTTTACCTTCTAGGTCTTCTAGAAATTTGAATTTCTTATTTAGTTCTTGATTTAATATATAGCGATTTACCTCTACAACCTCCAACTACTTCTAGGATGCTCTTCAAGATTGCATGAGTTGAAGTGAGATCAAGGCCTAGACTTGAACCTTCATTCTGATACCACATGTAATAACCCACTCCACTTAACCCAAAAATTCCGTCTATTTTTTTTTAAAATCACTTATTGTTAATTGGGTTTGATTCAATAACATACTCAAGTACATCTATCCAAACGAGGTAGGCATCCATCCAACCGGGATGGGCATCTAACCATATGGGTTAGGCATCTATCCATATGAGACTAGGCATCTAACCATATGGGTTAGGCATCTAACCATACGGGTTAGGAATCTATCCATACGGGACAAGAGGTTTCATCTATCCAATCCGGGATAGGCATCTACCCAAACGGGGTAGGCATCTATTCATAAGAATAGGATATGCTCTGGCCAGAGACTTTAGACTCATCGGGACCATCCAGGTCCTGAGCCACTCTCTAAAGACTACACTCCCCTACTAGTAATGCATTGAGGTCACCGTCTTTAGGAGTATAAGAAAATAATTAAACAAGCTTGAGTTCCACCTCGGAATTCAGCCTAAAGCCTCGGGAAATCAAGCAAATCCATCTGGGATTCCTTCTGAGTATGCATTAAATTAATCTTAATCTTCCAATTAGCATTATCTGCACCATTTGATTAAAATACCAAGGAGCTTCAAGAACCAACTACTCACCCATAACCAAATCCTAATCCCCATCACCGAAAGCCTGAGTACAAGGGACAACTCCGTCCCTAGACTACCTACATACCCGTTTCGGTATGGGATCAAGGCGTAAAGTATGTAGTTCTAGTTTTTAACTATGGTTTAATGTAAACTGTTTGATGGTTACGCAACCCTTTCTAGGGTCAATGTCCTAGACAGTTTCTCTGTAGTTGCTACCCACGATGGTAGCTCTATAGCAAAAAGGCTCAAGGTGGCCTTCTGCTTGTGGTCTAAAACAACTAAGTCCTATTTCCTATCATATGCGTCACCCTTGACCCATTATCATCCACCTAAAATTCATCAAGATAAATAAATTCCAAAAATGTCACACACAACCAACCCTAATGGGGTTTTCCAAGGTTTAACTGATCGGATGTAAATTTATTTAAGGTTTATCTTTTTAGATTATCGATCCAAACGGGATTACCCGCCCCTTAGATTTCTTTGGATGGAAAATAAAATTTATTATGTGAATTGGATTTAATCTACCAAGCAAATCTGAAAGAGACAAAACGAGATTTCTTTTGAAAATATAAAATTTCATATATGCAAAAATCTGAAAAAGATGAGGAGGATATTTCTTTTGAAAGAAAAACCAAGCAAGAGAATTAGCAAGAGGGAAACCTGGATTCGAAAGAAGGATCTTGATGCTGAATCCTCACGTATCCCAGCTAACCTTATTTAATCCATGCCTTGTAGCCTAGTGGAGATCTTCCACAACCTTCCTAAAATCCTGCAATATCTATATGAATTTCTCCTACCACTAATATGATATTAAAACAAAAAAAAATTCCAAGATTAGTCTATCACAAGAAAAAAAACATATTCCCCCTCCTCTTTTTCAAAAGTTTAGCATACATTATATAGAAAAGGTGCACCATTTCCACTATCGAAAGCATTAATTGAAATTAGAGATTCTTTTCCAAAATTGTCTTCATGCAAAATTGATTGATAGGATAGTGGGGGTAACATGCATATTAAATTTGAATTTGAAATTCTTTCATGCAAGATTTATTCCTTACAACTTGTCATAGTGGCGGTTGCATTTGAACATGCATCTAAAATCTAAATTCAAAATTTGCTTCTAGAATCTTCTCATTTTCTTCTATGACATGTGCTTGATTAATATGTTGAATAAATAAATTTATGTCCTTATAGTGAGTCACCACTTATTAATTCTTCTTTTGAAATAAATTCCACCCTTATTCAATTTCCATCAAGAAATATAAACTTCCAAATAGGTTTATGACCTCGAGAGTGTGTCACCACTATTTAATTATTATTTGTATTTAAAATAGCTTCACCCCCTTTCTATTTATCAGTTACTAACATTAATCATGAAATTCAAAACAATAATAATAAGCAGTAGTGATAACAACAACAACAACAACAACAATAACAACAATAATAATAATAATAGCAAGTCATATCAAGGTCCAAAAAGAGGGTTATGACATGTTATTTGTTAATTTCATTCTGATTTTCAAAGCTTTGTGTTGCATAGGGTTGTTTATGTGATGTGGTGAAGGAAGTGCAAAACCCAGAGGTCGTGAAGATGGTTGGTAGTGCTAGGTAATGCAATGCTTGTTTATTTGAGGGAGTGTTTGAAAGGAAAACTCATTTGCTATTTGTTTGAAATGTATTTTCTCTGAAAAAATGATGCAATTTTTTTTTCTTTGGAAAAAATAATGCAGAGTCAGTGTGTGGGTTATTAATAAGTATTTTATTCAGTCGGAATTGCAAAAACAAACTAGAGTAATTCTATCTCTACTCTCTACAATACTATTTTTGTTTAAAAAAATAAAACCAGAGTGATGTTATCTATATTCTTTGCAATACTATTTTTGTTTACTTTTTTCATTGAGAAAAGGCCATAGTGAATGATTAAATACTTTATTCTGTTGAAATTGCAAAAAGAAAACCAGAGTAATAGTATTGAGTTTGTTTTGTCATTGGCAAAGGGTTGAATGAAATGATTATATTAGTAATTTGCAAAATTGCATTGTCTTTGCAAAAAGTTAAAAACCTATTTCGGAAGAACCCACAAAAAAGCTAAACCCTAGAAAATCAAAATGTGGATCGTATAGGAGAGCTAACTGAAATTTGTATATCAAAAAAGGTAAACCCTAGAAAACCAAAATGTCACTCATAGGAGAGCTGATTGAAATTTGCATATGAAATTTATTACATTCTATAGAGTAATATGAATGACATGGAATATTACAAAAAATTGACTAGGAAATTGTAGAAAAGTAGCCACCTATTATGAGGACGAGCTCTCATCGGTTGAAAAGTCATCATCATCTCAACACCCTTGTAGGAATTTTATAGGTCCTTACCCAATTCTCCTAAACATTAATATTGTCTCCAATCAAGGTTACTAAGGTCCCATCGTCTACGAAGCCCATTAGTCTTTTGAGGAAGTCCAAGCTCCTCCTAATAATTGAATTTTGTACCTCCCATAAGTTTGTGTTCACAATGACTAAAATAGGGAGTCAAGGCGTCAACTTCCCATCTCTTTCTGGCACTCCGTAGTCTCACAGACGTGGTATAGTGTGATTTATGTCTATTTGTTCCAACACGCTGTCAATATCTCCTAGGAAATATTTGCGGAAGATTCTTTTGCAAAGAATGTAGGCTTCAATCGTTGGTTCCTCCACCTTCAGAATTATAGCAAGAAAAAAGCTAGGTATATCTGTATTCACCTGATATCTGTGTGTAGCAAATAAAAACTCAACTCCTAGAATATGCTCGAGAGCATACAAAAACAATTCATGAGAATAGTTTGTGATCACCGTTAGTCGTTTCTTCATTATGCCTCCCAAGAAGGCCATCCGACTTTTAGTTGTTGTCAACTTGATATTGGAGTCCATATCTTTGCTTCTATCTTTGTGCCTGTGCAGAAGTGTATCTAAATAGAATGGTGAAATTCATAGCAAAAATAATGAAATTAAAGGGTCTAATTGTTGGTTTTCTCGAGATGTTTCTAATACATGTAATAAATGCTGAAAACATCTCTGTTGTCTAAGATATTTTGAAATATTTTCCAAATCCATTAAGTGATAGTACTGACCAATATCTACTAAACCTATATAAATAGTCTTACGATATAAGGAAAAAGGTTGTGGTGTTGTATATTTCAAATAAAAACTTATTTGGTGCACATTATATATTTATATATGTGTATATATATACATATTTTTATATATGTGCGTGTGTTTTGGTGCACATTATATATTTATATATGTGTATATATATACATATTTTTATATATGTGTAATAACCCACCATAATTAACTCAACAAAATTGACCATTCTTTTTTTTTTTTTTTTAAATTTAACCATTATGTTTGATTCAATCGCATACTCTGGGCATCCATCCATTTGGATTAGGCATTCATCCATCCGGGATGAGCATCTAACCATACAGGTTAGGCATTTGTCCATATGGGACATAAGATTTCATCTATCCAATACGGGATAGGCATCTACCCAGACGGGGTAGGCATCTATCCAATCGGGATAGGCATCTACCCATGCAGGGTAGGCATCTATCCAATTGGGATAGGAGGTGCTCTGGCCAGAGACTTAGACTCATTGGGACCATTTGGGTCCTAAGCCACTCACTAAGTACTACACTCTTCTGACAGAAGTGCACCGAGGTCGCCGTCCTTAGGAGTAATTAAATAACATAATACAAGCTTGAATTCCGCCTCAGAATTTGGCTTAAAGCATCGGGAAGTCAAGCGAATCCATATGAGATTCCTTCCGAGTATGCATTGAATTACTTTTTTTTTTTCCATTTTAATTATTTATCAAATTAGGATTCTATTCAATCCTTCTATACCAAGCCTAGACCCCACCCACGAATGCCTGAGTACAAGGGACAACTCCATCCCAAGATTGCCTACATACTCGCTTCAGCACGAGATCAAGGCGTAAAGTATGTAGTTCTATTTTCTACTCTATGGTTTGATGTAAACTGATTAGTGGGTACACAACTCTTTCTAGGGTCAATGTCCTAGACAGTTTCTCTGCGGTTGCTACCCACGGTGGTAGCACTTAAACAAAGGTTCAAGATGGCCTATTGTTTGTGGCCTAACAACTACATCCTAACACCTATGATGAGCGTCACCCATGACCAAATTTTCAATCACCAATATCTCTTCAAGATTAAATCAATTTCATAAAAGCATTTTACTTAACCAACCCTAAAGGGGGTTTACTATGGTTTATCTCAACGGATGTAAAATCATTTAAAAATTATCTTATTAGATTATCGATCCAAGGGGAATTACCCGCCCCTTGGATTTTAACTTCCAAGTGTCCCTTATTACTCCCCGACGATTTATAGGGACGATGCCACAGACGTCATTGATGTAGCTTTATTAGGCATTAAGTGTAGGAGTTCAACACGATGACATTACCCGTAAGCGTGACCCAGAGGTACTGTATATACCTAACGCTACTAGGTTTTGGTTTCCATCTTCCTTTATTTAGTTTTCTAACTAAGAAGCTATGGAAACATCATGCTTGAAAACAATTACAAATTGAAAGTGCATAATTTTAATTGATTGAAATAACTACTTGATGAATTACGTAGAATAAAAACCATGACTTGAAATATAACTTGCATATTAATAATTACATGTGTACTTGCATGGAGATGATAATGTCAATAAATGTAATTAATCTATAAGTAATTGCATGATATAAGAATAGTGTAACTTGCGTGCATGATTAAGCAAATCCAAAAATAGTGATTAATTTAGACATTCGATTCAAATCATATTAATGTGAATTAATTGCTAAAGGCCAACTAAGTGCCCCAATGGATCTTAAATGGATTGAATAACTCTAATTAAAAGAATTTGATATAATATAATTTACAAATATAAAATTTATGAAGCATAAATTAATTATGAATTTACTACACAATAATCCCCGATACTTATAAATTTTTCTAAGTTAAATTCAATAACTTAAAATTTATACTAAGGAAAGAATTAACATTTCCTAAATTGCAATTATTAACAATTAAACTTAAAATTTAAACAAAAATAATTATTAGCAATTAACTTAAAATTTAACCCAAAGTAATTACTAAAAATTCCAAATTGCAATTTAAAAAGAATATATAAAAAAAATGTTTATTTGTGAAAATAAGAACATGAATAAAATAGATAATCAAGTTATCGCAAAGGTAAGTAATTGTTTTAAATTGACTTCACAGGAAATGAAAATAGGGAGATTTGCTTCAACAAATAATAATTAGAAATTGATTTCACAGGAAATAAAAATAGCGAGAGATTTGCTTCAGCAATAAACAGCTAATTAGGAATTGATTTCATAGGAAATAAAAATAGAGAGAGATTTTGTAATGCCTCGCCAGGAAACCCCGAAGGAATTAAGCCATAACACAAGAATAGAGTGCAATAATTTTTTTAAAAAAAGTTACACCATATAAGATACAACAAGATATCAAAGATTCAGATTACATAGCGGAAGACATCAACTAACACCTAAAGAGTTTCCCAACGAGATTACTTAAATTTCACAATTCACTTAACTCACACAATTAATCCCATAAGATGATTATCTTAATAATGAGATAATTCTTAATTAGGATAATTTCTTTCAAAAGATGGAAATATAATTCACAAGATAAGGTTCATCCATTAAGATTTATTCATACCCATCATTCATACTTTTCATTGAAATATAAGCTATGCATCTAATATTCTAACACACTAGAATTCCATCATAAACATATGAGATCTTTTCATGCATACTTAATTTCTTTAACAACGAATGAATATATTCCATTACTCTAAGTTACATTCTTTCACAATCCAATTTACTGCATTTTAAAAGACGATTGCATACATGCATCTATGATAAATCTCATCTAAACCACTTATGCATTCGATCAAAATGGCATTCATACATGCTAACACTAAACATGAAATATAAGAAATAAAAGCATCACATAACACCAAGATGATCTCGGAGTTCACCCCTAAAGGCCTACATCTCCGAGTCTGCTCAACTGCAAGACCCCTCTGATAATTAATAAAGTTAAGAATACATGAGGTTACACCATTACAATCCAGCCATCAAGGCGAAACATAATCAATATACAAACGACTGCATCGGTCAATAAATACATAAACGATCCCTAAAAAGAAAAGGATCTAGCTGAACATAATCAAAGCTAATACAAAGGTCCATTGGAGCATCCACAAAATCGAGTCATCGCCACCCAAGGTCTAACATGAAACCAAGTAGTCACAAGGGTATAGACAATAGGATGACCCACAAACGTGCTCCTAACAGGACAAAACGACAACACACTAGCGAACGTAGGGACAAGTGTCATCACACAACTTGGTATGGTTACCATGGCAGGTCTTCATAGGTTCCGACCCCATACACTGGTTACCCTGGCAACCTAATCCGAGGCTCCGGCCCATCCAAGCCTCATGTGGACCCACACATCCTTTCGTGAAGACAAGGATGATGGTTTGCCATTTCAGGCCTTCTCACAACATGTCGAGTCTGTGTTAGCACTCGTCCCATGTGTGAGGTACAATTATCTTACTTAGAGATTAACATTCTAATCTACTATTAGGTTATCACTTATTAGACTCACTTTCGATGGGTTACCCAACAGCCACTTTGGGCGCGACCCCCAATCGAAAGCCACTTTCCCTTACGACACTAGACTATACCCAAGCAACCTCATAAACCAATGAACACACATGGTCAAGCAAATAGAGTTCAAAATGAGGGAACAACCATCTGGTCAAACATGACTCAAAAGAGGTACACTTATTGACGGTACTCTAACTAGAGACCTGACCAACTATGGTCAACCATGAATCATCATTCGACACCCACACAAAGGATATTACCAATTACGACACTACCACAAAACAATAGTCAAACTCAAAACCGAGAACTGGAACAGGTACCCAAATCAATCCATATGACAGGGTCCAATCGAACAAATCAAAACTTGCCATTACTTAAGCAAAAGCGAATACAAAAATTAAACTCGCATAGGCAATAACCAAAAAAGACAATATTTTTCCATATTGATTTAAACATAAAAGTTGATCCAATTCTCTAATTGATCTAAGTTTTCAAAAAAACATTGACAGAAAAATCACCGTTACCAGGTGAGTACAATACCACAATCTCAATGGTCCATTCGCCTATGTCTCAAAGCAGAGGAAGATTATAACTATACCATTTATTTTACAAATTGAAATTACCATTAACTCACCAACATTCCAAACAATACATTATTAATTTCTAATAGTATATCATTTAAATGATCAAAATATCCAATGATAAAATATTTCATTTACTTCTCAATTACTCAAATGATATGTTCTTGAATAAAATATTATTTAACATAATCAATTAGTAAATATATCATATTTCAACAATTTTCCAATAAAATAATATTCTATTTTTTTAAAAACAATACTTCCTCAATTAGACAAATACCCAAATTAACTATTAATTAAGGTATATATTTATTAATCCAAGATTAATAAAATATAACCAATTAATATTTCATTGCGAAATTAGCAATTCTAAAATTTAATTAGAAAAAGTGCATTAATCATAAAATGAAATTTGAATATTAATTAACGTATATATTCCATTATACAATTAATTAATATCAAATTAATCATGAATTATAATTTATGCCACATTAATCATAATTAAAAACTTAATTAAAAATTAACGTTAAATAATATTAAAATATTATATATATATATATATTTTATTAAAAAAAAATACATAAAAAAAAATGCATTTTTAAAAAACTAAAAAAAAGTATTTATATGGGGGAGGGTACCCACGTGGACCCCCACGTGGGCCCCCCCCTTGGGAGCTCACGCTTCCCCTTGGGGAAGCGCTGCTTCTCAATGGGAGCACGCAACCCCCATGGGAGCGCTGTTGTTCCCAAAGGGAGCACGCAGCCCCCATGGGAAGCACTGCTGCCCAAAGGGACACGCAGCACCCCTCCACGTGGTGGGGAACTCTCCCACGTGGTTGGGGTTTCAAACATTTTTTTTTTTTTTCATTTTTTTTTTTTAAATTGTTTACTGTGTAAAACACAGTCTAAAAAAACCAGTATCCCAGAGACTAAAAAGAATTATTATTTTTTTTAAAATTTATTTACTGTGAATAAAAAACACAGCCAGTCTCCTAGAGACTTAAAACAAATAATTTTATTTTTATTTTTAAAACAACACAGAAATTTCCAAAATATAAAAGGTTTTCAAAATTGAAAGGATAATCCTTTTGGGCATAAGAAAGCTCATTTCCCATGCAAGAATGCAAACAATAAACCAATACCAACTAATTCCACAATGATTCATAACCTTGAGGCAATCAATGGAGAAATTAAAACCAAATAGCATGAAGAACATCCAATGCCCATTTTTTTAAAAAATTTAAACAATAACTAATTGATAACCAGAATTCCTACCTCAGTAAGCATTCCTGGAAAGGATCTGATGAAGAGCCCCAACTTGCAGCTCAAGAAATCCTTCTCCTTCCAAAATCCCCAAATCTTTCCTCCAAAATATTTTCCAAAAATATATTTTTCTCCAAAAAAAATAAAATTCAATCCCCAATATTTTCCAAAAGTCTAGGTTATATGGAAAAGTTTGACCAAAAATGTCATTTTTGGATTTAAATTTTTTTATTTAAAATAATTCCCAAAAATTACTATTTTCCAACTATATCAACAAATTAAATTGCTTTTCAATACAAAATTGATTTTCTCAATTAATTCAATTTAACCTTCCTATTTCCAAAATGCCAAGAAGATAAAATTAATTCTATTTCAATTAAAATTAAATCTTTCTTTTCATAGGCATAAACATAATACATTTAATATTTAAATTTAACCATTTAATTGAACTTGCTCCCAATTTAAATCGAGCAATTCAGATTAACTATAAATCACATAAAGAAATCCTGTTTAATTTAGTCCATTAATCTTTAATGCACAAACACATATTTAATCAAATTAAATACTAAGGACTAATTAATCAATTTAACCATACACACCAAACACGCAAACCAAGAAGGTCAACTAGATAGACGACTCGCAAACCCAAACAAAAAGGGAATATCGATGACGACTGGCGATGCTTACTTGAGCACGACTATGGTCAACTAGGGTCTTACGACCACCTAATCCAACTCTAAGGATTAAAGAGGTACACTCAAACCTGTAAATCCAGGTGAAGACGAACCTCGCACTCATGCGGCGTTGTACCTGAAATCTCCTGCAACCAAGAGTCATACATGCATACATATATAAACTTAATGAAAGCATTAGCCCGATATTAATACCACGAAATAGGAACACTAAACAACTTGCATACAACTAGTGTGAAAACACATTAACAGATATGCACTAAATCAACACATCTGACTATAATCATTATATTATGATAAACTAACTAAGATTAAATCGAGATTAGAAATTGATTAGGGCAGGGGTACTACATTTTTCTCCCCTAGGTTCCGACTTACTCCTGGAAGTTGTATGGCTAGATGGAGAACATGTCGTACGCATCAGCCCTGAAACTCATTCAACAAAGATCAAATTGCACATAGAAATCTTTCCATAATCAAATGAAATATTATTGCAAAATCCTTTACAAACGCCATTATCCATTGGCAAGATACATCTAAAACCATACATTCCTTAAAATATTCTAGGAATTATCAATAATCATAGGAGAGATACAAGAACTTTCTTCCTTTCATTACACCAAATAAATGCACTACAAAGAGGTAAGCGACAATCTCTATACTCATCTATCAAACATGACAAGAAAATATGCCATCATGATCAATTTCTATTACCAATACATCTTTTTTTTTTTCATAAAACTATATTGCATAAAACTATTTTCAAAATTCAAATTCTACAATCAAGTTAACTTCCATGAAATAAGAGCAATACAAATAACTCAATTGATTACACTTGCTAGGAATATAAAAACCTTTCCAAAGACTATGTCCCATAACATAGTGACAAGTTAACACAATTTACTCCATGATACAAATAATAACCATCCACATAACTGGAATGCATAACTCAAAAGGCCACATGTGAGCATGTCTAATGCTCGGTCAAAGGTAACATGCACGATCATCATCTCTATGCCTGATCTCAGAACAACAATATGATCATAAATATCCAATATCTCACTCAAGGCTCGATGGTGCTAGGCACACCATAGCGGTGCTACCTTCCATACAAGACCCTCATGAACATCCCTTGTTGAGTAAGGTGGTTAGCCTCCAAGAGATAGTCACCACACATAGGTAGGTAGTGGGTCCTAGCTGCAACACAGCCTCACATACCCCCATCCTCAAGGTTCCTTATGTCCACTTCCTCATACACACTCTACCAAATCCGTATCATACGTCCTTGGAGAGGAATTTCACATTTCAACACAAGACCAACATATGAAAACAATAGGGATAAACCAGTTTAGCCACAAAAGTACAAATGAATAAAGATAATAAATCATCAATTCCAATAGTAAGGCAAGAAAATAATCCGAAATTTGCAACACCAAATCAAATATGCAAAAGATCACAAGCTCATGGCTAAACCTTCAAAGTCAAAGTAAAATAAATTGCTGATCCCCAAAGAAATAATAAGAATATCACAACTACACATAACATCACTATGTGACTAGCGTCTAGCCACCAACGAGGAAGGAAGGAACAACTGACTAGCTATTGCAGTAGCTCATCATGTGGTGCGACATAGTCACACTACCCACATGGCATGGCGGTGTGCACCTCGACATCACCCCGCATCACGTCGTCACGCGACATGGCAATACCCCAAGCAGAGAAGACAAGCAATGGGCATATCCTGCATGGTAGTGTACCTCACGGAAACAAGCACGCGCAAGTCACGTCCCGCATAGCGACGTATCTAGAAAGATACTCGTCGTAGCTAGAGGTATACATGAATAGGGTCCACCCACATGCCCACCAACACGTACTAACTGGCAGCTCAGGTGGATAAACCTAACTTTCATGAAGACAAGGCAAAGGATCCTCCGAATTACACCATCACTATACACAAGAATCACCATCCATATGCTCAAATAAAGGAGAGGAATAGGCTGTCACATATAAACCTATAAATAGATTCATCAAAAGGGAAAGTATTGAGTACACCTTTGATACAGTTTAATAGTACAACTATATCATTCCTCGAAGTAGAGAAGCTAAAGTCGCTTCACGCCGACATTACTCGTACGCCAATCCATACTATTCAAGGAACGGTTACTTCAAATACAACCCCTTAACATACTAAGTTACCCACAACTCGAGGTTTGGTACTCAGTAGGGAAACAAATAAGCAACATCACATAAACAGTATGGTTTCCCATACTCATAAGCAACATATCCTCCATGGTTGATTACTTCACCAATCCATGGGCACATATAATAAGTACTGGTTTCTTACAATACACACAAATACACCAATACTGGTTTAGTCACATTTACGAGGAGTACTTTTCAGTACGCTAACATCTATTCAAGGAAGATTTTAATTATGCTTTCTACATGAATAACTAAATCAAGTTTACTCTAGATACAAGTACTGAAATTATTAACAATTCACAATTACATAAGGAAAGAACATCATTCCTATATCTTTCTCAAATTTCACTAAGCATCCGTAACTAAATTACTAGCTATGCAAATTCTTTTCCCAAAGAGGACTTTCATCTTTCAATATGAAGCCAAAATGCAATAGTACAATTTCACATGTTTTATAAACATTCTATTTAAATCAATGCATTCTTTAATACCATTTCTAAAAATCTGATACCCTAGGCAAAGAGAAGGGAAAGAGAGTTTGATAACCAAACTATTTCCTACAAAGACACAAGATCAATCAAGATCACACTATAATATAAAATTTCTTGTTATAAGCCTATCATTTTAATTGCATGGTTTTCATTTCACTACCATTTAGAAGGATGACAATCAGCCTAACAAAACATTTCCAATAATTATGGTTCCAACAGAATGTTCTAGTTTTCCAACCAATAGAGATCAAAACAGGCAATCTTTTCGATAATACCAGACCTCTTGAAAACACTTACTTATTCTTAATACAATATAGACAGATGTCATAATTTTGCAACCTATCATTTAAAGATCAAATTACGATCAGAAGGTAAGCGAGGAGCTATCAACTAAATAATACATCTTAATGCATGCACATCAAACAAGCTTTTCATTCGCACTTCCTAAACACATTAAGGTAATTACATATACCCAAAAGCGAGTTCAATGGAGCATTTGCTAAAATAGATCCTCAATCAAACTGGTTTAATGCAACACATAAAACAATCTTTCGGGGAACACATTAATACTCTCTCGAAGCTACAATAACATGCTCCTTTTAATACTTCTTCTACAAACCGAGCATTTTCACATAATTCAACTATTTGCATATTAATGCACCTCACTTAAGAAAAAATTTAATTATGTTACTCCTACAAAATACACATGGAGAATTCTTTAAACGTACACATACAATTTTCTCCCAATAATCAAATGATCTTTTAAACCCGTAGCCCCTTTATTATCTAAACACACAGACACGTCATAGGGTTCACACAAGGGTTCAAGAAGTCACAACCTTTCTCTTGCAAAAAGAAACCTCATATCAGAGATAATTACACACATCCCAAACATTTTTAATTTCTAGAAAGAGAGAGAGAGGAGGAAGGGCGATAATCATTCAATTTGCTACAAAATAAGCATTCAATATTTACTATACTAGTCCTTTAGGTGGACAACACTAAGCTAGATCATAATCTTAAACAAGCACACTTCGTACTTTCAGATTCTAGACAAGCACTGACCAAACCAAATGGATTAGTCCAAAGAGTACAACAATCAATGAGGAAGGTACATACGACTCTCTTTCAGAGTATGAGTAATCATAGACCAAGACATCAATAAGCAAACAAAGCACATATAATCACTCAAAAACAACAACATCAAGAAGGTGAGAACAAGGTGTGAACACACACGTTACACACAAGTTAAGGTTTGCTCAATCACTCATATATAAAAAGGAGGACAAGCATGCACATAAGGTCAATACACCTCACACCAACAGAGGGCACACGCAACACCAGAGATCCCAGTGTTTGCAACTTGGTTCTAATACCAAATGTAATGCCCCGCTAGGAAACCCCGAAGGAATTAAGCCATAACACAAGAATAGAGTGCAATAATTTTTTTTAAAAAAAGTTACACCATATAAGATACAACAAGATATCAAAGATTCAGATTACATAGCGGAAGACATCAACTAACACCTAAAGAGTTTCCCAACGAGATTACTTAAATTTCACAATTCACTTAACTCACACAATTAATCCCATAAGCTGATTATCTTAATAACGAGATAATTCTTAATCAGGATAATTTCTCTCAAAAGATGGAAATATAATTCACAAGATAAGGTTCATCCATTAAGATTTATTCATACCCATCATTCATACTTTTCATTGAAATATAAGCCATGCATCTAATATTCTAACACACTAGAATTTCATCATAAACATATGAAATCTTTTCATGCATTCTTAATTTCCTTAACAACGACTGAATATATTCCATTACTCTAAGTTACATTCTTTCACAATCCAATTTACTGCATTTTAAAAGACGATTGCATACATGCATCTACGATAAATCTCATCTAAACCACTTATGCATTTGATCAAAATGGCATTCATACATGCTAACACTAAACATGAAATATAAGAAATAAAAGCATCACATAACACCAAGATGATCTCGGAGTTCACCCCTAAAAGGCTACATCTCCGGGTCTGCTCAACTGCAAGACCCCTCTGATAATTAATAAAGTTAAGAATACATGAGGTTACACCATTACAATCCGGCCATCAAGGTAAAACATAATCAATATACAAATGACCACATCGGTCAATAAATACATAAATGATCCCTGAAAAGAAAAGGATCCAGCTAAACATAATCAAAGCTAATGCAAAGGTCCATTGGAGCATCCACAAAACTGAGTCATCACCACCCAAGGTCTAACATGAAACCAAGTAGTCACAAGGGTATAGACAATAGGATGACCCACAAACGTGCTCCTAACAGGACAAAACGACAACACACTAGCGAACGTAGGGACAAGTGTCATCACACAACCTGGTATGGTTACCATGGCAGGTCTTCATAGGTTCCGGCCCCATACACTGGTTACCCTGGCAACCTAATCCGAGCCTCCAGCCCATCCAAGCCTCATGTGGACCCACACATCCTTTCGTGAAGACAAGGATGATGGTTTTCCATTTCAGGCCTTCTCACAGCATGTCGAGTCTGTGTTAGCACTTGTCGCATGTGTGAGGCACAATTATCTTACTTAGAGATTAACATTCTAATCTACTGTTAGGTTATCACTTATTAGACTCACTTTCGATGGGTTACCCAACAACCACTTTGGGCACGACCCCCAATCGAAAGCCACTTTCCCTTACGACACTAGACTATACCCAAGCAACCTCATAAACCAATGAACACACATGGTCAAGCAAATAGAGTTCAAAATGAGGGAACAACCATCTGGTCAAACACGACTCAAAAGAGGTACACTTACTGACGGTACTCTAACCAGAGACCTGACCAACTATGGTCAACCATGAATCATCATTCGACACCCACACAAAGGATATTACCAATTATGACACTACCACAAAACAATAGTCAAACTTGAAACCAAGAACTGGAATAGGTACCCAAATCAATCCATACGATAGGGTCCAATCGAACAAATCAAAACTTGCCATTACTTAAGCAAAAGCGAATACAAAAATTAAACTCGCATAGGCAATAACCAAAAAAGACAATATTTTTCCATATTGATTTAAACATAAAAGTTGATCCAATTCTCTAATTGATCTAAGTTTTCAAAAAAACATTGACAAAAAAATCATCGTTACCAGGTGAGTACAATACCACAATCTCAATGGTCCATTCGCCTATGTCTCAAAGCAGAGGAAGATTATAACTATACCATTTATTTTACAAATTGAAATTACCATTAACTCACCAACATTCCAAACAATACATTATTAATTTCTAATAGTATATCATTTAAATGATCAAAATATCCAATGATAAAATATTTCATTTACTTCTCAATTACTCAAATGATATGTTCTTGAATAAAATATTATTTAACATAATCAATTAGTAAAATATCATATTTCAACAATTTTCCAATAAAATAATATTCTATTTTTTTTTAAAAACAATACTTCCTCAATTAGACAAATACCCAAATTAACTATTAATTAAGGTATATATTTATTAATCTAAGATTAATAAAATATAACCAATTAATATTTAATTGCGAAATTAGCAATTCTAGAATTTAATTAGAAAAAGTGCGTTACTCATAAAATGAAATTTGAATATTAATTAACGTATATATTCCATTATACAATTAATTAATATCAAATTAATCATGAATTATAATTTATGCCACATTAATCATAATTAAAAAATTAATTAAAAATTAACATTAAATAATATTAAAATATTATATATATATATATATATATTTGATTTAAAAAAAATACATAAAAAAAACACATTTTAAAAAAACTAAAAAAAACATTTATATGGGGGAGGGTACCCACGTGGACCCCCATGTGGGCCCCCCCCTTGGGAGCTCATGCTTCCCCTTGGGGAAGCGCTGCTTCCCAATGGGAGTACGCAGCCCCCATGGGAGCGCTGTTGTTCCCAAAGGGAGCACGCAACCCCCATGGGAAGCACTGCTACCCAAAGGGACACGCAACACCCCTCCACGTGGTGGGGAACTCTCCCACGTGGTTGGGGTTTCAAACATTTTTTTTTTATTTTCATTTTTTTTTTAAATTGTTTACTGTGTAAAACACAGTCTAAAAAAACTAGTCTCCCAGAGACTAAAAAGAATTATTATTTTTTTAAAAATTTATTTACTGTGAATAAAAAACACAGTCAGTCTCCCAGGGACTTAAAACAAATAATTTTTTATTTATTTTTAAAACAACACAAAAATTTTTAGAATATGAGAGGTTTTCAAAATTGAAAGGATAATCCTTTTGGGCATAAGAAAGCTCATTTTCCATGCAAGTATGCAAACAATAAACCAATACCAACTAATTCCACAATGATTCATAACCTTGAGGCAATCAATGGAGAAATTCAAACCAAATAGCATGAAGAACATCCAATGCCCATTTTTAAAAAAAAATTTAAACAATAACTAACTGATAAGCAGAATTCCTACCTCAGTAAGCATTCCTGGAAAGGATCTGATGAAGAGCCCCAACCTGCAGCTCAAGAAATCCTTCTCCTTCCAAAATCCCCAAATCTTTCCTCCAAAATATTTTCCAAAAATATATTTTTCTCCAAAAAAAATAAAATTCAATCCCCAATATTTTCCAAAAGTCTAGGTTATATGGAAAAGTTTGACCAAAAATCTCATTTTTGGATTTAAATTTTTTTATTTAAAATAATTCCCAAAAATTACTATTTTCCAACTATATCAACAAATTAAATTGCTTTTCAATACAAAATTGATTTTCTCAATTAATTCAATTTAACCTTCCTATTTCCAAAATGCCAAGAAGATAAAATTAATTCTATTTCAATTAAAATTAAATCTTTCTTTTCGTAGGCATAAACATAATACATTTAATATTTAAATTTAACCATTTAATTGAACTTGCTCCCAATTTAAATCGAGCAATTCAGATTAACGATAAATCACATAAAGAAATCCTGTTTAATTTAGTCCATTAATCTTTAATGCACAAACACATATTTAATCAAATTAAATACTAAGGACTAATTAATCAATTTAACCATGCACACCAAACATGCAAACCAAGAAGGTCAACCAGACAGACGACTCGCAAACCCAAACAAAAAGGGAATATCAACGACGACTGGCGATGCTTACTTGAGCACGACTATGGTCAACTAGGGTCTTACGACCACCTAATCCAACTCTAAGGATTAAAGAGGTACACTCAAACTTGCAAATCCAGGTGAAGACGAACCTCGCACTCATGCGGCGTTGTACCTGAAATCTCCTGCAACCAAGAGTCATACATGCATACATATATAAACTTAATGAAAGCATTAGCCCGATATTAATACCACGAAATAGGAACACTAAACAACTTGCATACAACTAGTGCGAAAACACATTAACAGATATGCACTAAATCAACACATCTGACTATAATCATTATATTATGATAAACTAACTAAGATTAAATCGAGATTAGAAATTGATTAGGGCAGGGGTACTACAGATTTGCTTCAACAATAAACAGAAAATTAGAAATTGATTTCACAGGGAATAAGAATAGAGAGAGATTTACTTCAACAATAAATAGATAATTAGGAATTGATTTCACAGGAAATAAAAATAGAGAGAGACTTGCTTCAGCAATAAACAGAAAATTAGAAATTGATTTCACAGGGAATAAAATTAGAGAGAGAGAGAGAGATTTGCTTCAGCAATAAACAAATAATTAGAAATCGTAGAGGTAGGAAAAATACTTTGAATTGATTTCGCATAATCAGGAATTTAATATTCACAGAGAGATTTATACTCTTTTTGCACAGAGAGATTTATATAACCAGATATATGAAATAAAAATAATATTAATGTAAACAATGAGAATAAAGATTTATTCACAAGAATGCATAACACGGGGAGAGCTTTATACTCTTTTTGCACAGAGAGATTTATATAACCAGATATATGAAATAAAAAAATAATATTAATGTAAACAATGAGAATAAAGATTTATTCACAAGAATGCATATCACAGGGAGAGATTTATACTCTTTATAGAGATTTATATAACTAGATATATGAAATAAAAAAAAATAAAAATGTAAACAATGAGAATAAAGATTTATTCACAAGAATGCATATCACAGGGAGAGATTTATACTCTTTTTGCACAGAGAGATTTATATCTTATTATCCAACATTTTCTGTTCGAAGGGAAGTAAGAAAAAAAAGAATTACATTTAAATTTTCAATCCAACAAGATCTGATATTTTCTAAGAAATTTAAACAAATAATAGCTATCTTTCACATGCAAGCAAGATCTGATATTTCTTTAAAAAAAAAACAATTAAACAAATAAATAAGCTATCTTTTCAATATTATCACAAAAGAAAATTTTATAAAGGAAGATCTAGAAGCTATATTTTGGATAATACCATTTTCTCATATGGGAATGTGAAATAACAAGAGGAGAACCTGGCTTATAGAAGTTCGATGTTGAATCCAACCTTCTAGCTATCCTCCTTAGATCCTTCCTTGCCACTTGACAGAAATCTTTCAAACAATAACTTAACAAATCCTGCAACAAAATTGAGACTACCAAGAAGATCCTAGTACTAAAAACTTGGGAAATTTTCTTCAAAACATAATCAACTCCCTTCTTTGAAACTTGCATATAATTTTATAAGAAAAATCTCTCAATTCCACTATCTAGAGAATTTAATTAAAAAAAGAGATTCTTTTCCAATATTGGACTCATGCAAATTGATTAAAAACTTAGTGGGGGAGTTACATGCAAGGTGGTGGAGATTCCTCTAGAAGCTTCCAATTCCTCCTTCAACATGTGCCATAATTGGGAGTGGAAATAAATAAAATAAAAATAATACTTTTTGAATTATATTCTCCAAGTGTGTGTGTGTGTCTATTTTATTCTTTTATAACATTTATTCAATCATTTTAAATAGTTTAACCAAAAATTATAAAATAAAATTGTATCAAATCCAAAGAGTGATAAAGGAGGGTTGTGACAATATGTGTATGTGTATGTGTACACACACACACACACACACACATATACATGTATATATGTATGTATAGTTATATATATAAGTTTGTCTCTGGGTCATATATTTATATATATGTATATACACATATACATGTACATGTATGTATGTATGTATAGATGTATGTGTATTTATAATTATATATAAGTTTGTCTCATATATGTGTGTGTGTGTGTGTGTGTGTGTGTGTGTATAGGTATATGTACATATATGTATATGTGTGTGTGTGTGTGTAGATGTATATATATATGTATTTATAGTTATATATAAGTTTGTCTCATATATATATATATACATATAGATGTACATATACTTATATATAATTATAAATACATATGTATATGTATATGTATATGTATATGTGTGTGTGTGTGTGTGTGTGTGTGTGTGTGCGTGCACACACACACACACACACACACACACATATAAACACATACATATACATATATGTATGTATATGTATGTACACACACACATATGTATGTATATGTATACATATACATATACATATACATACATATGTATGTATATGTACATACATATATACATATATATATGTATGTATATATGTGTGTGTTATACACACACACACATACACATACACATACACATATATATATGTATATGTATATGTATATATATACATATATATATGTGTGTGTGTATATATGTATATATGTGTGTGTATATGTGTATATATGTATATATACACACATATGTATATATGTACATATGTATACATATATGTACATATATGTATACACACACACATATATATGTATATATGTATGTGTATATAAATATACATATATGTATACACACACATATATATGTATATGTATACATATATACACATACATACATACATACATATATATATGTGTGTGTATATATGTATATGTATGTATATGTATATATATACATGTATACACACACACATAGACACACACACATATGACAAACTTATACACACACACACATGTGTGTGTGTATATACACACACACATGTATATATATACACATGTATATACGTATATATATACATGTGTGTGTATATATATAGATATGTGTACGTATATAACAGATATGTGTACATATATATATATATATATACACATATGTGTATATATATATACACATGCATATATGTGTGTGTGTATATGTACACACACATATACATACATACATACATCCATACACATGCATATACATATACATATACATATACATATACATATACATATATAGACATAAAATGTTCTAAATTCAATAATAAAATGAAATACTCTTTATTCTTAAATAAACTCATAATTCTTTTAATAAGTCTATTTTCTTTCATTATTCCATTCTTAGCTCAAAATGATAATTTTCAATGATGTCATTATAAACACAAGATTTTTAAAAAGACATAAAGATTATTTATTCAATAAGAAAGTGTAGTAGTATTTCAATCATATCTACATACAATACTTAGGCCTTTCTAATGCCTTAAGTTCATATAAAAAGATAAATATTAAGTAAAGGATGAGATGCGTTTGTTGATCTGCAATCCAAACTATCTTAAATGCATTCTTTAGAATGAAGACGCGAATAAGATTAGAGTGTTTTTTCCACCCAACCTTGAAGCTTACACTTCCCCATAATTCTTGGTCAATCAAGAATACTCGACCTTGCACGAATTGCTTAGCAAAAAGAATTCGATAGACAAGATGAAATCTGGTGTGTGCCTAGAATGATACATGTATTTTCAATTTTCTAGTTCCATTAAGAAACAAGAAAGATCAATCAAGGATATGGTAGAGAGCATAAATAAATCCATCTATTTCAATGGTCAATAAGTTACTCGACCGAGTATAATGTCATGCATACCAATAAAATATAGTTTGGAAAAGCAAACTATTATCTCTATGATTCCACATTCGGCACCCGTCCCAAAAGGTAACTTTCCCACAAACACAAGCATATCTAGTTTTTCTAATGTTCATATGAAACTTAGAATAAATGTATATAGAAGACAATCTTTCATTTTTCAATTCTAGCTTTCTATTTCTCGCATGATTAAAAAAATACAATGTTAAAGAAGAAAATATTTCGTTAAATAGATATAGAAGGAAACAATATTTCATTTACAACCAATTATATCCGACAAGAAAATAATCTTTCATGGACAAACAAATATATATCCGAAAAGAGAACAATCTTTCATTTATATCCTTTCAAGTAAATCAAAGACAAGAATTAAAATAAGAAGGTGTAACACATGAATGTATATTTACATGTAAACAAATAGAATATGAGTACACATTCTTTCTTCAAATAACATATTAAATTTGATACTAACACGTGTTTTCTATGACTTACGAATTCAACTATCTAAATTCAGTAAATTTTCTACAATGAGTATTAAATAAGATGATATTTCATAATGCATATACCTATATGGCTTTTTCAAATGAAATTTCAAAATAAAATCATCACGACTTCTAATGCATGGAACTAAATCTAAGTTTAACTATTTTCTTCAATATTAATCTAAAGCAAGCACATCTCACGATAATTCCATTCTTATTTTCTAAATTTATAGTAAACTATTGCTTGATTGAGAGCCTACCTCTGTAATTTGATGCCAAATTTGTGATGATCAACACTAATTTTTCTTCTAAATCTGACTACAACACTTCTAGAATTCCAATGCTTTTCTTCCTCTATATTTTTCAATTCCTTTTGTTGTGTTCTAATATCACTATTCTCTATTCTATCATCTCTATTCTCTGTATATTTCCAACTATGTCTTTCCTCCAAAACCAATAGTCTTATTTATGTTGTTTTTCCAACTGCCATTTCCCGGTTTTGAGCCTATCTTAACTGTTATTTATGCCACCTTGAGCAACAGATCTAATAGTTCCAAATCAATTGAATGGCATGTGGTATCAAGTCCTACCACGTAGGCTTGCAACTACAGTCCTTGTTTACCTCAAACTCTACAAACACAACTTGTTTGTTACATGCAATACTCATGTTCAACTCGAACTCTACATCGTGATAGCATTCCTTGAGAAGTATGTGTTCAATACAACCCTAAGTGTTTGCTTCATGAGTCGATAATAATATTGACTCCCCCTTAACTTATAGTTTTCTATGAGTCGCCATTAATACCGATTCTTTTGCAAGTAATTTTCAAGTCTTATGGCATTTACTTCATGCCAAGTTGACTTCACTAATGTCGACTTCCTATACATGCAACATACTTGTATATATATATATATATTCAAATGATTAAGTATGTAAATATGAACATAATGATTATGTATATGTAAATATGTACATAATTTCAAAA